>NC_135307.1:179563784-179866814 GCF_048772815.1 Callospermophilus lateralis | reverse complement strand
AACATGTATGTATTGGCCGTGTTAAACATACATGTATTACTTATGTAAAGTATGTGTAGTTGGCACTTGGGTAGATCTGCATGTCAAATATGCACTGAACTAAATCTTAAATAGAATATTTACATGTAAGGGAGGAAATTTCAAGCTCAGAGGACAGGGTTAAGACTGTGACACATGCCACCGCAAGACCACCAAACTGAGACAGATGACCAAATGAGTGGACAGAAAACAACCTTTCATAGCTGCTTCATTTTTCCCCTTCCCAAAGCTGTGGTCTCATACGAAGAGAATGTCCTTTCCCAACAAAGGAGAACTGTTCTTCTATCAAAGTGAGATGAGAGCTCAGGGCCAAAAGCACCCAAAACCTTAAGTTCAAAATCGAGGTCAGTATTGATCTCATAAATGCAAAGAAATAAATCTCAAAAACTAACTCTTAAAAATTAGAGAAAACTTGACATAACTACAAAAATCAAACAAAATTTTTGCAAAAAAATATTTCCAACATATAGGTTAATTAATATCCTCAAGATTTTCTCATGGGTTGGGCCCCCCTGACGAGCAATAAGAAGACAAATATCGAAAGAGAAAAATACAATCTAAGGAGAGGCAAAAAGAGTTCACATAAGAAAATTATAAATGGCAAATAAAAAAGATTTTAAAAGCTCAGTGCACTAATAATCAAAGAAGTGAAAATTAAAATAACAATGTATTTCATTTCATTTATGATCTATTAAATTTACAAAGATGAAAGAGAACTTGAAGCTGGCAACAGTTTAGCAAGCAAAGCGTTCCTGTACTGCAGGTAGAAGGGTAAATTAGTACAGATTCCTAAACGGTAATTTGGCAATCTGTACAAGATTGTTGAAAATTACTCATACTCACTTAAGGATTTTATCCTGGGGAAATAATTGGAAATGTGAACAAATATTTATTTACAAAAATGTTCATCATAATATAACTTAGGGTGGCAAACAAATGGATCAACCTGACTATAAAACAACAGGGAAGTAAGTAAATAGCATATGGCATATCCATATTGTGGAATATTATGAAATCATTAAAGAACACACTTTGGAAGAAATTGAAAAGGCAGATTACAAAACAATATGTAATAAGACCTCACTGTGTAAAAATCAAGTTATTTTTATGCATTTTGTATATGCATAGAAAACGAGCTGGTTATCTTTTGCTCCAAAATGTTTGTTGTGGTTAAACCCAGAAGATGGGGTCATAAAATTAGCGGACTACAAACTCTACCCTGGTTGGTCTCAGCGTTGGATCTGGTCAGGTGGGTGCTCAGAGTCTTTGCGATGCAGTGATTTCTTTCATGACACTAACATTTGAGTTACACAAACTGAAGAATGAAAAGGGGAGATGAGAGTAACTATGAGGGAGATCTATAAATAATATAGAAAATGTTGTGTGTCTATGTACAAATGGTCTTGGAAAAATACTCTAGGTAATTTTCTAGAAAACTTACCATGTTATAATGACCGAAACTGATTTATTACATATTAGAAAATCTGAAGACACTGAACCTGATAGAATTTCTAGCCAGTACAACAGAAATAAGAGTTTAAATACTGAAAAGAAAAAAAAAATCAAAATAAGTATTAGTTCTAAATGTTATTATAAATCTGCATAACTATTATGAGAATTTGAAAAACTAAGAATAGAATTTTGTTTCATTAGATAATAAGATACAATATATATTTAAAAATTTAAAAGAACAAAAATATTTATCTCCATAGCTTTCCCAGAAATTAGCTGTATACATTTGTGAAATTAAATGAATAAAATGTCCAATTTGTCGTAACAAGACAATTGAAAATCCTACTCCATGCTCAAAGGGTCTTCTGAGTGCCTGCTTCCTGGTCACAGAGCATCAAGGTGATGTTGTGCTTCCCTTAATTCTAAGCTCCACATCCTGGCTGTTTTAGGAACTTTAGGTGTGACATTATCATCTGACACACACTGAAGAATATCAGGGCTTTGTCTACATTTTCTATTTGGTTAAACTCCAATTTTTCCTTTTTGCTTTTCCTTTGGTGGAATTCCATATTAACAGAATTTGAACACTAGGAAACCAGTCAGTGCTTTGGATAGATATTACATATCTGGTGGTAGTTTTCTGGGTTATAGGAACTGGTCCCCCTGTCCTTGAAAATCCAATGATCTGTTCCAAGAGCACTCTGAGATGATAACAACTGTCACAACCCATTCTACCTGTAGCTGGCATTGTCTTTTGGCGTGTGTGTGTGTGTGTGGAGTACATTCTGAATTGAGACTTAGAGGTGTGGCCATGGGCCACTTAGAACTAGGGGAAGGGAGTTATCCAAGAAATTTCACAAACAACTTACTTATAAACTCATGAATGCAATAAAGTCTGATCAAATCGGGTTCATCTATTAAACAAAAGATGGGCCCATGTTGTGATAGGATGATGGCGGTAATATTAATGATGGTGGTGACAAGAAAGGAGATGGATGGGGAGAAAGAAACAGAGGCAGCTCTGGGGATGGGAATGGAGGAGCGGACGTTGGGATCATTGTGGGGAAGAGGACAGGAATGACGAGTGGCAAGAAGTGGGCATTGGGACTGGGGTGGGGATGGAGCAGACAGAGCCGAGGGTAGGAATGAAGACTGGTTAGTAGCTGGTATTGGGACTAGAGTGGGATTGGAGTGCGGCTAGGCATTGGGATGGGTGTAGGGGTGACGGAGAGGAAGGCAGAGCTGAAGGCACACACTGCCCTCGGGGTAGATGGCAATGTCCTCATGAGAATGTGAAAGAAAGAGAAAGTACTCCAGGCATCTCCGTTCCCACAGGTAAGGCACTGTGAGTGTGTCTAAAGAGAGTTTAATCTTCTGATTTCTCCCTACTCTGTGGAGCCAACTTCTCAAATCAGAGACTCCTCTCACCCCAGATGATTCTACTTGATCTTTCTGATACAATTTCCGGTCCAGTTCCATTTGGGAAATAGGGCAGCCTTGTGACTAGCTTTTCCCTTGGCCTCAGTTGCACCCAACAGCAGTGACACAGAAGTGAATGAGGCCACTTGCAGAGACATTGAATAGGAGATAAGCTTAAGACCCTTGTGCAGTCTTCGGATGGTGGCTATAGGGAGAATGGACATAGAGACACAGAGGAACTTTCATTTGTCACCCAATCTGCAAAGGCCTTGCTTTCTGTATTTCCTGTACATGTTCTCCTTGAAATCACCTAACAAACCCATGTGATAACATACAAATACCCCCATTTTACAGATAGGTAAATTGAGACACACAGCCTCTCTGGTTCTCCTACTCACTCATGAAGTCAGGGACCAAGACCATTTTGCATACTCTTCTATCCCCCGTCGATGATTGCAAACTAAGAACATCAGTCAACAAACGGCACACCAGGACTCCCACCCAAGTCTGACCCACTCCTGTGCTACATTTTCAAGACACTGTTGAGGAATTTAGAGTTCCATGGGGTTTCAAAGGGAATTTTTATCAAACCCAAACCGTTTCTTCCTGTTCCCTCTGGAAGCATCCCGGGATGTTTTGAGAGGAAAGGCGCACCGGGGAGGATGAAATTGAAGAGCAGGAACAGCTTCAGACATGACTGAGGTCCCCACAAATATTCCCCGTGGGCCTCATTACACATTTGAGCAAACATTACCTTCACTCACAGCTAAATTTCCTGTTTGCTTGGCTGATCAATTCCTCATCAAATTTTAATGCGGGGTTCAAACCGTCTGTGGTGTTTTAATTAGGCCTAAGATTGCAAAGTGTCTGAGGCAAGGCTGAGCCTCATCCAAACCCTGCTTCCCTCGCAGTGCTGCCAGGAGGGGTGGGGTGCTGAGCAGAGCCCAGCTGGGCCAGCGCCAGGCACTCGGCAGACCCTGTTCCTAGGTGCACTGTGCTCTCTAGTGGTGGCAATCTGCAGACCCATGAGCTGTGCAGCCCCAGGGGCTTACAGCCCTCTCCTGAGTCCCTCCAGCCCTGGAGAACTTACAAGTCGCCTTGCCTCAAGCTACCATCATTGCTTGCTTGCCTCCTCTCTCTTCCTTTCCTGCAAAAACACAGCATCATAGTTGCTTGATGGAGCCCACAAATGATGACCAACACAACTGTGTGTCTTGTGCTATGTGAGGAGGGGAGGAGAGAGGATGGGACAAGGCATGGGACCATCCCAAAGTACTCATAATAGACTCACGATTGGACATGCTGGGTCCTGTGGCTGGGATGTGCATGTGGTACGGCCACAGGTACCATGGGGGCAGCCCATGTCCAGGTCATGAGAAGGTCTGGTAGGCCTCCAGAGCATCAGTAACCAAAGCAGCTCTGCAAAGAGGTGAGGGTGAGACAGGCAGTCAAGACATAGAAGGGAGACTGACCAACAAGCATCAACGACCAGATCTTGCTGTTCAACCCCCTCCCACACACGGACCCGCTTCGTCATGTTGACCCCTTCCTCAGCACAATTCCTCAAGAAGGCTGCTCCAAGCTTTGCTTCTGCCCCTGACAAAATACATCAGGATGTCAGAAGCCAACCACCCAGAAACCCTGTCCAGCCTTCCGTCACTTGCAGTCGCTGGTCATTTGCACTTTAGGACATTCAATGCCCATTATCACATTCAAGGGTCAGAGCAGTCCTGCAGAAAAAGAACCCCATCACAGTGTCTAGCCCCACGTTCTCCAGCTGTTTTGTACACAGAACACTAGTTAACGTCTCCCTCCAGCATTAGTGGCTGGTTGGGATGAGCCACACTTTCCAAAGGACAAGGTGGGGTAATAGAGCATCCAGCTTTGTAGCCAATAATATGTCTGAGTCATTTTTAATTTGGTAGTCCTGATAGGAAAAACACTATTTGATTTAAAAAAAAAAAAAAAAAAAACTATTCCAAAGGGAATCAGTTAGGGAAGGCTGCCCAAGTTCAACAGAAGTGGTGAGAAAATTTGAAGGTTTGTGGACTGATGCTCTTATTAGATGTAGAGAGGGAAATGGTGAAATTCATGTATTATTGAAATTAACAATCTATGTTTTGAAGGCATTTACTAATAACAGAATGCAATTAGCTGAATGCAGTGGTTTCTAAACTTGGCCGAGCATCAAATTCACCCGGGGCATTTGCTAATCGGGCCGATTCCTGGGTTTTCTCCCTCGGTATTTTGAGTCCATAGAACTGAGGTATGCTGATGCAGCCAGTTGCAAAAACACATTTGGAAAGGATTGCTACACTTGGCCATTCCCCTTGACTATGCTCTGTGAAACACCAGCTCCACAGGGCACTAACACATCTGACCCCAAAATGTTCTATGTTAAAAATGCTATGTTCCATAAATCTTAGGAGGAGAGATAAAGATGATAGATAGAGATGATAAAGATAGAGATAAGAACAGGGATAGGGAGGAGAGAGATGGCCATCTCGTTGATGTTCACGCTCATTTCCAACGAGATTACCTCCCACTCTCTGAAACCACAGAACAGAGAAATGGATGCCTTATCCATGATCACACAGTAAGAGACAGTATATCCCTTCAGAGGCCAAAGATGAGGGCCAGCTGATGGCTGTTGGAATGGTGGTGTGTGTTCACTCAGATGGAAATAGGAAATGAAGCTATTATAAGGAAGAAGAGAAGAAGGTGGTGTATTTCTTTGCAGAGATGCTGAGTTTGAGGTGCCTTGAGAAATCCAGATGGAAATGTCCACCAAGCATTTAAATGTATGAGGCTAAAGTCTACAGAGGAGATTTGACCTAGAGTTAAAGGAATTGAGAGTTGGTAATATAGAGATGGAGTTAAGATATATTCTGGATATTCTGGGCCTCTGTTTTCTCTTCTTTGAAATAAAAGTCAATAGTTATCATCATTATGTCTTATATATAGGTTCTTTGATTAGTCAAACACAGAATTGCCATATGACCCAGCCATTCATTATTATATACACTAAATAATTGAAAAGAGGTGTTCACATTAAAATCTGTAAATAAATGTTCATAGCAGCACTATTCATAATATCCAAAAGGCAAAAACAACCCAAATGTCCAAAAAGTGATGAATCGGCGAAATGTGTTCCATCCACACAATGGAGTAGTTTTCAGCCCCACAAGGGAAGGAGCCCTGGGGCACACCATAACTTGTATCAGTGGCTGGTACACATTGACGAGCCTCGAAAACATTATGCTAAGTGAAAGAAGCTAAATACAAAAGGCCACAGACTATATGACTTTGCTTTGTCTGACACATCCAGAATAGATGTCTCTAGAGACAGAAAATGGGTTAGAGGTTGCCAAGAGCAGAGAGTTAGGGCAGGAGTGAGGCATAGCTGCTTCATGAGTACAGGGTTTCTTTTTGATGTGATTAAAGGTTCTGGAAGTAAATAGGGAGGACAGTAAGATGAAGCAAACATAACTTTCCTAAAGTCCATATAGGAATACACAACTAGTGAAACTCCACATTATGTTCAACCACAAGAATGGGGTCCCAAATAGAATAAGTTTTACTCCATGTACATATACTGTTGACAAAATATACTCTACGGTCATGTATATCTAAAAAGAACAAATTAAAAAAAAATTGAAACTAGAGAGTGATAATGATTGTAAAGCACTGTGAACATTCTTAGTGCCACTGAATTGTAGACTTCAACAGAGTCAAATGTTAAATCTCACATTAAATATATTTTACATGATACAAGTATACCTTATGTAGAAGCTCCAAGATCAAATGTAAATTGGAAAAACATACATGGGGGAGAACAAGGCTTGTTATCAACAATTTTAGATGTCACCCTTGACAAAACAGCCTGGTTCTGATATGGAATGATAAACTGCATTTTTGGTTCATATAAAAACCATATGTGCCCGAGTCGTGGGGAGAAGAATGAATGATGTTAAAACAACCTTAGGTCCATGAGCCTCCCTCCTGGAGCTTCCATTCCAGAGGCCAGCAAGCAAACACCTGCCACCCAGTGGGTTCCTCTTCACAACTTCCCTCCTAGTAAAAAGCTCCTTCAAAATCTGGTTACTCAAGCCAGAAATCAGAGCATCATTCTTGTCAACTCAGTCCCTGTCACCTCCATCCCCAGACCATCGGTGAGTTCTACCAATTGCACCTCCAACATCTGTTCACATCTGACCACCTCTTCCCTTCCTGTTGTCATCAGATGTTTCTCTTGCCTGGAGAGCATCTCCCTCCCCTGGGGACTCGGGGCTTCATTCCTGCATCCAAACATCCATTCTCCATGCACAGCAGCCAGAGTAGCCTTTCTTTCCAATGTAAAAATGAGTCAAGTCACAGTCTCTGCTTAGAAACAGCCAATGACTTCTATTTGCACTTATAATCCCCAATCCCAAACCAGAGGCAGTGGGGCATGCATGTGATCCCAGTGGCTCAGGAAGTTGAGGCAGGAGGATCGCAAGTTCAAAGCCAGCCTCAGCAAATTAGCAAGGCCCTCAGCAACTTACGGAGACCTCAAAATGAAAAATAAAAATCACTGGAGATGTTGCTCAGTGGTCAAGCATCCCTGGGTTCAATTCCCAGTACCAAAAATAATAATAATAATAATAATCCCCAAATCCAGATCCCTCTTTCTTCCTAGTATTGATAGAGGATTAGACCATTTAAGACCCAATCTAAGAATAAATTTATTGCAACATCCTGCTTCTTGTTTCACATCCTAGCTGGAGCCACAGGGGCAGAGAGCAGAGTGCACATAACCCATCGTGGTCCTGTGCACAGACTCAAAGCCACACTCAAAAGTCCTGGGTGTGTATTTGTCCAATAGGGCTACTGTAACAAATACCCCATATTTGTGTGCTTTGGCAACAGAAATTTATTGTCTCAAAATTCTGGAGGCTTGAAGTCCAAGATTAATTTTGGACTTCAAGCCTCGAGAAACAGGGCTTGTTTCTTCTGACGCCTTCCTCCCGATTTAAAGATGGCTGCCTTCTCCCTGCGTCTTTGTGAGGTCTTCCCTCTGTACATTTCTCTGTCCAAATGTCCTCTTGCTATGAGGACACCAGGAAGATTGGACTAGGACTCACCCTAAAGACTTCATTTAACTTAATCACGTATGAAGTCCCAGTCTTCAAATACAGTCATATTCTTGGGTCCTGAGGGTTAGAGTTTCAACACATGGATTTGGTGGGTGAAAGGGGACACAGTTTATCCCCCGCCCATAGTCTGCAGTATAACCACTGTGATAAGCAAATCGCTCAACCTCTTTAGGCCTAAGCCATCCCTACAATGGATGCTCCCTACCTCCCCAAGCGTCAAGGATCAGAGGTCACACACAGGGGGCACCTGGCTTGGTGCACAGCAAGAATCACCACGTCGTCTGCAGGGCCTTTCATTCAAGACCACTGTGCCTGGAGGTCCCCTTGTGCTGAAGTATCTATGTAAACCAGACCCACAGACCACTCCACCCGCTTCAAAGGGTTAAGGCAGCAAACAGACTTATCGACTGGAGCTTCTTGGCGGGCCCAGGGAAGCGTGACTGATTGGAAGCCTGTTCGAAGGAGGAGCCCACTTTGTGGGCCCGAAATAAATAAAGGCCTGTCAATAGCTCAGATCCCCGAGCATCGACAAAGTCTGCAGTCTCAATAGGCAATTAACACTTTACAGGGACCATTACCCAGCGGCCTCCCCGCGTTTTACTGCACATTTTCTGCCATCGGCTCTGGTATTGAAGCTTCTAAATAAAAACATAAAAATGAGCTAGAACAGGCCGGCGCTTTGCCTGGCTGCAGTCACAGTGACCACCCGCAGCCAGGAGGTCATATTTCTTCTCTGCTTCTGACTTATGCTCTGATTTCCCTGCAACTCCAGTTCTGCACACCTGTGTTCACACACACGTGCGCACACATGCACATGGGCATGTAGGGCATCTTCTGAGTGTCATGGGAGGCCCCAGAGTTTGGTTACTGGGAGGAAGGGGTGGTCTGGAGTCAGACTGCCTGAATTTAAATCTGACTCCAACACGTTAGCTTTGTGGCTTTACACGAATGGTTAAGCCTCGGTTTCTTCATCTATAAAATGGGAGTAAGAATAGAATCAAGGTCACCAAACAACTGTGAAGTTTAAATGCTTTTAGCATAATGTTTGGCACATAAGACTTCAAAAAATGTAAGGGGATTAGTAATAAGGTTGCCATTGTCATCAACAGGAGGAAAACACCCAGTGAGCATATCTGCTCAGATCATCTTAACGCCAAAATCGGCTCTGCCTCTGCTCCTTTCTTTCAGTTTCTGCCATAACCAGGGAGTTCACTGAGCAAGGCACATGCTCAGTCAGCTGAAGGGAGCTCTCCTTGGACTGTCCTGGCCGATTTACTCCTAGGAACCCACCTCCTGAAGTTCCACTTCAATGATAATCATCTTTGGATCACCAGAAGTTAAATCCATGGGCATAAAACCATGGGCACAAATTCAAAGTAAGTTCCAGAAACTCCATAGGGTTCCACCTCACTGCAAGTGTGCAGTTTCAGGGTCAAATAAACTTTACTCCATTTATTCACATGGATGGGGAAATGCACCCTAGGCTGTGTCTGAGATCCCAGGGGCAACTCCATGGCCATCGACAAAGTGAGCAAGGAGAGTTCATTCCATACAGACCCCCACAGAGTCAGTTCAGGTACGAGGGGTTGCTAGGTAAGGCAGCAATGTAATTCTTTCACAAGAGCAGCTGAGGACTCTTCCCCACCTAACAATATGCTGCCTTCAAGAGATTTATCTCATAGGAAAAGACGTCCACAAACTGAATGTGAAAGATTAGGATAAAATATACCATTCACATGGTCTACATAAACAAATAGGGGTTTCCATCCTCATATCAAATAAAGTAGACTTCAAGCCAAAGTTAATCAAAAGGGATAAAGATGGACATTTCATACTGCTTAAGAAAACCCTACATCAACAAGGCATAAAAGTTATAAATGTATTTGCCCCAAACAATGGACCATCCACGTTTATCAATCAAACTCTTCTCAAGTTCAAGAGTCAGTAGACCACAACACAATAATTCTGCGTGACTTCAACATCCTCTTTCACCACTAGATAGATCTACCAAACAAAAGCTGAACAAAGAAACTATAGAACTCAATAATACAATCAATAACTTAGACCTAATTGACATATATAGAATATATTATCCTTCAACGATCGAAAATACTTTCTTCTCAGCAGCACAGGGATCATTCTCTAAAATAGACCATATACTATGCCACAAAGCAACTCTTAGTAAATACAAAAGAGTAGAGATACCACCCTGTATTCTATCAGATCAATAGTGAAATGAAATTAGATATCAATGACAAAATAAAAAAGTAAAAGCTACTCCAACACCTAGAGACTAAATAATATGCTATTGCATCAACAATGGGGTGCAAAGGACATCAAGGAGGAGATTAAAAATTATTAGAGGTAAATGAGAATACTGATACAATGTATGGAAATCTTTGGGACACTATGAAGGCAGTTCTAAGAGGAAAGTTCATTGCATGGAGTTCATTCCTTCAAAGAAGAAAAAGTCAACAAATAAATGAACTAACATTACATCTCAAAGCCCTAGAAAAAGAAAAACAAATCAACACCAAAATCAGTAGAAGACAGGAAATAATTAAAATCAGAGCTGAAATCAATGAAATTGAAACAAAAAAAATTGAAAAAATTGACAGAACAAAAAGTTGGTTCTTTGAAAAAATAAATAAAATCGATAAACCATTAGCTATGCTAATGAAGAGAAGGAGGAAGAAAACTCAAATTACTAACATCCATGATGAAAAAGGAAATATCACAATGGACACTACAGAAATACAGAAGACAATTAGAAGTCATTTTGAAAATTTGTATTCCAATAAAATAGAAAATTTCAAAGGCATCGACAAATTTCTAGAAGCATATGATTTGCCCAAACTAAATCAGAATGATATACACATTTTAAACAAATCAATTCAAGCAAGGAAATAGAGGACGCATCCAAAGCCTACCAACCAGGACCAGATGGATACACAGCTGAGTTCAACAAGACTTTTAAAGAAGAACTAACACCAATACTCCTCAAACTATCATGAAATAGAAAAAGAGGGAACACTTCCAGACACATTCTATGACGCCAATATCACCCTGACTCCAAAACCAGACAAAGACACATCAAAGAAAGAAAACTTCAGACCAATATCTCTACTGAACATAGATGTAAAAATTCTCAATAAAATTCTAGCAAATCGAATTCAAAACCCTGTCAAAAATATAGTGCACCATGATCAAGTAGGGTTCATCCCAGGGATGCAAGGTTGGTTCAACATACATAAATCAATAAATATAATTCATCACATCAATAGACTCAAATATAAAAATCATATGATTATCTCAGTAGATGTAGAGAAAACATTTGACAAAATACAGCACCCCTTCATGTTCAAAACTCTAGAAAAACTAGGGATATCAGGAACATACATCAACATTGTAAAAGCTCTCTATGTTAAGCCCCAGGCCAACATCATTCTAAATGGAGAAAAATTGAAAGCATTCCCTCTAATAACTGGAACAAGACAGGATGCTCTCTTTCACCACTTCTATTTAACATAGTTCTTAAAACTCTAGCCAGAGCAATTAGACAGACAAAAGAAATTAAAGGGATAAGGATAGGAAAAAAAGAACTCAAATTATCACCATTTGCCAATGATATGATTCTATACCTAGAAGATCCAAAGAATTCTACTAGAAATCTTCTAGAACTAATAAATGAATTCAGCAAAGTAACAGAATATAAAATCAAAACTCATGAATCAAAGGCATTTCTGCCTACCAGAAATTTCTTTCTCCCTTAGAAAGAGAAACTAGGAAAACTACCCCATTTATAACAGGCTAAAAAAAAAAAAAACAAAAAAAAAAAAACACTTGGGAATCAACTTAATGAAAGAAGTGAAAGACCTCTACAATGAAAACTAAAGAACACTAAAGAAAGAAATTAAGGAAGACCTTAGAAGATGGAAAGATCTACCTTGTTCTTGGATAGGCAGAATTAATATTGTCAAAATGACCATATATTACCAAAAGCACTATACAGATTCAATGCAATCCCAATCAAAATCCCAATGACATTCTTCATAGAAATAGAGAAAGCAATCATGAAATTAATCTGGAAAAATAAGAGACCCAGAATAGCCAAAGCAATCCTTAGCAAGAAGAGTGAAGCTGGTGGCATCACTATACCAGGCCTTAATTATACTACAGAGCAAAAGTAACAAAAACAGCATGGTATTGATACCAAAATAGACCTGTAGACCAATGGTACAGAATAGAGGACACAGAGACAAACCCACATGATTACAATTATCTCGTATTAGACAAAGGCACCCAAAACATATATTGGAGAAAAGATAGCCTCTTCAACCATGCACAAAACTCAACTCCAAGTGGATCAAGAATCTAGGAATTAATCCAGAGACCTTGTCCTAATGGAAGAACAAGTAGGCCCAGATCTCCATAATGTTGGATCAGGCCCTGATTTCCTTAATAAGATTCCTATAGCACAAGAATTAAAACCAAGAATCAATAAATGGGATAGATTCAAACTAAAAAGCTTCTTCTCAGCAAAAGAAACAATCAGCGAGGTGAAGTGAGAGCCTACAGAATGGGAGCAAATATTTACCACAAGCACATCAAATAGAGCACTAATCTCTGGGATATATAAAGCACTCAAAAAACTTAACACAAAAAAAACCCCCAAATAACCCAATCAATAAATAGGCCAAGGAACTGAATAGATATTCTCAGAAGAGGATACACAATCAATCAACAAATATGAAAAAATGTTCAACATCTCTAGCAATTAGAGAAATGCAAATCAATACTCTAAGATTTCATCCCACTCCAGACATAATGGCAGCTATCAAGAATATAAACAACAATAAGTTTTGGCAAGGATGTGGGGAAAAAGCACACTCGCACTGCTGGTGGGACTGCAAATTGGTGTAGCCAATCTGGAAAGCAATGTGGAGATTTCTTGGAAACTGGGAATGGAACCACCATTTGACCCAGATAACCCACTCTTCAATTTATACACAAAGGACTTAAAAACAGCGTACTACACGGTCACAGCCACATCAATGTTTATAGCAGCACAATTCACAATAGCTAAATAATATGATTGGACAGGGAAACTTTGGTATGTGTACACAATGGACTATTACTCAGCATTAAAAGAGAATACAATCATGGCATTTGCAGGTACATGGATGGAGTTGGAGAATATAATGCTAAGTGAAGTAAGCCAATCCCAAAAAAACAAAGGCATAATGTTTTCTTTGATATAAGGAGGCTGACTCATAATGGCAATGGGGTGAAGCATGGGAAGAATGAAGGAACTTTAGGTAGGGCAAAGGGGAGGGAGGGGAAGGGAGCGGGCATCGGGGTAGGAAAGGCAGTGAAATGAGTTAGACATCATTACCCTAAGTACATGTATGAAGACACAAATGGTGTGAAAATACTTTGTGTACAGTCAGTGACTAGAACAATTGTACTCTCTATGTGTAATATGAAATGAATTGCATTCTGCCATCATATATAACAAATTAGAATAAATAAATATTTTTTAAAAGAAAAATAATATTTAAACGCAATTTTAAAAATCAAAATTAATGCTAAACTTTTAAAAAAATACATAAAGGGCTGGGGATGTGGCTCAAGCGGTATCGCGCTCACCTGGCATGCATGGGGCACTGGGTTCCATCCTCAGTACCACATAAAAATAAAAAAATAAAGATGTTGTGTCCACCAAAAACTAAAAACTAAATATTAAAAAATTCTCTCTCTCTCTCTCTCTCTCTCTCTCTCTCTCTCTCTCTCTCTCTAAAAAAAATACATAAAGACAGGATGTAGTCTCAGAACTGAGTGCTGAATATAGAGAAGAGACTCAAGGACAGACTGCATGATAAAGCAGAAAGACTGCGAATTTTGTTAAAATATTAGGGAGGGAGACAGATGAGCGGGACATGGAAGTATTAGCTGTTAAGCCTACAGGGGCCTGGGAATTAGATTCAGAACATGGCCAAAGAAAGTTCACATCATTGCAGTGGACAAAGAACTCTCAGAATAAGAGTATCACAAAATTAAATTGCAATTTCTTGTGTGATGCACTATATATTCTGCACATTTGTGACCCCTAAGTAATTCCAAGCAGATTAAAAACATTTGTACATTTGATAAAAGCAAAAGTTATAAATTTTGTGGTAACAGAATAGTGGCCTCCACATCCTAATCCTCTGAATATGTGAATACAGAAGGTCAGGCAGGCAGAAATTAAGGTTTCCAATGGGAATAAGATTGCTGATCACTCACCTAAGGAGATGATCCTGAGCTATCTGGATGGACCCGGTGTAATCGCGGGATCCATGAGTTGGGAAGAAGGAGGCAGAAGAATCAGATCTAGAGAGACAGCATCATGAGAAACACCTGGCCATGCATTTCTGGGCTTGAAGAAGAAAGAAGGCCCTGAGCCAAGGAATTTAGCCACCTTGAGAAACTGGAAAAGGTAAAGAAATGTATTCTCTTCTAGAACCTGCTGAAAGAATGCAGCCCTGCCAAGGCCATGATTGTAGCTACAATAGACCCATTTTGGATTTCTGACTTACTGAACTATCAGATTATAAATTTGTGTTGTTTTGAGCAATCAAATGTGCAATAACCACATTTGTTACAGCAGCCACAGGAAACCCATACAGATTTTGGTACCTGAAAGTGGGGCATTAATATAACTAATCTCTAAATACGTGGAAACATCTCTTGCTAGACAAAGATACAGGTTTAGGGGTACTAGAGTATAGACAAGAGGAACTAATGGAGGTTCAGATCCCAGCTGAGATATCTGAGGGGCCACAGTTATTGCTGATTAAGAGTAAGTTACACTCTCCTCTGAAAGCATCCAGGAAAAAGCTTCCCAATAACTGGGGTCATCAAAATGACCTCTGCACTGAGCACAGTCAGGCCATATCCTCTGATTTTAGGATTTGCTGCATCTACCCAAAGGAAAACAATTCCCCATGGCACATGCTCTGGGAGGCTTATCATGTGGCCCACCTGAGTAAGAAAAGTGTAACTCTCCTCTTTGACTAATTCAAGGGTCCCCTAACTCTCTATGGGGGCAGATATCAATGAAGGATATTTTCATCCAAGTAAAGTCTATTTTATTGGTCTTTGTAAGAAGGAGAAGACAAGCAGGCAGCCTTCTAAAAATGGGCTCCCTATTTAATAACTGTTAAGTGCTATTTCTTAAAGGAGACCAAAAATGACCTCACATACAAGTGATAGGGGGCCTCCTCAGCTGCTGGTTAGGAAGCAATGGCAAAGGGAAGGAAAGCAAAAGATATGTAAATAGGTTCAATGTTTCTTTTGGGGAGAGCTCTCTGATGTGTAAGGCAAATAAGAATGAGCAAGTCAGTACCACGTTTCCAATATGGCGGGACTCATGCCAGAGGACATTCAAGTACCCCCACTTCCTCCATCACCATGTCCTATGCTGCATGGTCTCTGTTACTGACCCATGAGGTCATGTGAAACCACAAAACTCTAGGTAATGCTTTCTGCACTTCTTCTCCTACTTTACACTCCCCATACCTTCCTAAAACCTGAACACTGTACTATAGCTTCCCAATTTATTCCCTTCTGCTATCACAAATCCCTGTTGGAAGTCTCTCAGTGGCTGCATTTTCTGTGGTAGATTATATTAACATGGGAATTATTTACTCATCCATTCCATTGACTTCAGTCATGGCCCTGTGACATGCTTTGACTAATGTGGCATATGTCCTATCTATGCAAAAATGAAGATGTGTTGCAAGTTTCTACTGGAATTCTTGCTCTTCCCTTGGTCATGAGAATAGCATATACTAGATTGAGTTGACCTGTGTTCCAAAAGGAAAGGCATATGGAACTGAGCTGCAGCCAAACTGCAGTTGCTAACATGTAACATGAGAAAGAAACTAAACGTTGTTGCTTGGTGAAGCACAGACATTTGAGGAGCTGTTTAATACTATTATACAGCCCAGAAATGTGGCAGGACCCAGCAAAACACAGAGGAGGATGAAATAACTGACAAAGCTTGCTTTCAAGAAAACATAGGACACATCCTGGGAGCTCCCAGGAATGCCCAAGGAAAAGAAGACAGATTTGCAGGGACATTAACAGGTAAGGCCAGTGCAGCAGACATTGTTGATGCCTATCTTACCACTTTGATGTGACCTCAAAGGTCACCTGCAACTTTGGTGCAGAGTTTTCACACTTGCCAATAGTTTCCTGCCTCATGCATTCCCTTCTCTCTGCCTGAGTGTTTCATCTTGCCTCCGGAGCAAGCTAAGCTCATATGAGGTGTTGAGGATCAGACCAGAAGAGCCAGGATGATCGGCCCATCCCCACCCCACCCCGCACCCCTGGCAGTAACCCTCAATCGAGGAGGCACTGGAATTGGAGAGTAACAACCAGCTTCCTCCCTGTTTGTAGGACAATTATTAGGTGTGCTCCATACAGTTCCTCAAAGTCTGGGCCTGATGGTTCTACCAGCTCACCAATAGACCCTTAATTGTCTGCCTTCCCTTTCTGGTCTCATATTCCCACTCTCTCACACTGTGCTTCCTGGAAGTATCTCCTAAAAATAAAACATGCATCAAATCTTTGTCTCAGGTCTGTCTTGAGAAACAGAGTTTCTAGATGAGTTCGGGCCCAATCACCAATGACCTTAGCCACTGTTCTCCTAGCACCTATATCTGGAGTGGTGTCTTCCTACCATTCCATCCTAGAAGCCTGAGCCCTCTGGTCTGCTTCAGTGAGAGGAGCTGAGCCTATGGTTCAAACCCCAGATCTACTTTACATGAGCTGTGGGTCTTTAAACAAGTTCCTTTTTTTCCCCCCTCATTTTATTGGTGCATTATAGTTGTACATATTGATGTGGTTTGCTGTTACATATTTGTACATAGACACAAGATAACAATATAATTTGGCCAATATCACCCTCCAGCACTTCCTCCCTCCCTCCCTCCTACCCCTTGGTCCCTTTCCTCTCCTGATCTCCCTTTGATTTCTAGGAGATCCACCCCACCTTCGTTTTCTTTCTTCCTCTCTAGCTTCTGCCTATAAGAGAAAACGTATGTCCCTCAGCCTTCTGAGTTTGACTTATTTCACTTAACATGATGGTATCCCATTCCACCATTTTCCTGCAAATAGACCATATTTTCTTTATCCATTCATCCATTCATGGGTATCTAAGCCAGTTCCAAGGGTTGGCTGTTGTGAATTGTGCTGCCATAAACAGGGGGGTGCATGGATCACTGTAGTAAGATGACTTTAATTCTTCAGGGGAAATACCCAGAAGTGGTACAGCTGGGTCATATGGTGGTTCCATGCCTAATTTTTTGAGGAATCTCCACGCTGATTTCCATAGCAGTTATACTAATTTACAGTCCCACCAACTGTGTAAAAGTGTGTTCCTTTTTCTCCACATCCTTTCCAGCATTTACTATTATTATTTCCATTTGTGATGACTGCCATTCTGATTGGTGTTGGATAAACTATTAGGGTAGTTTTGATTTGCATGTCCCTAATTGCTAATGATGCTGAACATGTTTTCATGTATTTTTTGGCCATTTGTAAATTTTCTTTGGAAAAGTATCTGTTTGGCTCATTTGCCCATTTGTTAGATGGGTTATTTAATTTGGGGGGGGGGGTAAAACTTTTTAGCTCTTTACATATTTTAGATATTAGTCCTCTGTCAGAAGAGTAGCTAGCAAAGATTTTCTCCCATTCTGTGGTTCTCTCCTCACAATCCTATTTGTTTCCTTTGCAGTACAGAAGCTTTTTAATTTGAAGTTATCCCATTTATTAACTCCAGGCATTATTTCCTGAGCATCAGGGTCCTACGGAGAAAGTCATTGCCTGTATCTAAAAGCTGGAGTGTTGACCCTACATTTTCATCTAGGAATGGCAAGGTTTCTGGTCTGATTTCCAGGTCTTTGATTCATTTTGAGTTGATTTTTTTTGTGCAGAGTTGAGAGATAAGGGTCTAGTTTCATTTTTCTACATATGGATAACCATTTGTTCCAGCACCATTTGTTAAAAGGCTGTCTTTTCTTCAATATATGTTTTTAGATGAGTTCCTTTACCTCTCTGAATGTTGATCTTTTCTATAAAATAAAAATAATAGAAATCCCTGCCTCTTGGGGTTAAAAGGCGTTTACACACTAGCACAGAGCTCAGCCTAGCGCTTGGCACCTAGTTGAGTTCTCCATAAATGTCAGCTGCAGTTGTTGTGCCTGTCTGTCCCCCAAATCTCTGGCTTCAGGGGCTTAATCTAAACAACCAAGCCTCTACTCAGTGTCATTTCACCAGGGCCCCCTGACTCCAAGCCCTCATATAAGCAGATGTCGGAAACCGCTGCCCAGAACTGTGGTTATTTCATCTTCATGAAGCGCCACATCTGGTGTGGGAGCTTTCCCTGACCTCCTCTCCCAGATGTTTTCATGGACCCCTGTGGCCCCTCAGCAGCAGAGAGGCTCCGAAGGACTGTGGGCCTGTGGGCGCAGGGCCCTTCCACCCTCCTCCATCTGCCAGGCCTGTTAGGGCTCCCACAACAGCCGGCAGCTGCTCCACCCTCAGGCAGCTGTGAAGGGAGCTGGCCTCTTTCTGCCCCAGCACACAGCCGCTGAGCCATCTGCTCACACCAGGGGACAGAGCAGTTCATCTGGGGGGCAGCTCCTCAGTGCCCAGATTCATTCACTCATTCCCAGAGCAGTTATCAGCACCTACAAAGTGGAAGACCCTGAACTAGACTGTAGGAATACAGATTTTGCCCTAAAGAGGCTCATGGCCTAGTGAGGGAGACAGATGGTGAAGTGGGAGGGTGGATTATGAGCTAGTATAACTGGTGGTAGAAGGAAGGCAGGCATAGAGGGCTTTGGAAATGAAAGGAAGAGATGCCTAAAGCATCCCTGGCAATCAAGGAAGAGAAGACTTCCTGGAGTAAGTGATTCCTGTGGAAAAACAAAGAGCAAACAGGACGGAAAGAAGGATGAAATTTGCTCTGGGCAGAAGACACAGCATGAAAAATGCATGGAGGTGCCTTGTGCTGACATTGGGGCTGTGTGTGAGTCATTTGTTTTATTGTCTGCCTGGTACCATTCTCATCCCCCAACCAGGCATACCCACCCACATGAGGAAGCTGCCCGGTCTCTAGAGGATGCCACTCCTGCATTCAGAATCCATGGAATCCAGGGACCCCTACATGAGGGTTTTAACTTAAGATCAAGTGATGAGCTCAAGAATTGTCACAGGTCAGGTTTTCAATAGAAAAGCATGGTAACTTTCAAACCCGGTACTCCCTCCCATCAGGAGATGGACTTGTGGTCCCTCCCCTTAAGCCTAGGTTGTCCTCTTTTACTAACTAGATAAATAGACTGGCAGAAATGGTGTCCAAGATTCTGTAGAAAAGACCACACACCTTCAACTACTTTCTTTCTAGACATCAGCCTTCGGAGTCCTTAGCCACCATGTAAGAATTCTGGCTATCCTGAAATTTCAGTGCTAGGGAGCTCACATGGAGACAGCACACAGTAATAGAGAGAGACGTGGAAGAAACCCCAGTTATCCCATTCACCAGCCCAGAGACCAAATGCATGAGTAAAGAAGACATCATCTCCTGCAGCCAACATCAGCACAATCGCAACCACATAAAAGGCCAAGAATGAACCAACTAGCTATGCCACGTTAGCCCACGTAACCATGAGAGAGAATAACAAATGGTTGTTGCTTTATGCCACTAAGTTTGAGGTGGTCAGTTATGCACAATAGATAAACGGCACAGACAACGGTCTGCAGTGAAAGAGACTAGAGCTGACACATGGAAATAGATGGTGAGACGGAGCTGCTGCGTGAATCCTGGGCCTAGTTGTTCCTGGAAACTCTTCCTCCTGCCCTCCCTGGGGCAGTTTCCCTAGATTCTGTGAGCCAATGAGTTCTTCTTATTTCCTAAGTAAGCTCAAGTGGGATTTCTGCCACTTCAACCAAATTAATACAGGTGATTTGGGATCAATCCAAGATCTTGGCTTATTTAGGGAAGGTGGAAGTAATGAGAAATGAAGGAAAAGATGTAAGCCCAAGACAGATCATTGAGGAGCTGGATGCTGCAGCAAGGAAATTGCCTAATTTATATCACTCACATCCCTCTCCACAAATGATTCAGGGAGACAACTGAGGACATGGGCTTTCTTATAAGGACAATGAGGGGTTAGTGAACAATTTTTATCCAAAGAGTCACAGGCTCAGACTTGCAGTGTGGGAAGGTCAATCCTCCAGTTTGGATGATGAGTTGGAAACAAACTGAACTGGTCAGGAGCTGAATATGTGATTCAGGGAAGAAATGATAAGATCCAGAACCAAGGGTTGGGGAGTGGGAAGCGGATGGAATGAGAGAGAGAATGGACAGGACTTGTGGTCTTCTATAGGAGTGGGAAAAGATGAACATGATATTCAACTTTTTGGTTTGAGCAACTGAAAAACTCATGCGGACTTTGCTAAGATTCCAGAGGAGGACCTAGTCAGGAGACAAAGTCAGTGGCTTGAACCTGTGTATGCAGATACTGAGGTGTCTGGGGAGCATTTAGGGGGAAATGTCATTCATAATTTTTTTTATTTAACACATTTATTAAGCACATATTAGATTCCACATTCTGGTAGGGTGTGGTGAGAAAGATGGGCATGGTGTTTATCCTCATAAATTGTGCAGTCCGGTGGAACAGACGGAAATTAATTGAACACACAAATATGTAATTATAAACTTTTAAAGAAGAATACTATGGAGAAAATATATTGGAAGCTATGACAGCACATTGTAAGGAAACCTGATGGATTCTGGAAATATATCAGTTACTGTGGTAGCATAACAGATAACTCCAAAGTTCAATGTCATACAACAACTGTAGTCATTAATTACTGCTCACAATTCCTTATAGTCAGGAATTCTAAAGATGCACCATAGGAACTACTTATATCTGCTCTATGAAAACTGGAGCCTCCACTGGAAGACTCAAAGATTTGGAGGCTGAAATTACCTGAAAGTTCATTCATGCACATCTTTGATAGTCAATGATGGCTTTTAGCAGGAACCTAAATCTTTCTCCAAGTGACCCCACTGCTTGGGTTAGTTGGGCTTCCTCACAATATGGTGGTGAGTACCTTGAACAAGGCGGGAGAGAGACACACCGCATCATTTTTGCTGCATTCTATTGATGGAGGCAGTTACAAAGGTCCACCTAAGTTCTAGATGAGGGAACCTGGACTTACCTCTTGATGAAGCAATGTCAACATCACATCATAAAAGGACACATGAGGGATGGGCAATATAACATGACCTCCTTTATAAAATACAATCTGTGAGAGATTGTATTTTATACAAACAGTGAAGACTGTTTGGAGAAAGTTATATTTGAGCTGAGATCTCAGCAATGAACTCGAATCAACCAGTGATAGGATGGAGAGGACAAGTTAGGACAGTATTCCTAACAGGGAACAACGTGTATGAAAAGGCATGATGCATTTAAGAAGCTGAAAGAAGGCCAGAATAGAGTTAAAGTGAGTTGAAAATATGAACCTGGAGAGCTCAAGAAAAAGTTAGGGCTGGAAATAAAACTGAAGAATTCTGGGATTAGAGGAGTAAACAAAGAGAACAAATCTCGTAGAAGCATGAGTTTTCTTGGACTTAATGCTTTCCAAAAAATTGATGCTGCTAAAATACATCCAACTTCAGGACTTGTCTTCATTCTCTCAACCAAGAGAAGCTGGGTGCCTTGGTGGGCTGATTACGCAGGTGTAGCAGTCAGCTTCCAAGATGGCCCCAGGAATCCTGGACTCCTCACATTCACACCCTTGCATAGTTCTTTCCCCCACTGACTCAGGTAACCTCTGTGACCAGGAGAATACTGCAGAAGTGACAGTGTATGACTTTCAACTCATAAAAGATATTTCAACTTCTTTTGTGGATTGTTCACTCTCAAAAGACCAGCCATTAAGCCATGAGGACTCGAGTAGCTTTCTGGAAAGATTTTTGTGGAGGACGAACTGAGCCTCCTGCCAGTGACTAGCACCAGCATGCCAGCCGTGGACCTGGGCCACTTGGGAAGTGAATCCTCAGCCCCAGGCAAGCCTGCAGATGATTTTAGCTTCAAGTTGTCAAGCCAAAGCCTCAGACATCTTGAAGCAAAGGCAAGGTCTCCCTGTCGTTCCCTGACTGATAAAATTGATAATAAAGAATTATTATTGTTTTATGTCACTGAAGTGCTGGGACTTGTGGTTTGTTACATAGCAATAGATAACTATTCTACTAGCCCTGACCATTTGGTCATCCACCAGATACACACATTTCTCTTTCTCTTCCTTTCTCTCTCTCTCTCTCTCTCTCTCTCTCTCTCTCTCTCTCTCTCTCCCCCCCCCCCCCACCATTTTTTCCCTGAGTATAACTGGTTCCAGGAGACTCCCTGAGCTAGAAGAGATCACCCTTTCAAAGTTTGGCTCCTTTTAAGGCTCTCCAAGCAGGTACAAAATCATTTCAAACTTCTAGTGACAGTGTGTTCACTACTTCCCATTTCACTACCTTGGAGGTAGTAAATTCTCTGTCATTTATTGAGTACCAGGCTCCCTGTAACTGATGGTCTGATGATCTCAGAAGTCTTCCACCCTGGTCCCCTGCGGTGAGGGTTTCCCTCTTTGCTGGGAGCTGTCCCTGACCCAGTGCTGAAACATGACCCCTCTGTCACCCTTCCCCATGCAAAAGATCAAATTACAATTCCAAAAGGCAGCTTGACTTGGAAACATCAGCAAGAAAGTTCCATTTCCCCGTATCTCTAAATGGAAAAAGCCTCCTTGTCAGTTTGGAGCAATTAGCTGTGGGAGATGATGACGGAGCAGTGAGAGTCGCTGCGAGGGGGCAGAGTGGCAACGGAAGCCCCGGCTCAGACAGACACGCCGCAGATGGCACGACGAGATAACGCCTTTCACGTTTCAGAAATCACATTGTCAACAATGTTTCCAGACTCAGAAATTAGCTGAAGTCATCAGGAGTGCCTGGCAGCAAGCAGCAGGCGCCGTGGTGGGGGCCCCTCGTTTGACTTTATGCATTGGTGCAAAGAGAAACCAGCAAGATTCACAGAAAAAGATGCAGGGACTCCTGTCTTCGGAGGCTGGAGGAAGGGCTAGCCTGGAGCGTGTCCAGGCATTTAGTTGCAGTCAACATTCAAAAGCCTCAATCTGCTACCTTCTGCTGACCCGATAGTAAGTGATTAAGTCCAGGTCTCAGAATGTCCTCCTCTTCTACTCCATGCCCTGTGAATGGACCTCTCCAGAGGGTTGCAGAAGGCCAAAGTGAAGATTTAATTACCTTCCTGTTGAACAAGAATTATGTTATTTTCTTAAAGTAAAAAAAAAATTATTATATTATGTTCTTATTAAAGTAAAAAAAAAAATTACTCTTTGCAAAAGGTACAACCCTATCTGGGTCAGTCAAGACCAGGTGTCTGGCCTTTCCATTATAAGGATTTGTCTCCAGCATCCTCCAGACCAGGAAAAGGAATCGGAGGCTAGAACCCAGGTGCCGGGGACACTCACAACTCCAGTCAATTGGGAGGACCAAGAGTTAGCTATTGCTGCAGTCCTGGCTGGTGCCACAAGGAAGCACAGGATGCAGGAGGGATTTATGATTACACATACCTGCATAAGAACATTCTAGAAGAAAATGTATTCTTACCTTTTGGGCAGAAGCACCTTCTTGAAGGCAAGCAGGGCTACTTCCCTAATTTACTAGGGCACAGGAAAGGAGCACATGATTCCCCTTGGGAATTCAAAAGGACAAAAACCAAGCTTGAACATGTTCTGTACATAGTCTTGGAAACGAGGCTGGCAGATGGTAACAGGTGGTCGGCAGAGGGAGGAACACTCTCTGGTGGTTACAGTTATAGACCATTGGGACTCAGCTTGAACTTCCAATCAAATACACTTATTATCAACCAGTGAGTGTAAGCCCCAGCAGGTATCTGAGGCCCTTGTCTCCCCCCTCTCAGGGCTCTGGAAAAATCTGTGGACCCCTTTGCCATTGTGAGAAACCAACAGCTAATATGCAGCTCGTAAAACCCTCACAAGGGAAAAGGAGAGCAAATATCTGGGGACCTTGCTTAGATAAAGTGATGTGAGCAGGCTTCAGTTTCTGTGAAGACCCGTCAGCCAGGACTCACCCCCGGGGCCAGCTCCTAACACTGAAAAGATTTGAAAGGAGAAAGTCTTTTACCCTCAGCCGGTGGTGGGCTACAGGAGAACAGTGCTGTAATTTGGGTGTTGAGTATCCCCCAAGTATCCGTGTATTACAGTCTTGGTCCCCGGGGTGATGCTATTGGGAGGTGGTGAAACTTTTAAAGACATAGGGCCTACTCTGAGGTTTTTAGGGCACAGGGCATGCCCTTGAAGGGGACTGTGGGACTCTGCCCCTTTCTCATCCTGTCTTTGCTTCCTGATTGATGAAGTGAGTGGTTTTGCTCTATCAGGCACCACCACCACAATGTGCTTGCCTTGTCACAGGCCCAAAAGCAATGGGGTAGATCAATCATGGACTCCAAACTATGATCCGTGAACCTCCAAAACTATGAGCCAAAATAAACCTTTTCTCTTTATAAGTTGATTGTCTCAGGTATTTCTATTACAGTAACAGAAAGCTGACTAACACAAGAGGGATGCTGCTGTTATTCCCAAGACACTGCTGTCTGAATAGCTTCTTCTGGGACTTAACTGTAGCCAAACCTGCTGGAACTGGTTGGTCAGAGATGAACAAGGAGATAACTAACCTCTATTAGTCACACTCCATGAGCCAGATCTTTGGAATATATTATCTCAAATTATTCTCCCAAAGGAAGTAGCCAGTAACAATTAAAACAAGAGGTATTGTAATGGAATTACATCTGTTTGTATTGCTGTCATAGAAACCCTGGTTCAATCACACCTTAAAGGAGTTCTATCAGTCACAGGAAGGTACTGAACTTTTCCCTGATTTTAAATCTAGGACTGCCCAGCCAGGCTGAGGAAACAGTGAGATAATAAAGCAGGAACTAATATATCAAGGAAACCAGGAGAACCTAGATTTCTGCAAATTCCAGAGGGGCCCAAGAAGAGCACTGACCTTTCTCTAAACCAAAGTGTAGTCCCTGGGCCAGTAGCACTGAAATCACTTGGCAACATGTTAGAAACGTACATTCTGGGACTCTACCCTAAGCCTAATGAATCAGAAACTTTGGGACTGGGGCCTAGCCATTCCCATTTTTAAAAGTTGTTCTGATACATGATCAAGTTTGAGAACCACAGTCTAAACCTAGAAGTTTAAATTAATCCAGCCTGGATCTGGGGAGGGACTGGTCCCAGAGCAGGAACAGTGGGAGTCCCCAGGACACAGGCGGGCCTTCTTTCATCTCTCCTTCCATCCACAGTGGTCTGCCCTGCCAGGCCCTCCTAACCTCATCTCTGATGAGAATGTAGGGGACACTACAGTCTCTGTGGAAATTTGGGGGGATGCCGACGACGTTGCATTTGGGGGGTTCCTAACCATTTTGGGGTACTGACATGGGAAAAAGGGGCTGTGTTCAAGAGGCTCCCCTCACTCCCTGAAAGGACCTGCACCCCAGTCTCAGGTCTTCTCCACCACCCCCCCCACCCAAAGTACTCCAGAGGCAGACAGCGCGCCCAGACCCCAGCTCCGGGTGGGGGTGCCGTCACACCTGAGGAGGCCCAGAGGTGTCAGCTCCGCAGCTGGGCCTGGACGGCAGTGCCACTGCTGCCTGATGAATCACTTTCCAATGAGGGTGCTGTTCAGGCTGCCAGCTGTTCTGGTACAGGCTCCTGATCAGCCTGGCTGCACCCTCCCCACCACCCCCACATGGGCCGGAACTGGGAGAGGAAACATCACACCCCGGGCAAGCAGCAATTAATCTGTGTGGGAGACAAGCCAAAGTCGGGAGAGGGAGACCGCCAGCCCGCCCAGGGGCCCTGGCTGCCTTCACCAGAGGGCTGGCGGGGCTCTCTAGGCACTCAGTCCACCCAGCGTCAGATGCATAAGCCCACCTTCCCCTGCAGCCCCGGGAAGAGATGACCTAGGGACTCAGGTGCACAGCAGAGAGCAGTGGACTGAGAGTCAGTAGCTGCAGGTTCAAATCCCAGCTCCCGCTTACATACTGTGAGGCCTCAAGTTTTGAGTGAGCTTCATTTTCCACATTGGGAAGCCCAATAGCGACTACTCAGGGGAATGGTGAGGAGTGAATGAAATGTTTTGTGCAAATTACATGGAAAACAACAGATGTGCAAAAAAAAAAAAAAATAGTGATTTCACTCCCCTGAACTCAGCTGCCAACCTACACCCAGAGAACCCACACAGATCATGAGGCAGACAGAGAACCTCTCCCAGGCCGGTCAGCAACGCCCCAAAGATAAAGGAGAAAGCATGAGGAAGCAAATATCTTTCCTTAGATCATCCAATCAAGGAACAGCCTGATGATGGAAAGAAAGAGGACGCAGCCCAGGCAGGGACCCTGTGTCCAGCTGGTCTCCAGGCCCAAGCCTCACCGGGTCCACCTCATAAGCCCCAGCACCCCAGACCTTTAACATAGATCTTACCATGCTACTGTGAAAGCCCCAGGTGGCTCCTGAATTCCCCACAGAGCAAAGGAAAAAAGGCCTCAGCCTGGCATCCAATATCAGCTCCACATCTGCTAAATCTCCCGCCTCCCCACGAAACTCACTCCTCCAGGCACCCAGAGCAGCTCATCATTCCCAGAATGTACCAGTATCCCCATCAGCTGATATGTCCTTTGCAAAGGCATCTTACCAGTGTCCCATCTGGCAATCAACTGTGTCCACACCTGCTCAGCCTCACATTCCAAAAGTTGAGCCGAGATGTAAAGTGATGCCTCTCCCTTGAATAACTTCATCAAAAACACAACTCTGTGTTTGCAGATCCAGAGCAGCTGCAGACCTAGAATGTGTAAGGGTTTGGGGAAACTCAAGTTATGAGCATTTGTCACAGGCCAGCTTGTGGGATCTAAGCAACCAAAGCCACTAAACAGGCATCTGAGAACAGAACTAGGAGCCGGGAACCTGACTCTCCAAGTTCACACCACTTGATTCTTCACTTATCTGTGTGACCTGGGGACAATTTACCTACCTGCTCCAAGTCTTGGTCTCTTCGGGTAATAGAGATAGTGGTCACCAAGTTGTCAGGATGATTCAACTAGGAAATACATCTAAAGCCATTAGCACATAGTAATCTCCAAAATGTCTGCAGCTGTAACAATCATCACCATCATCCTTAAAAATAATCATTAATATTCTGCATCCATCTGCCTTATAGTTTTCAAACAAAGAAATATATACTCAGAAGGCATGTGGGGAAAGGCAGTGGGTTCAAACTGGATACATTTGTTTTATTGAGAACTTCTGACAAAATAAAACATTTCTCCTATCCATGCTCCATCCCTCCTAGTCTAAATTCTGAATGATGTTTCCTTTCAGGGTTTTCCTTCTAAAACTAAGATATTACCAGTTATTGAGAAGGCCTACAGTCATAGATGGGGAAAAATCTATCATGACTTATAGTGGGATTTTACAGTTCCCATAGTTTCTTCCAGTTAGGATCAAGTTCTAATAGAGCTTAAGATCCTTTGTTTTGATTTTACTAAAGGTCCTAAGTGTTCAATATACCACTTGATACCTATGGCATAAATTCTGCAAATCCACTTGGAGAATCCTAGGCCATCAGAACAAGTCACTCAAGTGTCTTCTATTCATAGAGAGAGGTAGAATTGGATTTGAATGTTTGGGATTGAAACTCCCAACTTCCAACTATGCCTGACCATCCATGTCGTGGGTTTGAAATGAACTGAGTTAAATTCTGAGTTAAAAGGAGATTTTTGGTTTAATGGACATGTTTAAGCACTACACAGAAAGAGTCGTTCCTCACGGAGCAAGCTAAAAATAAGAGAATCAGCCTCCTTAAATGGTTTTTAGTTTAAGAACAGTTTCAAGCACACAAGCAAGGATGCAGAGATCACTGACAGGCTGCCAAGAAGGAGCTGGGAACCTGACTCAATGCAAACTCAATGGCTGCTAAGAATGTGTGTCCCTGCATTTTCCAAAGAAATAAAATCATGAGACTCAAGATCCTGAGGATGCTACTGAGAGGGAGACTACTGGTGCAATATTGCCATTGTCTCCTGCACCCTGTTTGTCTGGGTACATTTACCCACCCACTAATCCCCTACCCTCTATACTCTGCTCATCTATGCAGACACTGCATTCTACGCATCCCCAAACCGCTGTAGCCTGGAGAAGCTAAATACGTCGTGTTGGGTGCTTTCAGACAAATCCATTTCATTGAGGAAGTTCTCTACAATTGCCAGTGACAGAACCCTGACCCATCTAGTATAAGCCCAAAGGGAATTTACTATAAAAATTCTGAGTGATCCCATGGAATCTAAGAACCAAAATAAAGTTGAGCCTCAATAAAAACAGAAGCCGAGGCCATCGGCGCCTCCGAAACACTCTTTTTCTTCTCTGTTTCTTCCATGTTTTGCTATCATCAGGCTCTAATGGACACTAACCTCCTCCACTCTGGAGTCCCCCTGTGACCATAAGATGCCCTTTCCTGACCATCTCCTTTCCAACCAGGGCCCCGAGGATCCTGTGTGGTTTGGAGAACTGTAAATCAAGCCCTGTAAGATCAAAGGGTCTACACCACCCAAAAGCCAAGGTTAAATGAAGCACAGCATGAAGGGGTTTTATAACAGTCCCAGGAGAGTCTTCCTTCCGGATTGCTTCTCCTTTATTTACGCTGCCCTCTGGCCAGCCACACTGATGCCCCCACATCGGCCCTGCCACCAGCGCTTCCCATCAGAGCCGCCATACCGCTCTTCCTTCATTCAAGACAAATGCCTTGGAACCCTGCCGGGCTCCGTGGTTTCTCTCATTTCCCACATTTAATCCCCCATCAAATCCCAAATCTATCCCATCACTGACCCCCTCTTCCCCACTTCTCCCCTGTACCTACACCAAGCTGCCACCCCAACCTGGGCCTGCAGTGGCCTCTTCATTGCTCTGTCTTCTCTTCCCCCTTCCTATCTCGTTCTCTCACAGTGGACAGAGTGACCCTCTCCTGCTTCAAACCTGCCCAATGCCTCCCCGTCACACACAGAATAGAGTCAGTCTCTATTGTGCCCAGCAGGACTATCTATGCTCCGGTCGCCCTCTGACTTGATTTTCTATGCCTCTCAGCCAGTTTCCCTGAAACTCCCCACGTGCTCCTTCCCCCAGACCTTTCACATGCTGCTTCCTCTGCTTAGAGAGTCTTTTCCCACAGATAGTCACGTGGCTCCTTCCCTCCCTCCCTGCCTGGATTCAAGTCTCCAGTCAGATGTCACTTCCTCGCAATCTACCAAGGTACCCACCAGACCTACCATTCCAATCTCTGCCTCTGTCTTCACATCACCTCTCCTCCTCTGTATGACGCAAATCTCCCTCCACCTCTCTCATGAGGGCATCTGTGCTTAGATTTAGACCCACCCAAAACTCCAGGATCATCCCTTGATCTCAAGAGTCTTAACTTAATCAACTATGGAAAAGAAAAAACCCTTCTTCTAAAATGGTAACACACACAGGTTCTGAGAACTAGAACATGGATATATCTTTGGGAGCCAACATCAACATATCACAGTCCCGTTGTGAAGTATTTTTACTCTCTCTCTTAATACAATTTTATCATTGTAACCACACCGTTGTGGACAGGTCCTACATACACAGGTCCCTCCTCTCCTCTCCCAGGGATACCCCTTTTTCCAGAGAAGCTGTTAGTTTTATCCCAGCATTTTTTTTTTTCCTATCAGAAAAGCACCTGGGAGACTGTCATGCTCAGAAAGTAATGGCATGGACTTGGGGTTGGGGTTATGGGGCTACCATTTAGTAGCTGCTGAATGCAGACAAGTCATTTACCCTTCATGGGCCTCAGAAGTGAGGACTCGGTTGGTGCCAATCTCTCTTCATAGACCAGCTCCTTACTCCTTCCAGTGATCCAGCGAGTTGGGTACCATTTTTAAATCATTCATTCATTTATGTTTTCTTTCAGTGATTAGCTATTCCAGGCACAATTCCAGCACTGTGCATACAGCAATAAACAGGATAGGTGAGAAATTATGGAAATTATTTTCTAAGAAGTGAAGAAAGATACTGAGAAAACAAAGGTAACTACATAAAGTGATAATGGCTATGAAGTCAATTATTTAATGGAATAATATGAAGACACAGAGTGGTAAGGGGCTCCTTCAGGTAGGGTTGCCTGAAAAAGCTTCTTCAAGGAAATGCCATTTGACCTGAGATGTGGATGATAAGAAAGCAACATGAAAAGATCTTGGAGAACAACTTTCTGGGTGAAAATAAATTAATGTATTCATGGAACATAAGTGACTAGCAAATCAGGAAACCCAAGTGCTGAGGTACTGAACACTGTGCCTAAGATCACTGTGCTGGTAAAAGCGGAAGTTGGAACTTAAATGCGGAAGCCCTAACCCAAGAGTCTGCGCTCTTCACCACACAAGATGGCGTCTCTTACCTCCCATAGACATTGACAGTGAAATGAGAGGACCGATAGCAATGCTATCAGTTGGTGTTAGTTGTCTCCATTGTCCATTCCCCAGTGAAATAGGGGCTTCCAGAAAAGTCTCCAGGTCAGACCCTTGAGAACAAGAGAAGATGCCAGTCTCCAAGGGAGGATGCCAAGGGGTCCCATCTGTCCCTTCTGGTATAGCCATCACCCATGCAGGCCTGCTCTAGAGTGAGGCACTATGGGCACAGACTTTAAAGAAGCACTGCCTCTTGCTATCACTCCTGAACTTACACAAGCCTGAAAGAATCACCATCTCAGATTCAGCACACTGGGAACCTCATTTGCTTGCACTAGTCTCAGCCCTCCCCCTGTGCCAGAAGCAGGCCCCTAATCAGAGTTCTTCAACAGAGTGTGGTCATTCTGTGACCTTCTACTACCTTTCCTCTCCATCTCTCAGCTCTCTCTGTTAAGTCTAGGTAACCTGGGGTCCATCCAGGTCCAAACCCTCTACTCTGGGGCTGAAGTCCCAGCATACCCAGTGCCCAGCTCACCCCACCAGGACCCAGTGCTGGCTCAGCCATTCCTCCATCCAGGTGGCCTCACCTGGTCATGAGCTCACAAGGACTGTGCGTGTCCCTCAGGATGAACGCTCTTTTATCACTGGGTGTCACAGCATGAGTCAGGGAAGGAAGCAGGTGATAAGACTGTAAAGTCATGTTTCCAGAAATGCCAACCAGCCTTCTACGACACCGCACCTGGACTGGCAGCCCCTTTGCCAACGTGTCCATTGTTTTATGATAATGAGCAACATGCTCATTAATAACTCTTCCCCTCCCCCCTTCATGAGTCACAGCCACAAGGGGAACCAGCAGGTGCAGGGGGCTCACAATTATCCTTCATAATGCATGGCTGGCAATAAACCCACTCTGAAGCTGGAGCAACCCAGATCCAGCTCTGTGCACTGTCTGCAATCACTGGAGTAATTAATGGCAGAGCCATTGGATGGGGAGAGAGCGTGTTAACCCTTGTGAAACCACTGAGCCCAGAATTCTCAGGAAGTTGGAAATTTCAAGGAGACGTACTTCTCATGCACTGGAGGAAAATGGCCAAGGTCCAGTCTCAGTCCTCCTGCCTGTCTCTCTAGTGTTTCTCCTATGAAGTCTCTGCGCTGTAACCTGTCCTCTCATCCTTGCATTTCCATCTGGTTTCTGGATTCCACTGGCATCCCAAATCAGTACAGAACTGAGCTCATCTGAATATAGGTACCATAACCTTTCCCCAATAGGATCAACCTGGGTTCAAGAGATCATGAGGTTAGAAGTAGCGGCTGTGGAGGAAAAGAAGTTCTCAAACTAAAACTGAGCAGAGGGGACCATCCCGGGCCAGTAAACAGGTATGGGTATCATAAGTATGTAATGAGCTTGATCTTCACTGCTGATTAGGACTGGCAGAGGATGTCCATGGAGCAGGGCATGACCATGACATGGTTGGGCACAGAAGAGTGTAGATCCAGGAAGAGGTGATGGACTGGAAAATATAAGTACATAAATACTAATGAGGTCAGAATGAGGTCAAAAAGACAAGTCAAGGAGAGTGGTGAACATCATAAGGAAGAAGAGCAGAGCATGAGCTCTTAGAACCTAAGACTTCAAAGCCCAAGAGTTCAGAGGTAATGACTAGGCCCACACTATGGCCATAGACAGGAGGCTATCCACAGGGACATCAGATTGCATGCCTCCAGGAACATCATTCATAAAGAATTCAATGCCCCTGAGCAATATGGTGGCCTGGTGGCTGAAGAAGAGTGAATAGAAGACAGTGGTGCTGAGGCAGACAAGCAACTATAAAACGGTGAGCCGCAGGAGCACAGACGGGGGCCGGATGATGGGGAGATCCAGGATAGACAGGAAGCCTGCGGTGGGAGGAAAATGTGACCTTGGTCCCAAGCAAGGCCGACCTCCAGTAAGTATTACTTACTTGGTGTGTTTCCTTAAAGCACACACTCATATTTCAAATGATATCAAGAATACTTAACTTCAAGGTGGTAATGGACATTTTAAAAGATGGTTTCTGTGCAGTCGGGGGCTGTTCTGTGACTTGTTTACTACCACATCTGTTTCTACCTCTGACCCTGCTCTGCTCGCCAATGTAGAAAGAGCTGACCTCTGATTTACCTCCAAAGTCAGCGAGCTTCCAGAAAGGGTAGGCCAATGGGAGGCCCTGGTTAGAGGTTAAAAGGCAGGAAGAAGGAAAACTCTGGGTGCTTTTCCATTTCCTCCTTGTCCCCCCACTGTACCTCCCCCAACCTGCCAAGGCGACATCTTCAGCAAGACCAGACTCCCCTTCATGGATTTAGTTCCTGTGGAACAGGCCAGTCAAGGCTCAACTTCTGTCCCCAAATCTGATAACTCCATCTCTTTCCTTTGTCCACCCCTGGGGACCGTAGTGGCTTCCCACTATTATATAAACTTACATATGATATGTCAAGAGCTTTGTAAGGTTTTGAACAACCAATAAAAATAAATAAATAAATAAAATAAACTTACTGCCCTGCCATTTCTGGTTAACCTCTCAACTATTCCTTCACCTGTATAATTAAAGCCTCTCTGTTTTAAATATGTACAATGGTTTCTGTGTTCTTCATTGGGCATCCATGTGACAAGAGCCTAGTGTCGTGCTTCACAAAGAGGGGGGATTTAAATAGGTTGTAATTATCATAATTATGTTTAGATTAACAATATTAGAACTTAGTTTACCAAGACCTTTGAGAATGTGGTACTCATTCCACCCAAGATGTGAACAGGATGTGTACAAGGTTGTGTAATGACCCACCTGTGCTTCTAAGGACAGAGACGATGGGTGAACAATGGCAGGGGGGTTTATTTTCTTGGATCTCTGAATCTAAGCTCCAGAACAGCATCTGGGTGCTTGAGTATATTCCTGGTGCCTGACCTAGGGCCTGGCACAGAGCAAGTCCTTACATAATGGTTATTTGACTGATCTGAAATTTTTCTGATTGGATGTTCAGAATAGTATTAAGTCTGTAGACCCTAAACTCAGGTTGCAGGATCTTACCTCTGTAGACACAGAAATTTTAGAAATTAGGAATGTATCAGAAGGGGCAGGATTAGGTCAGAATAAGTGAGGGACTCACCCCAGGCACAAAATTAAAAAGGATGCCAAGAAAACTCAGCAAACAGAATAAATAATACAATAAGGCAATATTTTTAAAACTGTAATTAATGCAAAAATCCATAATGAACAAAATATCAAAATTTGAATAAAGATAGGATTAGTGTTACTGATTTTTCCCTTGCCTCAGGCTCCAGTACAGCTTGGCCCATGTTGACTAATACTGTGTCGCTGCTTCCGATTATTCCTTCCCGCTACTTGGAGAGCTCATGTCCCTGGGGTGAACATCCAAGTCCCAACCCCCCAACACACAAGCTGCTGTCTGAGGCCTGCAACAGAGATTGTGCCTGTCTTATTCCCTGTTACCAATTTAGCACTAAAACTATTTTTACAAGTAAAAATTTTTTTCAAATAAATGAATGAACAAAAGGCCTCTTCTGTATTCTGGGGATCCCAATAGAGTCAACAAAAATGTATTTCAACAATACACTTTTCTTTTTTAAAAAAATGTTTCACACTCTAGAAATCAGAGATATAAATTGAAACAAGACAGTGTAATTTTTCACCACTAGGATTAACCAAGATTTAGGAGATTGACAATACCCTGTATTGATGTGGAAATCAAGAAAAGGACATTCCTAGGCATTATTGCTAGGACTGAACATTAATACAGTGTTTCTGGACAGCAATTTGGCTATATGTAACAAAAGACCTTGAAAAGTACATTTCTTTTGATGAGCGATCCCACTTCAAAGAATTATTCTAAGGAAATAATTAGGCAAGTGCCAGAAGATGTATCTTCCAAGGCGTTTCATCACAGTATTGTTTAGAACTACAAGTGCTTGAAAATAGTCTAAAGGTTCAAAAATATTGGGCTTATCATTAAGAAATATCAGTAAAAATAGGGGCATCACATGATGGAACCCATTTAACCTTTCAAAATAATGATGTAGACCTCTATTTACTTTAAACAGAAGAATATTCAAAAGGTTATAAATGGGACAAAATATCATGAAGCAATATGTATGTAATGGAATCATCAATTTTAAAGTATGATACAGAGAGCATCCAAAAGACTGATTGTAAATGGTGATGATCCCTAGGTGGCCAAATGTTAGATGATTTTAATTTTTTGGTCTTTCATTTCTGTGAATTCTCTGAATTTTACACAATGATCCCATAAAACTTATATACTTCTAAAAACTGAAAAAGAACCTGTTTTTTGTTCTGTATCTTGAATTTCCCAGCAGGAGTAAGTTCAGGTTTTCATTATCACCTTTAGCAATGTTGGGGCTTCCTTTGTTATATAAATCAGGTCATAAAATACTGTGCCCGACTCTGCTCAACAGAGGAGAATCTGTTTGCTTTCCCTCACCAATACCTCTAACACTCTCCAGAAATATCTCTGAGACTGACTCACCAGCCTTGACAATCACTCTTGTAGCAAAGGTCCCCAAATGTCACTCCTTTTCAACCCAAAGGCTGATCTATTTACTTACTAAAGATAAACTTTCCAAGTCCCAAGACTATTTTGTTATTTGTGGAATGAAGACAGGCATTTCCCTCACAGGTGAACTAAAAAGACAAAATTAGTGAAAGAACCCAGCACTAAGTGTATCAGACAGGGTAAGTCAAGTAATGCTACAGTAACAAGCAACCCTAAAATCCCTGGGCCAAACAACAAAGTTATATTTCATACTGTACAACAGTCCTCTGGGGCCTCTGCTCCACATGCTCCTCCCTCAAGGACCCAGGCTGAAGGAGACTCCATTTCCATGATTTCCTTTCGCCAAGCAGAGGAAAGAAAACACGGCACCTAGTACACCTGCTTTTAAAGCTTCCACCCAGGAGTGATCAATGTCACTTTGCTCCCGTCTCATGGGCCAAACAAGTCACATAGCCACAGACCAATTCAAAGAGAAATTTCATCCGACCATATGTCTAAGGGTCCAAAACCAGAAATACTGGCTCATAGTAAATTAACCCTCATAGTAGGCATTCAAAAATGCTTTGTGAGAAAGAAATACATGAATCCCAGCTCAACAGCAAAGGCCTCTGATGTGTGTCAGGCACTGTGCTAAGCAACACTTTCAGTGGGAAATCAAATTAAATGATTTTTAGCAAAGCCACACTGCTAGTAAGGACAAGAGCCGGGACTTGATCCCACAAATTGTACCCTACCCATATGTCTGTGCCTGATGACGCCACTCCACGCAGCCTCACTTTTGTAAGTCTGCTCCCTCCCCATCTTCCAGGAGCAGATAATGTTGACTCTTGACTGCAAGGAGGGGACTGGAATGTCCCTGAAGTGGGCCTAAGGCCTGTGTGAGATGCACAGAACGTTTGGTCCAAGGCCCAGGAAAAGACAGCACCTGGAAGGGCCCTGGTGCAGCCTTCTCCCGTGTGCAGAAGATGGAGCCGGGGAGGATCAGCGTATTCTGCAGGTCACACCTGCCCCCTGGGCTAAAGTGGAGGCCAATCCATTAGAGTTCATGTCCCCTTACTCTGCTATTGGAAGACACATGTCTTTTGGCCCAGTTATTGGAGAATATGTGTCATTATCCAAGTGTCACAGACAAGTCCTAACACACTCATCAGGCTCTCCTCACTATCACACACAGGAACCCTGCACCCCCGTGCACATAGTGCACAGTCACCTGTACACAGCCTGTCCAGCTTTGCATTGCACATCATTAATACACCATATGAGTCTGAGCCACATGCAGCATCCACTATGCAGTATCCACGTGCTCCCAACCTACTGTCGTGACATCATCCGTTGTGCGTGTATTTTGCCAACCCCTATGAAATCTCTCTTTCAATGGCAATTTCATTTGGCTCAAACCCATACACACACAGCTACTTAAAACCGCAGCCATTTCATATATGTACACACAACCACACATACACGTGAACACACACTCTCACCCATTCACACAGAGCGTGCACCGTCACACATTCAACTTGCTGTTAACCCTCCACCTGCTGCCTGACCCAGGCCCTTGGCTCCTTGGCAGTGAGTTCCATCATTGTCACCACCAAGGTTGCCATTTAACCTCCGCTCTTACCCTCCAAAAAACAGTCCCTGGGGCTGGGCCTCTGTGGCCCTGGTTCACTCCAACAGTTGCATTCAACTTCTGCCCCCACCCGTGGCCTGTCCACTTAGCCTCATCCTTAATCCCAGACACCCCACTTTCCCTGCAGGCAGAGGCTGCCAAGATGGCAGGGACCCTCACTCTCTGTCTTGGAACTCCAGCCCCATCCTGAAACTCTACATAAACAAGGGACACGGCTGGGCGAGAGCGGTGAGATTCACTGGCAGAGAAGGCCCCAGGACTTGTAGCTGCCACCACGGTGTCTACAAAGATACTTATCAAGCACTGATTCTATGTGTCTTAGTCCACTTTCTGCTGCTATAATAAAATATTAAAATTGAGAAATTTATAAACAAAGGAAATCTATTTCTCACAGTTCTGAAGTCTGGGAAATCTAAGAACAAGGACGCGCATTGGGTGAGGGACTTTGTACTGCATCACAACATGGCAGAAGGGCAAGTGAACACACACGCAAGAAAGCAGGAGAGAGGGGCCAAAGCAAGGCCCAATCAGGATCCCACTCCCTCAATAACAACCAATTCTCTATAACGGCATTAATCCTGTCGTGAGGGCAGAGCCCCCGTGGTGACCTCATGACCTTGTCTCTTAAACTTTTCACCCTTTCATACTGTTACATTGGCAATGAGTTGTCGATATGAGTTTTGGAAGGAAGGTACAAACCACAGCACCGTGACAGGCCCTGAACTGGGCACTAAAGATAAACAAAAATGGACACAGGTTCTGGCTATGTGGTTCCCACATTCAATGCAGGGAGGCCAACATTTTTTTCTAAAGTACAAATAAACATAAAATTCCAATTCTTGAGAAATAATATGGAGGAGAGGTACATAGTGCTGGAACTTGCCTCAGACTCTTAAAATACTTTAAAATAAAATAAATAAAATTATAGCACCAACCTCATACATTTGTAGTGAGCATTAAGTCAAACAGTGTGTAAAGTACTCATGAGAAGGCAAGGCACAAAATAAGTACTATGCATTGCTAGTTCTTTCTTTGTTGTTAGATTATTCCATAAAGAGGGATTAACCTAATCAGAGAGATAAGGTTTTTCATATGAAAAATGGCAGCTGTGGATACCTGAAGGGTGGGTAGGTGTTGACAAGGTAAAGGAGAAAGGGCAATGGAACACATGCAAAGTCCCAGTGGCAGAAGTGTGGGCCATGCCAACCACAGCTAGAGGCACCCATTATTTCAGCATATACAGTGATAAGGTGGGCATCCAGCATGAGACTGGAGGGGTTGAAAGTCACCAAATCAGGCAGGGTTTTGAAAGCACCATAAGAAGTTAGAATTTATAGAACATAAGCTAAGCACAGTGAAAGGTCAGTTTAGAGTTATAAGAAGAACTCTGAAGCCAAGTTTAGGCTTAAAGAATGTTGTGACTCTTGTGGGCACAGAAGGTAGAAACCAGTGCCACATGCTTCATGGATTCACCACCACTGAACTATGAATGTATTCATTCAAACTCTTGTGGTTGGAAGTGACAGAGACCCAATTCAAAGGAGCTAAAGAAAAAGAACACATCAGACTATACAATTGGGAAGTCAAAGGTGTGTATAACTGTCTAAGGCACATCAGACTCAAATGATAATCTTAACAGAACTCCATCCCTCCCCCGGTCATTTGAATTTTCTCACCACTTCTTGGTTGTATCATGAAGTGAGCTGCCCCCTCCAAAGGGTGACTACAATGACCCATGGCAGCCCTGGCTCTGTTCTGTCATTAAAGCTCACATTGCTGAGATGTCAATACCACCTTTCCTGATATAGCTGGCAAAAGTCCCAGAAAAGACTCTGATTGGTCCATCCAGGGTCACCTGAGTGAGAGTGAGAGTCAGTTTCCCAAAAGCCATAAGGGCTGAGGAGTATATTAGTAGACAAGGGGTTAGGAGTTCCTACACGAATAGCAACTAGGCAAACAAAAAGAAAATAAATTCCATTCAGGGATTACGTGGCCAGTCCACAATGTCACACGCAGTAATGAGGCTAAGTCTAGGCTCACCCATTGAGCATGTCCACATGTTCCTCCCCACAGAACCTGATCATCCAGTGGAAGCTTTGCAGGGCTTGGAATGATGGAGACAGAAACTCTCCCCAAAGCTTCCGGCATGCCATGGTTGAAGGATAGAGAGCTCCGAGACCTGGTAGAAAGAGACCCTTCCTTCAAAGGTCAGAAAAGGCAATCCTAGTATGTCTCCAAACCAAAAGAAGCAGAAACAGCAAGTCCAGCTTGGAATAGGGACACGGTCGAAGAAAGCAGAGGCTGGCCTGGAGGGAGGTGGGCAGTTTGGGTGACCTCCTGGGAGAGGCACTGCTCTCCTAGCTGGGGTGCACCTCCCTAGAGCTCTCCCTGGCTCAGGCCAACCTCATTCCTCTCCTCAACTAACTACTCAAGTGTCTTCATTTCTTTCTAAAAAAAAAAAAAAAAAAAAAAAAGTCTTTCCCTGACTCTGCATTTCCTCTTATCTGCAGTAGCACTTGGTAAGTTATGTGAGGCACACTCTATAGCAATGCTACTCAAAATGTGGTTCACAGACAGATGCTCTCCACAAACTGGTTATAATCTATAACAGTGAAGGGCAGAAATTGAGCACAAACTGTTAGAAACTTAATAACAACTTGACAGACTGATCATATATATATATATATCTCCCTTGAATCTAATAACAAAAAGTAAGTCTGCGTTTTGCATGTCTTTTTATTTCATTTTTCCAGTAATTCATTTTTAATAACACATGATAACTGTAATATTTACGGGTAGAGTGTGGTCATTTGATTCATGTATACAATGTATAATGATATAATCAGGGTAATTAGCATGTTCAGAAATACATTTTCACTCTGTGTTACAAAAGCACCAGTCTGTGGTAGGATGAAAACTTTTAAATACACATACCCATATATACACAGTATTCTTCTTATATCAGTGATTGGAGAATTTACTATTCTATAGAATTATTCTTCTGTGATATAATTAATATAAAAATAAAATTAGAATGGGTTAGTTAAGTAGGGGAATGGAAGTGGATACAAGTAAAAAAAAATTAAGTTCCATAATCTAAAAGAATTTGTGTATTTCTCTCTAATGCTGAGAAAGCACATTGATTTATTAAAGGCTTTGTCTATAACCTTATTTTGGAACTCAAAGGTGTGAAAATAACTAAGCTCTACCTCAAGATCAACTTGCTTATTTGCTCAACATAGTTCCGGCATTCAGTCAGAATTCAGTAAATGCTGGTTGAATAAACATGCTATCCAGATTGGCTTCTGTTTCAGTTATGTTTCTGAATAACAAACCACCTGGAGACTTAGCTTGAAATAACAACTCGCCGTTCTCTCTCATGTTTCCTTGGGTCGACTGGGCTCCGTTGGGTGGTTATCCCGCAGGTCCTTCATGCAGTTGCAGGTACTTAGTACCTGGGACTGTCCTCTTCACCAAGATGACCTCTTCATGCTCATGTTTAGCGCTTCAGCTAGAATGGCTGGAATAGATGGAGACTGGCTGGACATCTCTCTCCACATGACCTCTCCAGGTAACCATCCTGGGCTTCCTCATAGCACGGCGGTCTCAGGGTAGTAGAACTTCTTGCCTATTAGCTGTATATGAGTTGTATATTCCCTCAATTCAAGTCTTCCCCCAAAATAGAAGGAACCAGTTTTCTGAAGGGCTAGCTAGGCCCTAACTGATACAGTACCATTTTTTCCACACTCTATTAGCTGAGGCAGTCATGAGGCTAGTCATTCCATCTCTCAGTGGAAGAGTAACATCTTTATCCACCACCATCTCTCTGCAACCCCTAAGTGATAGAGATCAGGGAAAACAATCTGACATTTTTAATCATCATCATCATCATCATCATCATTATTATCATTACTTATTACATTCCTGGTCTGCTGTGCTCAGTGCTTTTAATCTATTATCCCATTTAATCCTCTCAACAGTTATTCTCATTGTATAGAAAGAGAAGCTGAGGTTCAGAGAGGTGAAATGATATGCCGAAGGTCACGCAAAGAGTAAGTGACAGAAATAGGACACAAACCTAAGTCTTCATGACTTCAGAGCTCAGTCTTAACTATTGGCTTGTCCACTGACATGGTAGCTATGATTCATCTCGATCATCACTCACCCCAAATGTTGTTTGGCCCACCCTTCACTCATCCCCAAAAGATTCACCTGGCCTGCCTAGATTTCCACCACGAAGCAAATCGGCCAATATCTCCTGCCTGGATTTTTTTTTCTTAAAAAATAATGCCCTGTTCATCAGCAGTGAGTAGGGAATGACTTGGCAGCTCAAGAACTGCAAGTCATATTTCTGCAGGAAGCCCAAGAGGGACTGCCAAAGTACCTCTCAGCCCTGGCTAGGGTGGACAGGTAATTAGATTGAATCCACTCTTTGGCTCAGTTTCCTTCCTAAGCAGATCATCCACTGAGCAATCCATTCTCCGGGCACTAATCCATCACCCGGGAGCACTGGGCCATGATGGACGAGCTGGGCCATCAGCAGGGCCCTCGATGGATGGGTGTCATTCATCAATGTGGGGAGCCAATAGTCATGAGTTACTCAGGCTGTGGCACTTCCACCCCCTTTGGGGCTGGAGCCAGGAGGACAGAGGCTGGGGGGCAGGGTGCAGAGCTAAAAGGACTTCTCTGGGAGATGTGCCAGCTACCAGGGGAACATTCTGTCTGAGCCACTCCAAAGTAGCAAGATGTTTAATGGGGTTTGTTGTCTGGACAAGGAGCTTATAAGAGAATGAGAATGTCATAGATAAGATCACAGGCTCTGGAAAAATCACACTTGCCTGATACATTTTTGTTCTATCTTTCTCTTGCTGTGAAGGTCAAGCATGGTATTCACCTCTCATCTCATTCCATGTGTTTTTTCACATTGTATTTAGGGCCACGTGAGGAGATATGGTAAATGAAATGTATGTACAAATAACAAGGGTCACATGTGATTGTGGCAATTAAAAAGCCCCTGTGAGATTCAACAGCCTCTCCTTTCTCCTACCACAACAGCCTAGAGACCTCATGTTACCATATTTGAGCTACAGAATCCAAACACCCTGGATGGCCGATCACCTGGAAGACAGATAGATACCCTGGGGGTTTGCACAGATCCACAGCTGATGTTACCTCAGCAAGAGATAAACCTTTGCTAGACCCAGGCATTGAGGTAGAGGGTTGTTTGTTACTGAAGCACAACCCAGCCTACCCTGACAAATACTCTGTATCAGGGGTCGGCCAAGAGCCAGACAGAAAATATTTTAGGCTTGGTGAGCCAGATATTCTCTGTCTCATATCCTCCATGGTTTTGTTTTGCTTTCCTTTGTTTATAACTCTTCAACATGTGAGAAAACACTGTTAGCTTACAGACCTTACAAAATAATCCATGGGCTGAATTTGGCCCATGGACCATAGTTTTCCAGCTCCTGCCTTAAATAACAAAGTTTTTGTAAAAAATAAATGAGATGATGAGCATGAGCATTTTTTAAAACATGTTCACTTAAGAGTGGTGATAGCAGTTGTCTATGTGGTGACAGCAGATAGTAAATATTCTGGGCACTGTTCTGGGCATTGGTGACGTCAAAATGAACAAAAAACATCAAGGAGCTTCCATTTGTGGGTTTGTTGTTGTTGTTGCTGCTGCTGCTGCTGCTGTTACAGTGATGTCACTGATGGTGGAGATAGTAATATGGGATGAGAGGTTATAAAAGTTCAACCGTGCTGCAGGGCCTACGTGTTTGTTTCTGCGATTATTTGAGACAGTTATGGCAGCTAGGACCTGAAAGACACATCCCCGCTCCCCAGATCCCATGACTTCTAGAGACAAAGCCGTCTGGTCACTCCACGTAGCTCATGCATTACCAATAATAATTGGTCAACCCAAGCGCTCACTGAGTCCTGCCTAGTGTTCATGTCCTCTCTGCCACATACAACCCCACAGCTGTGCTCCCAAAGATGCTTTTAGCTGCAGAAGCCTCAAAGCTGCCTCGCTCATCTGGGTGTAGACACCCCGTCTGGATAGTGTACATGCCCAGGGTTTGCTGGGATCAGGATAAAGAAGCTGCCCCATGGAGAGAGGACTGTTCTCGTCTAGTTTTTAAAATGCCATGAGGATTTTGATGAGGCTCACAGTGAATCCGCAGATCCCTTCGGGTAGAATGAACATTTAAACCAACAGTAAATTTTGTAACCCATGAACATAGGATGTCTTTTCATTTTTATTTGTTTTCTTTAATTTCCTTCACTAATGTTTTGTAAGTTTTAGGGTACAAATCTTTCCACTTACTTGGTTAAACTTCTCCCTTGGTATTTTATTCTTTTTGATGTGATTGTAAGTGAAATTTGTTTTCTGAACTTTATTTCAATACATAGAAATTGCTAGTATATAGAAATATTGATAGAGTATAGAAATGCATTTGGTTTTTGTGTGTTGGCTTTGCACCCTGCCACTTTATCAAATCTATTAGTACAGAATATTTATGCAACCTTGGGGTTTTCTACATATTAGATCATTGCATCTGCAAATAAAGATGATTTTACTTCTTCCTTTCTAATTTGAATGTCTTTTATATCTTTTTCTTGTCTAATTTCTCTGGCTAGAATTTCCAGTACTATCTTAAATAGAAGTTGTGATGGTGGGCATCTTTGTCTTGTTCCTGATCTTGTAGGAAAAGCTTTCATTTTTCACCATTGCAAATGATTTTTAGCTGCTGCCTTATCATATATGACCTTCACCATTAGAGTATAAATAAGAAAAATAGAGAAAAGAAAAAAATCAACAAAGCTAAGAATTGGTTTTTGAAAAGATAAACTTACTGACAAACCTCTATCAAGAGTAATAAAAAGAGAAGACTTAAATAAAAATCAGAAATGAAAAGGGACATTACAATTAATGCAACAGATAAAAAAGATCATAAAAACTTCTATGAGCAATTATGCACCCACAAATTTAAATAACCTGGAAGAAAATTATAAATTCCTAGAAACAAACAACCTACCAAACTTGCATCATGAAGAAACAGAAAACTTTGCATCTCAATAACAAATAAGGACACTGACTTGGTAATCAAAAACTTCCCAACAAAGAAGTCCAGGACAAGATGATTTCACAGTAAATTCTGTGAAACATTTAAAGAAGACCTAATATCAATTCCTCTCAAACTCTTCAGAAAAATTTAAGAAGAGGGGACACTTGAATTTCATTTTACAAAGCCAGTATTAACCTGATACCAAACCAGGTAAGGGGTTGGGAATATGGCTCAGTTGGTAGACTGCTTGCCTTGCATGTACAAGCACCACAGCACCACCAAAAAGAAACAGATAAAGACACCCCAAAAAAATAAAACTATAGGCCAATATTCCTGATGAACATAAATGCAAAAATCTTCTACAATTGCTAACTGAATTTAGGAACACATTAGCAAGATCATATGCCATAACCAGGTGGAATTTATCCTAAAATGGTTCAGCATAAGGAAATCTAATCACGTGATACAACACATTAATAAAATGAAGAATTAAAAACACATGGCTATCTCAATAGATACAGAAAAGGCAGTTAACAAAATTCACTCTTTCATAATAAAAACTCTCAACAAACAAGAGATAGAAAGAATTTAACTCAACCTAATAAAAGTCACATATGACAAATTCACAATGGCTTCATTCACAGTAGTGAATCTGGAAAAAGACAAGGGTGACCACTGTCACCACTTCTATTGGACATAGTACCAGAAGTCCTAGCCCAAACAATTAGGTAAGAAAAAATAAATAGAAAGCACCCAAATTGGAAATGATGAAGTGAATTATCTCTGCCTGCAAAGGACACAATCTTATATGTAGAAAAATCTAAATACTGAAATTCTTGAAAGTAAGGATACTTGACTCACTTCTGAATCTACTACTATCTGTGCAAAGCCTAGGAATGAAAGATGCTCACCCAGCACAGGGCCTGACAGACCCAAGGTACTTTCTGACTGCAGGCTAAAGACACACGGTCTTCTCCTTGAGACTCTAGTGATGAGGAGAATGCGGTTAGACCTGCAATGAATTGAAAAGTTGGGAACTTATCACTCACATCCAAGTGCGTCTGGATAATCATGTTCCTCCTATACACGGCACTACAATCCATCCAGGTGCTTGAACCGGAAACTGTTGAGCAAAACTCTCAAACACACCTGAGATTCAGCCACTTCTCTCTATCTCATCCACCTCCACCAACCCCCAGCCACCACTGTCTCTTCCAGAACAACTGCATATGCCTCCTCACCATTCTCTTGCATTTTCTTGTTCCTTTCCAATATTTTTCCCTGTTGTAGCCATAGAGATCTTTGTAAAATGGAAATAAAACCATGCTACTCTTGCAAAATTCTTCCCACTGCTCTTATCAGAAATGCTGACGCCTTCTTACTACCTACAGGGCCTTGTATGGTCTGAGCCCTGCCTACCCCACCCCACCCACCTCACCTGGTGCCACTCTCCTTCCCACTCACTTAACTCTTGGTTTCTATGACACTCCAAGTCCCTGGCATCTTAGGACTTGTTCTGGTGCCTGGAATGACCTTTCTTTGTTCTCCATGGCTAACTCCTTTGAAGTCCCTCTCTGGCCCCTCATCTAAGTGGTTCTCTTCACCCCACCTGGAATCCAATCACTACATTTATTTCCTTCTCAGCACTTACCATTTCAATTTGTTTACATTTGCTTATTACCCCTACTGGACTATGAGCTCCATGAGGGACAGGATCTCTGTCCAAGTCACAATAGTGTCCCCAGTGCTCAGCATAGTATCTGGCACATAGTAGAATCTCAAAAATTATTTGTTAAATACATGATCCGTAGCAAGAAAACCTTCCAAGGGGGACCACGTTGCCCACCCTGACAGAGCCTCCTCTCACCATGGTCACTGTCCACCTCATGACACAGTCTCACCACACCCAGCTTCACTGAGCCGTTGCCACCTTAGCAACAGCTCCTCCCCCCTCCACACTGACTCCCCCGAGAACTCCCAAGCAAAGAAATGGTCTGCTCTGCCTTGGTGTCCTCAGGCCTAGGACAGTCTGTGCACCTGGCAGGTGCAATCGGGAAGGTTGATGAGGAAGCAAAAACTCCACTTTGAAACATCAGACAAGTCAGGAGGTACCAGCAGAAGCTGGCTCATGTCACCTGAAAGTCACAGGAAGGATCTTTGATAAATCAAGGAGAGAGTGAGAGAGTGCAGAAGATAAATAACGTATTGATTTCCCAAGCAAAGGAAACAGTCAGATTCAATCCCAAGAAAAATTCTAGACCTTCTTATTAACCGGTCAGTTGGCAACTAATTTAAAAAGAATGAGGCAATTACCAAGATCTAATATCCATCCCCTGAGGATGTCAGATGAAATTATTCTAATTTTCTTTTTGATGAGGTGCCCATGTTTGGAACTGATAATATCTATATTTCAGATAAGTATTCATTCAACAAATATTTATAGCAGGCCCTCCCTCTGCAGGCCCTGAGCTTGCACTGTGGCTGTAGTGTGAGTAAAACCCACGTCCGCAGGGAGGCTGCGTGAGGTGTGAGGCACAGAGGGCACACAACTAGGTACCATGTGAGGTACCATCCATGGAGACAAGAGTAGGGAGAAAGCCAAGGCATGGCAATGGGATGGACGGCCATGCAGTGAGTTTGGAGCACTAAATGGGATGGCCCTGGGGGCCTCCAGAAGAGGCTATCTTGACCAAGACTAAAGGTCAGGGGGAGAGCCATACAGATTCCTGGGGCTAGAGCTGCCCAGGCAGAGGAAGCAGCATGAGCTGAGATTCTGTGAGGCATGGCCACATGAGGGACACAGGCCCCGTGGCTGGAGCAGACACAAGGAAGAGGAAAGAGCGGTAGATAGAGGTCAGAGAGGGGACATACAGGACAAGTGGACCTGTGAGGAATTGGCTCTAACTGTGAATACTCAGGCATGTAGCTGGGTCCACCTTAGTGTGACACCTCAGAGATAAGCAAGGCACGAGAACATGCCCTTTACCTCATTCTTGAAAACATCCATGAAGTAAATTAAGTGAGTGAGAGAATGAGGTGAAAGACGATTTTTAAATCAAGGACCTGAGTTCGGCACACAACTTCCCCAACCCAGAAATTCTACTCCTAGGTATGTATCCAACAGAAAAATTCACTAGTTCGCCAAAATGAAGCAGGTCCTGGATTGCTCTCAGTAGCTCTGTTCACAATTTCCAAAATGTCCATCAGCAGAAGAATGGATAAGTAAAGAGCACTGTCCTCACACCATGGAATACAGGGCAGGGGATAAATGCTATGCAACCTCATGAGAAAATAGGGATGGAGTTTTGAATGAAAGAAGCCAGAGTGAGAGCTTTCTACAGTTTTATTCCAGTTTATATAAAGCTCAAAAATGGGCAAAACCAATCCAGGCTGTTAGAAGTGAAGTTAGTGGTAGACTTAGTAGGAAGCGGCAGCTGAGAGGGAACCCAGAGCGGGTGTCTGGGATGGGTAAGACCCATTTGTTGAACTTGGTGGTGGTTATATGGAAATATTCTACTTTTGAAAAGTCATCGAACTGTGCATATGAGGTTGTGAGCTTTTCAATTTGTATGCGACACTTCAAAAATCCCTAATTAAAAATAATTTAAATGAAACCAATAAAATAGTAGGACTGAGAAGAAAAAATTTAAAAAGACCTGGGTTGGTTCAAATTCTCTTCCTTCTTAGCAGCGTGGCCTGGGCAAATCTCAGAGTCCCGGTTTCCTTGTCTTTAAAGGGGAAAGCCTAATGAAACCCACTGAGTCGACCCACAGAGGTGTTGTGGAATCCAATGCAAAGTGCACAGAAAAGACCTCCCGAAAATGACTCCGGGGACACAGTGGTAGGTTGCTGATGGAACCGCCCCCAGGCGGCGCTCGAGGTTGGAAGCAGTGTCTGAGGTGGCCACTGGCCCAGCGCTTGCCTTGTTCTTACAACTTCACAGACTTAGGTGTGAGCTCTCCTCTTCCAAAGGCGGAGAAGTAACTGATGTCACAGAATCAAAATGATCTCAACAAACTTGAAAGCTTGGACAAAAGCAGCAAAGGAAATTCAACAAGGGAAATTCCAGTGTCACAAGTTGGAATTCTAAGCATACAAAGCTTATGCATGAGCAGCAGGTCATGGAAAAGTCTAGAATCCTGAAGACTCTTGTGTAATGTAGCATTGTTTTGTGACGGAAGTAGGGATGTGGGTCATGAGAGAGGACCCCTCGTCAGTCCTCTGTGCTGGCCAGAGTAGTTCTAGAGTCACGCCCACCTCAGGGATCTGTCCTGGTTTGTCCAGAGCCTGAGACCCCATAAGACCTGCTGTCTCAGTCTGCTGGTAACTTGCGAGTACAGATCCATGGCCAAGGCAAAGGAACTGTGCTGTCAGTGGATCCCTGCAGAAGACCGTGACCTGGTCACTGCAGGCATGAAAGTCAGGTCACCCCAGGCATGAAGCAGCAGGCGAAGGCCAGGGAATAGTGGAAGTGCATTTGGTGGAACAGTCGCAAGATGCTGGCATGAGTGTGGAGATGGTTTCCACACCTTTTATTCCAAATCTGAAGGTGGGGATGTGGCCCTCAGGCACCACTACCTACCCTCTGCATAAGAGCCCAGTAATCAATCCATCACCCTTCACCAAAGTCTAAGTGACCTCCACCAGAGGAGTTCTGTGGGGAGCCCAGGAGAGACTGAGAAGGAGGTTGGCCTTTACCAGCCTTCGGTTCCAGTCCCAAGGGAGTCAAGACAGAAGGTCTAAAGAGTCAGGGAGAGTTGGGGGCCAGGCATAGACACGGATAGCTGGCACCTGGAACAACCAGCCACAACTCAAATTTCCATCCCTAACACCATTTACACTGCCAGTTTCACTTAGGGCCACGTTGTTAGGGAAAGGTGAGACTTTAGGTGGCTGTTTGGGAACACGCCTGCTAGAGGCTACTCATATAGAGCCATACTTGGTTGGCATGGTCTGGCTTGAAGCTCCCTGAACCTCAGCAGGAGGTAGATGGGGAAGAAGAGGAAGCCAAGTCTGGCAGGCCAAGACTGACCACCTGGGGTGACCCTGGCCCCAGGGTGGAGAGGTCCCTTCAGCCTGGATCAATATCCAGATGTGTCTGACTGAGAGCAGGACACCAGTGACTGGAGACAGAGGAACAGAGTCCAGTGGAATAAGGAAGGGTCAAGGGAGGGCCAGGCAGGGCTCTCGCCAAGCACAATGCAGGGGAGCTCTACCCTAAGCTACATTTTTAATTTTGAGACAGGGTGGCCTCCAATTTGCAATCCTCCTGCCTTAGCTTCCAGAGACGCTGGTGTTACAGGTGTGTGCCTCAGCTCCCGCCACTGGCAACTTTTGAGTGCTGCTAGGTGAGCAAGTCAGAGGAACCTTGCTATCAGTGGGTTACCATAGAAAATAAGGACCTGGTGGACCTCAGGTCACCTAGGCATTGAAGCAGCAAGCTAATGCACAGGGGATAGCACCCATGGGCCTGACCCAGATGACCTGTTCATACCCAGTCAGAGCCTCAATAGGACATTCCAGGTCTAGCGGAGCTTCCAGAAATGACAGTGACCGCACACCAGGGACCTGACCCTCTTCCTTCACACCTTGTCATGGGACCATGTGCACACGGCCCTCCAGCTAGTGATGGCCACTCCCTCCAGGAAACTGCTCCTTGCAGAGAAACCCTGAGTTGCATCTGTGTGCCAAGGGGAGGAAATCTTACAGCAGGAACCTTGAGAAAGCCATTCTTGGAGGCAGAGGTCACATAGAGCTTTCTGCCATTTTACACCCTCCTCTGACGCCCACCATCCGCGCCCCATGCCCGACTCCAGCTGCTTCGGCATCTCAGCACACGGTCATCTCTGCAGATCAGCCCAGCAGGAGCGGAGCTCTCCCGCCCCGCCCCCCCCATTTGTTCTTTACAACTCACTCTGAGTTTTGTTTTGTTTTTTTTTTAAATCCCAACTCCAGGGCATTTCCAAAACTCAGTGACGCTTTTCCACATCCGTTGCTCTTGTTTCCCCTTCCGGAGGAAAAGCTCCAGATCCATAACTTCCCCTGGACATCAGGGTTTGGGTTCAAGGTTACTCTCCGTGGCTGTGGATGTTGCTGGTGTTTTATTTTTATGCATGTTAAAATCTGAAAAATCGTAACAAAGCTTGGCTTCTGCAGTTGCTCACGCCGGGGCCTCACAATGCTTGCTGTCGGAGAGGGGCTGATTACCCAACTCCATTTATCAAAGTGTCACTTCTCTGACAGGCCCTAATAAATATCCTGCCAGAGACCCCGCACCTGGCAGCCGTGCCACTCGGCAACACGCCGCTAACCTAATTTGCTAATTGCTGCTTTCCCCATTAATTTTAGTCCTGTCTTGTTTGGTGTTGACATGGAGGGAAAAGAAATAGGGTGGAAAAAACAGACAAGGAAGAAAATATCTCGGGGTCCCCCAGCATCCACCCCACCCACCCACCCCTTCCACACAACCACTCATTCCCACTCACACCTAAAGACCAACTCCCTTCCCCTCTCTTCCCGCACCATGGATGGGGGAGAAGCAACATTTAAAGATGCAGGGGCAAAAGCCAGGACCCATACCTGATCACAGGACATAACGTTAGAAAATGGGACAGTCATAGAAAGACGAGGGACCTAAAGTTGCTGTATCTAAAGAACTTTGTCATTCTAGTCAATAGTGTTGAGTTTTGATTAGGGAAGAGATCCACAGGCATGAAGGGGTTAACAAGTCCAGCCCACTAGACCTTTCCCAAGGCCACTCCCAAAGCCGCTGCATCCCCTTGGGCTCCTCATTTCAGCCCTCCTTGCATCTCAGGTGAACTTGGCCTCCCTCTTGGCCTCCCTCTCAGCAATAAGGTCCAAATGAATACCCCAGCCTGCCCAAGGAGCGGCCTTCCCAGCCAGGACTGACTTGTCCAGCTGTTTAACTCTTGACCAAAGACCCCAGTGGTGGAAAGGTTCCAGGACGCATTGCTTGGTTGTAGGGTTGTAGATCATTATTGTTGAAGCTTCTGGGTTCAAAAGCCTGTCGAAGAAGCAAAGGCAGGAATGGACCAGGCTTCGCCAAAATCAAAGCAGGAGGAAGACGCAATGTCTTTTCTGAGATGAACAAAAGTCCCCATCTTAAAAATGTGGATGGTGTCTCACTCTCCGAGGGTCCAAAGAGGACCTCCTGGACATCTTGCTGCTTGGAAGGCTTGCTAGGGCGTCCAGCTGGTTGGTCCCAAATTGGAGACTGGACCAGTCCACAGATGCTCTTTCTCTGGAGTACGTCCTGATTGTAGATTTCATTCTAAGTACACCAGCAACACCAAAACTAGGCAGTTCCGAGGCACCGAGATTTTTACTTTTAAGTTGACAAAGATAATGCATGCCTGTTGCAGAAAACTTTACACCTTCAGAAAGGTGCAAAGAAGAAACCCAAAATCCCTCAATGCCCCGTCACTGGGAGACAGCCTCCCACCAGCATTCAGACATTTTATTGTTTACACGGCCCCACGGGACTCGATGTGATTTTGCATATAGACTTACACTACTGCATCACCTTTTTTTAACTCACGTATAAGGTGCTGTTTCATTGCTACTAAGCAGATCTCTCTGTCAACCTTTTTAACCATTTTATGAGAATTTATTTAGCTTTTCACATATGGATGGACATTTTTTTTTCTTTCCACAACGCTGTGGTAAATAGCCTCGTGCCTACATCTTTGCACATTTGTTCGGTTATTACCCTAGAATCAATCGCTAGAGGTAGAAGCCCCAGTTTCAATCCTGTGCATGTTTACAACTTAGATAAACTTTCTCACACTGGGTCTCCAGAAAAGGTGCACAGATTTGCATGGGCACCCCTCCCCCACGGCATGTGAGACTCACTTCCTACACCTTCGGGTTCATCAGTTCATTTTAGCTTCTGATCATTGCCAGTGTTAACAAATGATCTGCTTTTCTTTGCGTTTCTGGGTTATTTGTGAAGTTCACTATGTTTGTTATATTTGGAGAACCCGTCAAATGTTTTTGCAAATCACCCCTTCTCCTCAGCCTTTGCCTATTTTTCCATTAGAGTATTTGTCTTTTTAAATTGATTTACAGGAGCTTTTTACATATTAGGGAAATAATTCTTTGCCATGCAGAATTTTTCCCATGTTCTCCCTATCTCAGCCAGTTTATTATTTCAACTTTCTCTATAGTGTGTTATATATGGTAAGGGAAGATATCAAAACCTTTGCCTATAATGGAAGAAAATACTCCAGATAGCCAGGCACAGTGGTGCATGCTTGTAATCCCAGTGGCTTGGGAGGCTGAGACAGGAGGATTGCAAGTTCAAAGCCAGCCTTAGCGACTTAGTGAGTCTCTAAGCAATTAAGTGAGGCCCTAAGCAACTTAGTGAATCCCTGTCTCTAAATAAAATATCAAAAGGGCTGGGGGAAGTGGCTCAGTGGTTAAGCACCCCTGGCTTCAATCCTGTACCAAAAAAAAAAAAAAAAAAAGAAAAGAAAGAAAGAAAAGAAAATACTCAAGATAACCAGAATCTATGGATATGTCCACTCATCCAGCTATTCATTCCTGGCTGGGAAGTCCTCTCCTAAGCACACTGGGACTTCATCACATACAGTGAGGCCAAACTCTATCCACCAAACACCCAGGTCTGCCATGTTCCAAAATGGAGAGGGTCATCTTCAGGCCCCTGGAGAGGAGGCAGACCTGAAATCTATCATGCCCTTCTCTCTGGCCTTACCTGCTCCTACTCCTTCCCTAGATGGACGACAAGTTTCCAGCGATATCCAGGAAGGAGCCACTAGAGCCAAGGGTAGAAGTCATGCTCAGACAGGACGCGTGGGGACGAGCCACCCAGCCTCGGGTTCTCGCCTCGACAAGAGTGGGCTTTCTGAGGTTCCCATCATCCAGCTCCAGCCTGACAGAGCCCCCAGATCTGTGTCACCAGCTCACAGCCAAAACCATGTGTCCTCACCAAGAAGCGGTCTTTAGTTGGAAGAGGGGAATGACACAGAGAGAGGAGAAAGCTAAGGGGAGGCTACACTATGTGAGTCTGTCAACAACCCTCCATTCCCAAGCCCCATGGGCAGGTTGCCACTGAGGGTGAAGGTGAAGGTGAAGGACGATGTCCATATGTGCAGGGATATGTGTGTGTGTGTGTGTGTGTGTGTGTGTGTGTACATGCACGTGCACTTTCCAGCCTAGAGCGTCTGCAGTCACATTCACTATGTGTTCAACTGTGATCACAAAAACCAGGATCAAGCTCACGTGGGAATGAACAAGGTCAATGTGAGCATTGTGTGCAACTGTCCATCTGCAGACTGCACCTGGGAAGGGAAATGGAGAACATCCTGGTACATACATGCCAGGTTGCAATATATGTAAGACCATACAGGGGAGGGGGCATTAGACTCGGGGCAATCACTTTCCTAAATGTTTTCCAGAATCCCACACCAGGTCCCAGAGGGTCCGAGACCTCAGCAGTCCTGAGACCACAGCTTGGAATCTCCCCACCGCTCTTCATCAACAGCCCCCTCCTCACCCGGCTTTGACTTATAAATTTTCAACTTTAGGATGGTGGGAAAGGGACATGTAATCAGGGAAAACTACTCCACATTCTGCATTTTGCACTTCGCGGGCCTCGTGGTATGCAGTGGGACTCTCTGATGCTTGACGGTAAGCCCAGGGCAATGTCTGAGCACATTTGTGGTAGGCACAGTAAGCGACATGTTGGGTAGGTTGGGTGTGTTAATGCTTTTCAACTTACCGAAGTGTTGAACAGGCTTATGGGGATGTAACCCCATCATAAATCGAGTAACAGAAAAATTCCATTCCTACTTCAAAGCTCAACTCACCCGTCTCCCTGCTGGCTAACAAACCTCCATAGAGTAGTCCATCCTAGGGTCTCTGTTCCGTAACACGTTTTGCACCATATTCCAGTTGTCTGTGGACACACATTCCCCCCTTACTAACAAGAATCCTTCAGGTCAGGGCCTGAGGGCCTAGGTCTTACTTGTCCCTGTACCCACACACCTGGTTCCCGACACCCTGCAGGTAGGATAAGCATTTGTGGAATTGGCCTTGAATCACGGGGTTGGGCACTGGATCCCCTTGGATCTGATGCTAGCTGGGTCACGCAGTGGACATCTGAACACTCCCACTTCTGCTAAGCCGGTGACAGCAGGACTAGTGGCAGGTCTCACCAGGCCTGCTTGATGAAAGCAGTCACAGACAGACCTTGAATGTATGGGCATGGCTACCGTCCAGTGAAACCCCATAGTCTGCCGACCCCTGGCCTAGAATTCTGAAGTAGACAAAGGACACTCCAAGGACATTCGTGACCTTTAGCTATTAAAAAAACCTAACCCGGCAGCACCCCTTCTGAGAACCATCAACCAGGCCTCTTACCCCAACATCCAACATCATGCTGGAAACTGAGGGAAGAGCTGCTTCGCGGGGTTGCTCATGCTGTGCGTTGCACAAATTCAAGAGATGTAGTTCACATCCACCATATGAATGGTGCCCCCCTTGATATGGGCAAAATGTCAGCCCTGCCTAAGGGGAGCCAAGAAGCTCCATATGTGAGGAAGAGTCACGGGCTGGTGGGTGTCTGCATGGATACTTGGGCTGTTACTTCATTAGTTCAAGTACCTGATGAGCCAGCCAGTACCTGCCAAAAAAAAAAAAAAAAAAAAGGACCCTGAGCCACTGCTTTTCTCGAAGTAATAGGTTGGGGCTCTTCTCATTGCATAGACAGCAGGGGACCAGGGCTGCAGAGTCCCTGAAAGGAGTGGATCAGGGACTGTGGGGGGCCAATAGAGACTAAGAAAAAGTTGATCCTGTTGAGTTAAAGAGCACGCAGTCTGGGGACAGAGGGCTGCCCGGCCCCAGCATGCCATTGCTGCAAGCCTCTTGCTCTTGGCCTCTAGCTGCTTGCAGACCCAGGAGTCAGCAAGCTCCCCGAAATCTCTAGCTCCTCACCCGACTTAAGGAACAGAGAAGCCACTCCCTCCACCCCCAGCAGCTCCAGGGCCCAGCCCCACAGAGCTACCACCAGACCCCACCCGACTCCCAGAGGCTGCAGAGCTGACCACAACTGGCCCCTGATCCCCCCCAGGAAGAGCCTCCTACCAGATCTCAGCCATCAAACTCCGCTGAGCTTCTTTCAGATAGCTACAGTTGAACAAAATATTACCCTGTTCCCAGTTACGTTAAAAGGGCCTAGTAAAGAATGATGGCAAAGATGCTCACAGCCAAAAGCTGCTCTTGATGGCCCTTTAAGCGAGATTTACAGCCGGCATTTAGCAGTGTCCCTGGAACGCTTGCTGGCACCGATCCGTGGGAAGTGGGTGCGCAGCGCCTCCCTGGGCCAGCAGGCAGGCCATCCTTCACTCGGGCTGCGCTGCCTGCCCCCTGCACTGGGCCGGCTCCCCCAGGCCCCGCCCAAGTCCATTAGTCCCTCGCCTGGGCTGCCCACTAATAATCCCAGCTGTCAGTGCCTCAGGACGAGGCAAGCAGGGAGCCTGGGGAGACCTTGAGGTGTGCTGAGATCCGAGAAACTGAGGCATGGGCAAAGGTGAAAGCCTAGGAGACAGCAGTGAGGACCCTGCAGAAAAAAAGGCCTGATAATTTGTTCCCTCCGTGGGCCCTTATTGAGCAAAAAGGGCAGAGAGGAGCTCCAAAGAAGCATAATTGCTCCCCACCCTTGTGAAACTTAGAGGGGGAGAGAATTTCTAAACTACCAAAAACAATAAAACACAGTAACTCTTTTCATAAGGGGAAACATAAGTGGTAGTAAGTAGGACCAGCCTTGGGGACATCTCTCAGGACGTAGGTTTTCCTATGACATAAACCCGGGCCGTCCCATAGGGTAGCCACTGGCCACATGCAGCTATTAATTCCTCAAAGTACAGCCCATGCAAACCCAAGTGAGCTGCCAGGGTGGAATGCACACCTAACTTCAAAACCTTGAGACAATTAAAAAGAAGGCAAAAAAGCTAAGTCCTTTTACATCAATTACATGTTGAAATAAGACCTGGAATATATTGGACTCAACAAAATGCGTTACTGAAATTAATTTCACACTTCTTTTTACCTTTTGGAACACGACCACTAGAATATTTTACGGCACATAGATGGCTTGTTTGGTGGCTGGCTTCACGTCTGCTGCCCGGCACTGGCCTGTATGATGCACACGACTTCACCAGGTGAGGCAGAAGGGAACAGGGGCCCACAACTGAAGATTTAGTAATGATATCCATCTGAGCATGAGAAAGTCATGGTCAGGACCCCTGAAGAAGAAGCTGGGCTCCCACGAGAGAAACTGAGGCAGAAGCCCATCATTACGTGCAAACACATTGGATGACCGGGACAGGCTGGAACCTCAAATAAGCTGTTGCCTGAAGCCACGCTGGGATGGAAGATGTGGGGTTGTTCAGACTCCAGGTCCCAGTACGAGTTCTGCCTCAGTTTCCCCTGACCTTCAGACTCCAGCATCCTGACCTTCTGGCTGCCCCCATGAGTTAGTTATGAGCTAATTGTTACTTGGAATTCCTTCACTTCTGCATAGCGAGACCCCACAGGTGTGGCTGACCCCTGTCATATAGGACGAGCAGCTGTATTTATTGTTACCTTTGCATACCACCAGAGATCTGAGGACTCACCGTGAAGCCTGGCACTGCGTGCCGTACTTCACCTGCATTCCCGTTTAGCCTCACAAAGACCCGATTAGACAGGGGCTCTGTAGTTAAGCACACAATAGAAACACATATTCTGCATTAAGGTATTTAGGTTTCTGGTGCCATTCCTCAATTCCCAAATCCAAAGAACACCTAAAACAAGAATGGTCACTATTGACCAATCTACTGCTACCTCCAGTACATTAGGAGTGACTGTCTAAAGCACTGTATTCAGAAGGATTCAGAAGTGCAGAAGAAAAATAGTAGCTATGATTGATTAATAAACAATATCTTTCATGGAATTATTATTCATGTTTGCTATTTGCCAATCTTGATCTAGGAGTAGAGCAAACCCTATAATCTCTGGTAAGACTATGTCCAAAGCAGATCTATGTTATGGAATTTAATTTATATACCCAGTAGCTCATGTGAGCATGTAAGGATTTCAGCAAAGAGACCTCATGATATATCCCTCCAAAATATCCTGGGATCTCAGGCTGTATTATAAAGAGAGGTTGCAGAGAGAGATGCTACTGCTCTCTACAACCAGGCCACACCTGGACTGTGCATTGTAGAGAGACTTTACTATCTTGAGTACACTCCAAAAAGGCAACCAGCAAGAAGAGGGGTCACTAAACTGTGTTACGGGAAGGTTCATGGGATGAACTGGAGGGCTAGGAAGGTAGCTCAGAGGTGGAGTGCTTGCCAGCATGCACGAGGTACTGTGTTCAATCCCCAAATCCACAGAGGCTGAATTAACTGGGAGCTGGACCTGGAGATTCAGGTGGCATGACCATGCCCTTCACTATAGAAACAGGTTTCACTAATCCAACAAACTTCATACCTACTATGAGCCAGAATCTCAGCATTGGAACACGACCACTAGAATATTCCAACAGTGGAAATGGAATGTCTTCTGGCCCTTCCAGATGCACTTGAGCCCTCTCCACCCTGCTCTGTACCCTAAAAGGGTGACCTGGATGAACTGCCAAAGGACTCTCTTTGTTTCCAGTTGGGACCAATCAACAGCAGATGAGAGGGCATCTGGAGAGTGAGGTGGTGGTGCTTTCCTGGTACTGCCTGGTACTTCTGGTGGGCTTGACGGAAGGCCTCAGCTCCCGTAGGCAGCCCTCACCCCTCTGGGTCCCAGTCCTTCTTTCTTCCTTCAGTTGTCCAGTTGGCCACGGTTTCACAGTGTTGCTAGCTTGGATACTACACCACCCACTGTGAGTTCCCCCAAAGCAGCCCACCCCTTGCAAAATTTGCCTCTGATTAACTCAAACTATGGGATTCAAGCACAGCACCTATTTATTTCCAGGACTCTCTCTACCTTTGTGAATACAGCAGGCTTGGTCCCTGCTCCTAATAGAGCTTATAGTCTGGTGTGGGAGATAAATGACAAACAGGTAAACAAGTAAATATGATCTCAATCGTGATGTGAGGGAGAGAACAAGCTCAGTGCAGTAAGCATCAGAGCGTGGGGGGTACCAAATAAAATGGGGTGGTCAGGGCAGCTCCCAGGCTGTGGCATTTCACCTGAGGTCAGCAGGATGAGAGTCAGCTGAGAGAAGAGCTGTTCTGCAACCAAAAGGGATGTGGATGAATTTGGCTCCCTGAGCTTCTCAACTATGCAGGAAGCTGACCAAGGACATAGTGGGTTCCCATTTGTGATGCTTGTGCAGAGATGGGAAGGCTTTTTGGTGACAGCTGGGCCAGGAGTTTCCTGAAGAAGTGGGGAACCTGAGTTGTGCTGGGGCTGGCTTGTCATGAGGGGGTCTCTCCATCCCTCATGTGCTCAGCCTGAGCCTTGTTCCAACGCCATACTGCCAGCCACGTAGGTTAGAAAACCAGAGAGACAAGCCTACTAAATTGCTCAGAGCAGAAGAAAATGGGAAAAATTTTCACCATTTTATACCAGTTCCATAGAGGTGACAGGAAGAAATGAGGGCCAGGTCTGTGAGTGAAGAACAGTTTAACACACGGAGCTCTGTCTCCTGCATACAAGGGCCAGTCGGGTTTCATAATCCGTTTCCATTAATGAGTCAAAGAAAGAAGAACAAAAAGAATTGAAATAAGAGAGGCACAGGATTCCCTTCTTCATGAAAGGTGGGGTCCCAGGGCCCTCAAAACCACTGGATCCTATTGGCGGACGCCCGTTCAGATCTCCTAGAAGGCTTTGAGAAGCACAGATGCCACAGTCTCACACCCAAAGCTCCTGTGCAATTGGTCTTGGGCCATGTCTGAAGCCCAGATTGAAAAACCATGAACAAAAAAAGGATTGAAAGTACTGAATCCAGAGAAACACAGGGCACCCAAGGAGCTGTTGAAATGAGGTTTCTTCCTCTTAAGGAAGATGCCCAAAGCTCCTGCCAAACATCAAGTGAATCACAATTGCTTGGGTGCTTGAGGCTGGTGGATTCTTAGTCTCTATTCCCAGAGAGTCTGATCCCCTGTTTTAAATGGGGCTGGGGAATCTGCACATCCAATGAGCTCTCAGGTGAGTTGGGAGCAAATACTGCTTTGGGAAAAGTGCACCAGATGCCCATGTTGCTCCCAGGGATCATCTCTTAACCCCTAACCCAGGCTTGGAAATGTGGGGGGAATCAGGACCCTGGACAGAGGCAACTGCCACACAACAGCATCCTGCATACCACCTTTGGTCTTGGGAGATGAGGGGATGTGGTTAGACGTCCATGGCTAGACAGAGAAAACAGCCAGAAAACTGGGACAATTGGTTCATGGTGGATAGAAAGAGGTGATGGGGAGCATGAGAGTTCTGGGACTGGAAGAATAAGGACTTCCAAGTAATAGATCAAAAAAAAAGGAGGATGTGAAAAGTTATGCTATAAGCCATTGCAGTTGTCTGAGAAATTGAGGAGAGAAAAGATGGGCTTTGGTTATTGAAATTCAGATATGAACCAACTCTAAGGACTTATGCTTTCTGGACATTTTAGATTCATTTAATTATGTAATCGTCAGGATAATACATGAGTAATTAGTATTATTCCTGTACTTTATAAAGGATAACTGAGGCTCAGGGGAAGGGGCTGACCTGCCCAGCACCACACAGCCAGGATGCAGTAGTGCCTGGAGAATCAGGCACAGATGTGTCATCTGCACCAACAGCACTTACCTGATCCCACCAGCCACTCTCAAAAGGAGCACTGAGCACTCAAAAATGAACTTCTGAAAGACGCAGTCATCATAGAGTTCCCATCTAGACCAAGGATGGCAAATTAATGACATTTGTGCCACCTGTCCCCCTTCACATACCCCTATCAGACATCACTAATCAACCCCAGAATCCTTTCTACTGAATCCCTGTTTGGCCTCAAAATCCTTCTCAGGTGGTAACAATCAACTGGGGGCAGCGTGTAGAATGAAACTCCGCCACCCCGAGTTGAACTTCTGGGCTTAAACAAGTGTTCTCTGAGTGCCTACGACATGCAAACACCCTGAGAATTTTAAATGTGGTGTCCCCATGTCACAGATGAAGAGATGGAGGCCCAGGGAGCCCCAGGCTAACAGGATCTGGAATGACCCAGGTCTGCAGGAAGAGCCCTTCATCAGTGCTTAGAGTTCAGGAGCAGGAGTGAAGAACGGAAGAAATAAGTTTTAAGAGCACGTCACAGACAGTTGGAGAGAATTAGTACACTCAGGGCTCAGTGGGAACCAGAGGGCTACTGTCCAGGCTTTCCACCTGCCCAGCCCCTGTCCTGAGTCCCTGCTTCCGTGATCCAACACTCCTCTGAGCATCTAAGAGGCCTGGAACGAGAAGCCAAGTGCAGGCTCTATTCCTGCTGCAGACACCACCTTGGAGAAGAGAGGGGCCCCCTGGATCTTGGGCACCTCCCAGGCAAATGTTCACCCTGGGCCACTCAGCCAGGCTTCTGGTCAAGGCCCAGTGCCTTCCACTGAGCCTGCATCCCCAGAGCAGGGGTTTCAAACCGTGCTGCCCATTAAGGTGACCTGGGGAACTTTGAGGACTCCACTGCCTGGCCCCATCCCAGACCAATAACTCAGCCTGGGCCTGAGGAGGACAGAGCAGCCAGCAAGTTGCTTGAGTCGAGTCAGCGCCGGGAGGTGATGTCCGAGGCGGAGACAGGCGGCCGCCCTGCCAGCTGCTCGGCCTCCAAACCCCATCCCCTGCCAGGCTCAGCACCGAGCCCTGCCAGGCCTGCTCCCCAAGGCGCCAGGTCCTCCAAGTGAAAGCAGGCGGCCAGAGTTCAGGGCCCGCTGGCGTTATCCCAGTAAGCACCTTTTGTTCCCGGCTCAGAGCTGTTAATTAAAGAGCCGTGATTAATGAGGAAGCACTCCTGGTCCCCATCTAGGATGAGAGGTCCTGGGGCTGCTGACTTCGCTGGAGGAATCTGCAGTCAGATTCCAACTGGAACTATTTATAGTCGGGCTTCACTAGGGCCGGGAGGAAGGGGCCCCTCCTCCTCCTCACCTTCTCTCCTGCCCCCTCCCTCCCCCTCACCACATCACCATGGAACACGGAGGTGGGAATATTTATGGAGGAAGCATTTTTAAAGGAGTAAGCCTTAACACTCATGCAGTCACATTAATTCCCCCCGCACATTCATTTCCACAACATATATTTATTGAGTGCCTACTAAGCGCTGGGCTCTGGGCCAGTTGTCAGGGTTTCAGCTCTGATTCAGAGCAGCATGGCCCCTGTTCTGGTGGAGTTCACTCTCCTGGGGAGAAGTCACCACGCAAGGATCTGTAAATAGAGGCCAGCGCTCTGCAGGAGAGGACCAAGGGTCCCCCAGAGCACCAAGGCTCCCTGGGGGTGCTCAAGAAAGGATTCAATAAACCCTCCCCACAACGCTGACTGCTGGCCCCGAGGTTCCCACCATCTTCCCTTTTAATGAGGAAGCAGGCTCAGACAGGTTAAAGGAATCAAGGTTCCATAAATTATGGAGCAGACTCTAGATTGCCGGTAAATGGACGGAACTAGAGGATATCATGCTAAGTGAATAAGCCGGTCCCAAAAAACCAAAGGCCAAATGTTCTCTCCGATATGTGGATGCTAACCCACAACACAGGGAGGTGGAGAGGGGAAGAATAGAAGTCCACTGGATTAGGGGAATAGGAAGGACAGCAGAATGAATCGGACACAACTTTCCTGTCCTTACACTTGGGTACACAACCAGGGTAATTACATCATGTATAGTCACAAGATTAGGCTCCTAATTAGAACAAGTTATACTTCATGCATGTATAATAGGCCAAAATACATTCTACTGTCATGCATACCTAAAAACAACAACAACAACAACAAAATAAAGTGCGGCGGAGACTGCTGTGGCCTTCCAAACCCCTTCCTCTTCTTCCTGGGTCCCTGATTTTCCACTCTCCTTTAAAGGTTACACGTAGCCATGGGTCTGAGTTCCACCCAGTGGGACAAGAGCGAGGCCCACAGATGGCCCAACCAACCTTCCCATGTGCTGACTGGTGAAATCCAAGGTGACCTTGAAAACCCTGGGATTAAAGGCAGAGTCTCTCCATCAGCCTGAATCCCTGAATGGCTCTGTGGAGTGGACCCTCTCCCGATCTGCCATCAAGTAAACATTTTGCAAGCAAGAAATCAATGCCACTATCATGAGTCCCTGTTATAGTAGCTAGCGTTACCTAAACGGACATAGCAGATCTTTTTGCTCCAGGTTCATATTTTCTCTATTGCCCCTGAGAAAAAAATTGGTGAGTCCTGTTAAGCCAAAACTCTGAGGCTAAGTGCTCTCTGAAATAAAAGGGTTTATGGAGCCATTACAGAAATTAGAATTTTTTTTAATATTTATTTTTTAGTTTTCGGCAGACACAACATCTTTGTTTGTATATGGTGCTGAGGATCGAACCCGGGCCGCACGCATGCCAGGCAAGCACACTACCTCTTGAGCCACATCCCCAGCCCCTAGAAATTAGAGACAGAAAAAATAAAGGACTCGGTCCTGGGACCTGACTGCAGATCCCAGCAGTAAAGCTAAACGTCCTTTGGGATTATATCCACTGAGCCTGCAAAGGAGTAGTATTCTTATAATAACATTTGGGAAATAAGATGTAAGTTCTTGACATTGAATTCACAGTGGTTATTGATGAAAGGAGTAGGATAATCCAAAGTGGGGAAAAGCCGCTAAGCAGAAGTATTTGGCACTTTGGGATTGGTCGAGGTGAAGAGTCTAGAAGGTTCTTTGGTAAGTAGATAGCAGCGGCACCTGAGAATTCAGGGCCTGGCATCTGAGTCAGGATTTCAGCATGCATTCCTATAACTACTCCCTATTCCTTCCTCTTTTCATCCTCCAATCCTTAATTCAAACTAGGACATGTAGAATTTTTCTCGTGTCACTCCCTAATGCAGCGTGTAAATAGGCACCTTCGGGGAAGAGGGGCGAGGACACCCAGTGTTCCCCCAAATCACCACCTCAGTCAGGCCTTGCTCACAGTCATTGGCAATCAGCCCTAAAGTGTCCCCCCAGTCCCTCTTGTGACAGGAGCCAAGGTGACCTCTCCCTGCTCTAGGGCATGTGGGAGGGTGGACAGACCACATGTCTCCCGGGAACCCACTCAGAATCAAGGCAGGAGTTGTCCCGTGGAGGACAGGCCCTGGAGCTAGACTGAGAAGACCTCCTCGTCCTCCTCCAAAAAGGGTGCAGGAGAGCACCATGGCCCAGGGGTGAGTCTCTGCCCTGCAGAGTCAACGGGCTCCAGAATCGCCTCCTGTGCAGGCATCTCGACACCCAAGCTAATAAATGGCCCTCACTGTTTGAGACAGTTTTAATTGAGTTTTTCATTACCTGTAACAAAAAGCTTTCTGACTCACTTATAAGACCAAACAAACACGTGACATCTCTGGGATTCTTTCTCTCAACTGTAAAGTGGGGACATCCTTCTTTTTCAGTGAAGATTTGGCTAAAGGGACAATCATGATAATCACATTTGTGTGTGGTCTAGGGAGGCATGCATTTTAAGGAGCTATTCAAACGGCTCAAAGGGGACGATTTGCAAAGCTCCTTCTCTCTCTCTGCAGAGCTGCTGGTGTCCTCCGAGTTCATCTCCCTCAAGTGGTTTTCACATCATTTGGAGATATCAAATGCTGTTTATGTAAATGTTACTCAAAAGCCCAGAATCTCATGCAAGATGACAAGCTTTGCTATTTCCAGGCCCAGCAGGTTTCTAAGGAGGCCGGCTCCAGAGGCAGCCTTGCCCAGCTTTGCTCCACTAACCTTACAAAGGTGTTGGTTATGCAAGTCTGTAGGAGCCGAACCTCTCATCCCACTGGGGGGCTTAGGGGACCTGAGATCTGAGGAAGGGGAAGAAGGAAGCTGGAGCACAGTCCAAGGCTGAGACTTGTGATCCTCTCCCTGGCGTCCCAGAATTTCTGTAAATGAACTCATCTCCTTCATTCTTAGAGGTCATAGGTGAGGGCAAATATTGAACTCAAAGCAGTCAATCTCAGAGGCTGAGGAGGTTCAGAGAGATGCAGTTACTTCCTCAAGGTCACACAGCAGAGCTGGGATTCAAACACAGTTGTGCTGATCCCAGTGCACTGCTCTCTATGCACTACTTGCTATGTGCTTAGTAAACACCTGTCACTCCACCCACCCACCCTGTTTCCCTCCTAGCTTTGCAGCCTTGTCTCCAGAGAAGCCTCTCATCCCCTTGATTGGGAATGAAGAATCCATAGAACTATAAGACTAGGCAAAGAGGTAGCAGGGGAGAGAAAGGGGAGGTAGAGGGAAATTAAATGGACCAAACAGTGTTATGTACATGTCTGAATATGTAAAAACAAAGCCCTACTATTGTGTATAATTATAATGCACCAATTTAAAATTTTCTAAAGACTGGGTGAGCCTGTATCCTGCTCATGTAGAAATTGTGTGGTATGTGATATGTCCATCAGATGCATGCATGCATTTTTCTATTCTCCATTTGTCTTTCTCTCTCTCTCTCTCTCTCTCTCTCTCTCTCTCTCTCTCTCTCTCACACACACACACACACACACACACACACACACACCACAGTCCTCCTGGTGCTGCTGCCCTGCAGGCCCAGCCCTGGACACACCACACACCACCCTGAGCTCAACTGGGCGGCTTCAAGCATAGACCTTCCATAGCCATGTCCTTTTCTCCTCAAATTGCCAGCTCCTATTTTCTGGGCAGGTAAAGGAGGGTCATAGGATCCCAATTGCAAATCTTACGTCAGGAACTCCTAGAAGCAGACTCTGAGGGCAAGTGGTTGATTTGGGAGGTGCTCTCAAGAAAGTTCTAGGCCTGGTCAAGGGAGAGGGGCAGAAAAGATGCCAGCCAATGGTGGGCCCTTCCTGAGCCAGGGACCCCTGTGGGATGCTGGGGTTCCTCTGGGAACTTCTAGGAGATGGGGTTGAACAAGCCTCACCTTATCCCACTCAGGAGCAAGGACCCTGGAGAGCTGGGGCACTGATCCACCCATCCCCAGGGTCATTGGCTGGGGCTGCTCCCCAGGACCTTAACCCTCAGTACTTCCTGTCTGCCCTGCATGCAGTTCAAGAAAAATACCAAGCTGGATTTAGAGTAAAACTGCTAGGCGGAGGGAGACCACACCACAGGGTACAAAGCACCCTCTGGCTTCCCATCTCCTTCCCAAACCTGCAAACCTGGACCTCCCAGAAAGATGGTCCACCCCTCCTCTTTCCCACCCCAGGCTCCACCTGTAAGTAACTTCATACCCAAGAGTTTAGATCCAGAGCAGTGTGGCCTCCAGCACCAAAGCCTCATGAAGCCTCAGCTCCCTTCTCTGCCACACAGAGTTAATGATTCCTGGGTCACATCATGGTTAAGAGGGCTGAGCTAGCTAGTGCGCACGTGCCTGCGCATGGTGAGCACTTGGAGATGTTGGCTCTTGCCCAGGGCTCTCCTGCACAGCTGAATGTTGACCCTGCCCCAGGCATCCAGTCGAGGGGGTGCTAGGCCTTGCACGGGTGTGGGGGGGGTGCCTGACCCGCCACCCCCCTCGCCATGCACCTCCATGAGGCTGCATGGCTCCAAACGCAGAGTCTCTCCTCTTCACGGGGCACCAAGGGGACACCTTTCAGCACCTATCTGCCTGGCAGTGTTGCCTGGTTCTCATAATCAAACATTTGCTCTCTGAGCTACTGGTGGCCCTGAATATCATGATGGTCATTATGATTATTGCTAATTAACCCACGGAAGGTGTCTTTTAAAGTAGAAAACAGAGTGTTTCAACCACTGCTCGTTCTGACCTGAAGCCTCTCTCCAGCAGGACAGGGCAACTCAAGAAGCCGTTACAGTCAAGGACCCTCCAGCCACACGGCAGGGACCACAGCACACCCACCTGCTTCACAGCCCAGGAGGGCTGGGGGAACAGAAGGCTCCAGGAGCACAGATGATCTATGTACCAGCCTGATTTCCTGACCTGGCCCAAAGAAAAAGGCTCTTTAGTGAGCTTCCCAGCAGGACTGGGGGGTTAGCTCTCCTTTTCTGGTCCTTCACCCTTGGGTGTCCAAGGACACTGAAGAGGCTTCAGACTCCTTGGGAAATGGTCTAAACGGTAGAGAGAAGGGAGATCACGGGTCATGATGATCCGTGTTTTCCTTGTGCCACCCTCTTTTCTCTTCCAGCTGCCCCCCAAAGGGCTTTGCCCGCCCACGGCACTCTGTGAGGACGCCCAGCCTGGGACAGTCTCCTTCCTCAGTCATGAGGGGCTCCCCAGGCTTCTCCGTGACCCTAGGGCCCTGCCCAGGTCCCTACAGTCTGTCTGTGCATATCCTGTGTTCATGGCTCAAGTCTCCCAACAGGCCCCGCTGTCTCTGAGAGCAAACATCACACATGTCCTTGCTGCCAGCCCAAGACCCGAGCTCATCAGGGGTTTAAACTTAGGAATCCCACTTTGGAGTTAAAAGGGAACATTTTCATTTTCTTCCCCTCCCCACCTCCGAAGCACTTTCATAAAACAATCTCCCTCAGCAACCCCAGGAGAGCTGCCTGGACCCAGGAGACTACCTGAGCCCCTCTCCCTGAATACCTGGGAAGTACTGCCCCCGCCTTCAGCACCCATCTCCAACCCCCAACCCTGCGCATCAAGGAGACCAAAGCACATGGTGGAGGGGGAGATGCAGAGTGCCCTGTCCCCAGTCGGCCAACTCCATCCCCGTGCAACTGTCCGCCCAAGTCCAGAGCCAGCCTCCCACTCTGCCTGGACCCTCTGACCAGCATGGTCCGTACTCTCAACCCAGCACAGCCAAGGAGGGCTGAGCTCCTCACTGCCAACCACCCCCCTCCACACACCTCTCCCCACAGTCTCCACATTCTCCCCTCCTCTGGGCAGACCCTCCGGAAACCCAGTTCAAATACAGATGTTACCTGGAGCTGGTCCTGGAGCCATGTGTGTATGCATGCTCAAATACACTGTACACACACACACACACACACACACACACACACACACACACACACAGAATTCCGCAAGAATCAGGAACACACACAATACGCATCTCCACGTCATCATGAGGCTCTAGCCATAGGAAAGGACACAATCACATGAGCCTGCACCTATTTTGCACACATTGAATTTATCCCCTGCTCATCTACATGCACATGGCCACAGCGGCACCTGTGTGTGCATATCCCCAGGAACCTACTACACACGCAGACATACAAGACACACATGGGGGAACTCAGCCACACAGGCACACAGGGTTACGCACATGCAGTGCACCTGCCCATGCACGTGGACACACACCCGTGCACACAGTCACACACACGCCCTGGGCACACACACTCAAGCATGCCCTGAAAGCCCAGATGAAGAGGGAGATCTGCAGCCTGGCTGGGAGGCAGCGCACGTTCCAGTAGAGAGTCAGAGTAATTAGCTCTTTAATTAAAGTCCTTCCCACTCACTGGCCACAAGGACCTGCACACCAACACCTGGCTTGGATCCTGGGCCCCTCAGAAGCTGCAGATGGGCCAGGCCAGTGCCGCCTAAGGGCTCAGTCTGAGCCGTAATTAGGGACAGGGACTCAGTTGAAGAGCTGTAGCCAACCTGCCGTCCATCTCTCTTCCAGGAGAGAAGGTCCTGCCAGCTCCGAGCTCTGCTGCTCCTCGTCCTCATTATTCCTAGGCTCTGGCCCCCCTCCTGGCCCTGCCTCACCCCAAGTCCTCAACAGACACACACACACACACACACACACACACACACACACACACGGAGGGGGGGGGGCTGGGCCAGGGCCCCAGGTCAGCACCGGCCAGCAGTTTCTATTATGCCCTTACCCAGGGCTAAAAACGAGAACTAACCTAAGGGCCTCCACCCCACTCTCCAGAACTTTCCCCAGCCCCAGCCCAACCCACTCCTCACTCAAATGGAGCCCCTGCCCAGCACCTCCTTCCCCAATCCCCCAAGGCAAGCTCACTGCCTCCAACCTTCCCGGATTAGTATCCTATGGCTGCCTTAGCAAACCCCACAAACTGGGGTTTAAACCCTTACTTTCCCACACTTCTAAACCCTAGAAATCCGAGATCAAGGTGTCTGCCGGGGTGGTTCTTCCCAAGGACAGTGAGGACGACTCCAGTCCAGGCATTCCCCAGCTTCCGGTGATTTGCCAGCAACACCTGGTGTTCCTTGATGTGCAGACGCATTGCCCCCAACCTTCGCCTTCAACTGCACTTGGCATTATTGTGTGTGTGTCTCCAAATTTAACCTTTTATAAGGATATCAGAGTATTGGACTAGGACTCACCCCAATGACCTCCTTTTAACTTGATTCCCTCTGTGAAGACTCTAAGCACCAGGGGTTGAGACGTCAACCATGCATTTTGAGTGAGGACACACTCCAGTCCCTAACACTGACCTGTCCTTAGTCACACATTTGGTGACTCAGCGTGCTTGACCTTCCTGACTCACGCTTGCTCAGAGTCAGGCAGGGGTGGCTCTGGCCAGCAATGGCTGAGGCTTTCTCCCTAGCACATCCTGGGGAATGCGTTCAGTATGAATTTATCGAGCACCTTCTATGTGGAGGCACCATTGTGGGGGACCCAGGTAAGTAAGGACCATCAACACATGAGCACATAAGGAGAATGATTCGGGGGGGGGGGTCAAATGCTGAGGAGGACACACGAGGGGTGTAGAGATGGAGAATAATGGGGCCAAGGGGGGAACTTAGGATTAAGCTGTCAAGATGGTTTTTCTAAAGAGGAGATGTGACAGCTGCAGCATGGAAGGGAGTCCACCATGCACAACTGCCCCAGGAAAACCACTCCAGGCAGCGGGAATAACAAGACTGAAGGTTCTAAGTCCAGAAAGCAGATGCCACACCTTGGGAAGAGAAAGGTAGCTGAGGGTTGAACTGGTCAGGGAGCTTTGTCCAGTGTAGGAAAAGCCAGTCCCAGAGGTACCCAGAGCAAGAGGGATGGGATGGGATGAGACCAGAGGGTTGTGCAAGGACCGGATCACAAGGAGCCTCACCAGCCACAGCAGAGTTTGAATTTGCTCCTAAGAGCAGACTGGAGCACGGTAGCCCCCACTGTATTCCATCTTTTCCACAAAAGTTGCATTGGAAGGGGCCAAGGCAGAAGTAGACCGTTTTGCAGGACCCAGCTGAGCTCACCTGGGCAGGTGCCTGTGTCAAGGTGAGTTCACAATCCACTTTGCCCAGTCCCTTCGACACACAAATGAAAACACTGCAAATTCTGTCATGTTGAATGACAATCAGCTTTCAGCCCTGGGCCAGTAAGAAAAAGATCCAACATGGCATTGAGGTGACTTCCTGGTTGAGCTCAGACCATTATGAGCCAAGACGCTGGGTCCACAGAAGTTTCCAAGAGTTCCACGAGGCACCTGGGGATCGTGCAGATCTTTTAGCAAACTCCAGGCCCACCCCTGAGAAGGTGGGGCGCCCTCCCCTCCACACCATCAAGGTATCAAGCCTTCCCCATGGCGATGCCTCTGCACCTGCTCTTCCTGAAGCCAGTGGCTGTCCCCTGGCTGTCCCCTTCTCCTCCTTCAGGCCTTCGTATTTGCCAGCCACTCAGGCAGGACTTGCCTGTCTCCTTTCCACTGTGGCCCCTCTGCTACGCTCCCTTATAGCCGCCCGCAGAGCATGAATCATCGGATCCCCCCACTCAGTATGGATTCCCTGAGGGCTGGCCACGTGGCTGTCTTGTTTAAGGGGGAGGGAGGGAAAGGAAGAAGAAGGGAAGAGAAAGGATGGAAAGGACGCTGGAGGAGGAAAGAGAAGGAGAAAGGGGAAGGGAGGGCAGACGCTCGGTGTGGGAGACTCGCGTGGCCTAAGACAGGGACGCTCAACCTCAGCAGCGATTCACGTTCTGAGCCAGATGATCCTCTGCCCTTGGGGATTTTCAGGTACATTCTGAGATGCTGAGCAGCATCCCTGACCTCTCCTCACTAGATGCCAGGCCCCCTCTCCCCTAGTTGGTGCACCCCAAAATGTCTTCAGGCATTGCCAAGTGTCCCATGGTGGGGGGGTGGGGGGGCTACCTAGATGGAGGTTCACAGTTTGTTTCAGCAAATCTGATTTCACACATAATTTTATACAGAAGCCCAAAGTATGAAACGCATTACAGTGGAGCTGCCTAGGGCTCTCTATTTGTCAGTCACAGCTACACTAATGCCACATCACAGAGGCCCAGCACTCGAAGACTCCTGACCCAGTGATGAGCACCTATTATGCGCCGGGTCCACAGAGTGATCAGACTTAGCTACGGGGCAGCTCTGCTCCAAACTGGAAGGTGGCAGGTTGTGACTCCAGGCTACAAACTGAATTCAGGTCTGTTCATTGCAATGCTCCTTCTAGAACTTCTAGGGCAATGCTGTCACATGCCCATTGTGACGGCAGATGGACAGAGTACATTCAAGAGCACATGAGCCAGAACCCATGAGTCTGTCCACAGCTTCTTCGCATCTCAAGCCTGCTAGCATTCCCTTGTCCAAAGCAAGTCACATGGGCCAGCCTAGAATCAGTGGGGCAGGGAAATATGACACCCCCCCGCCAAGGGGACATGTGTGAATATTTGCTGAGGAATAATTCTTCTGTGCCAAGCCTGAGAACACACTGATGCAGACAGTTGAGGCTCATGGGAAAGAGGGAGCTATGCATTTGCATCAACCTTTCTCCAAAGCCTGAGTCCATTTTGTTGTTGTTGTTGTTGTTGCTGTAACAAAATACCCAAGACTGGGAAACTTATAAAGAAAAGAGGTATATTGTGGCCCAGGGTCCGGGAGGCTGGGAAGGTACCTGCATCCATTGCTCAGCTTCCACTGATGTCCTCCTTCAGCTTCAACCCATCATGGAAAAAGCAGACTAGCAAAGTAGGCATGTGCAGGAGTATGTGTGCCACAGAGACAGAGGGGAGGTGTCAGGATTGCTCTGTAACAATCTCCTCTCTCAATACTAATGGGCTCTTTGGAGAACTAATCCAGTCACTCAAGAAGAACACTGACCCCTCCCTCTTAAAGGCCCACCTCCCAAAATTGTTACATGTGAAATTTCAGCTTGAGTTTTTATGGGGACAAAAGACATCCAGACTGTAGCCCTGCAGTATCAATGACTCACTGAGCCTCTGCTCATGTCTACACAGAGCATCAGAGGGCTCTGGACCACAAATCTGGGACCCATGAGCTGTGCCCAGGCCTATGTGCTGGCCACAGGCACTGCCCCTGCCTCTTGAGCACGTGGAAATAGGGCTTCGTCCAGCCAATATTCTTCCATGTGGTCTCGTCTGTGCCGGACACTGTCCGGGGCACTAGGGATGTGGTGGTGGTGAGCACAGAGCATCTGGCCAGCAGGGGTGAACGGTCCCACTCCCCATGGGTGGCCCCAACACCCATGCAGGAGAACCACAAATTTCCTCTTTCTCTGGTGGACTCCCCTGGCATGAGTGTCTCTAGAATCTGCATTGGGGACTCGGAAGGACCGTTTTCCTGCCACAGCTCTGGCCTCTCAAAGCAGGGATCTTTGTGATATGGGGACTTGTCTCATCAAGATATCATGTCCAAATCGAGGCTGTGTCAGCAGCCCCATGAAAATGAATAATAGCCGCAATTATGACCCATATAACAGCCCAATAAAACCTAATTAAAATGATCCACATCCCATCTGCCAAGTGTGGGGCAAAGCAGCCAGGGAAAGTTGAAGGCCCAGTCAGCTCAAGGAGAGCAAGGAATGTGGATAATCATAATAATATTCATATTAGTACAAATATGCAATATTAGCCTATAATAATGTGATAAGACTGTGATACATTATTGTTATTATTATTATTGCAGTTAATATTTATCACGTGTTTCCCGTGTGCCAGCCCTGTGCTAAATGGGGTCATTCCAGATGCACTGGACCTGTGTCATCTCATTTATTTCTCACTAGCATGCCATAAATTAAGTGCTAGCATTATCTGCATTTTACAGATGAGGAAACTGAGGCTCAGAGAGGTTAAGTAACTTGCTCAAAGTAACACTGCTAACAAGGAGCGAATCGGGAGCCAGCCTCCAGCGCTGCTCAGTGAAACAGACACTCAGTGCCTATGTGTCAATCATGGATGAATACAGTCAAGATTTTATGTCAGATAACCCAAGATACCACATAGGCAACCAAGAAATGCTTATTTAGCACCAACTAAAGTCTAGGTACCATTCTAGAGACAAAGTGGGAGAAAGATGAGCCAGTGGCTGGCAGGGAGTGGGCACATATAACAGCCCATGGTGGAGGTAGGGAGACCCACTGGATACTGAGGGTGGAGGACAAATTAATTCTGCCTAGGAAATCCAGGAAGACTCCCCAGAGGAGGCCCTAGGGCTGAGTCTGAAAAAATAGATGGAAATCCGCTGGACAGACCAGTAGAGGAAGGCCTCCCGGCAGAGGAAGCTGCTCCTGCCAAGTCATGAGAGGGCCAGGGCCCAGCATATTCAGAGTCACAAGTTACAAAGAGAAGCTGCAATTTCATGGTCTGACTGGAGCATGAATTGAGAGGGGGTGGGGGGAGTCCAACCAGGAAGCTGGCAAAGTCAGCAGGTCAAGATCATCAAACTCCTTTTAGGTCACGCTCAGAAATGTAAATTTTGCCCATAAGCAATAGGGAGCCATGGAAGATTTTAAAGCAGGCAGCGATATGCAGATTTGCTCGTTAGAAATGTCCCTGGGGGAGCTGGGCAAGGAAGGATTTGGAGAAGGAGGGAAGCTCAGCCCTGGGACAGTCGTCTGCAGCGCCCCCTGCAGGAGGTGGAGTACCAACCCTTTTAATGAGGAAGAAACTTCTGAACAGGCCCCGTACAGTCAGATGGGTGGTCCCAGCACCAAGCCTCCCTCCAACCTCAGCACAATATCCAGAATCGGACTAAAGCCTCAACTTTTTGCCTAAATTGGGATGGAGCACTCAGATTGTCACTAAGGAGCCCCCTCTGTCCCCACCCATGGGGACGTGTATTCTGGACCCTGTTGCCAACAGAAAGTCAGGAGATGGCACACACTGTCTCCTGTCTCCAGGCCTGAAGTTCAGGAAGGAGCCACAACTCCCGCACAGGGACGGGGCTAAAGAACACCCCAGAACACTGAAGTCACAGGCACATGAGACAGATTGGTTAAAAAAAAAAAAAAAAAAAAAAAAATCCATCATTGTCTTTGTCATTTCAAATGGTGCTGCCCTTTGACCCAGGAAGAGGTTCCAAATGCATAAATAGAGCAATAATCTCCAGCATCAATGTTTTGATAAAATGAAAGGGGGAGAATACGTATTATAAACACCACCTCCGGGAAGCACAGTCAGAAAAAGTTATTAAACATTCTGTCACAAGCTTGGCAGGCAGCAGTGTCCACCCACCCCGGCACCGAGTTCCTAATAAAGGCGGCATCTCAGAATTTGTCACTCTGGAATGCATAATTCACCAGTCAAAAAGCAGCGGTAATACACTGCATTTTCATAAGGGACTCTGAAGCTGTCTAATTTCCCTGAGCCGCAGGACGGCAGGAGGCTGCGGCCACTGGCGGAGGCCCCTTCATGCATTATGGATAGAGATTTTGCAATTCAAAGTGACAGCTCAGCCTGCCCATCGCCCACCCCCCAAACCCCAGATCATATCCAAAGACCTAGGACTAAGGAATGGGTCTGCCCCTAAAGCCTACAGCCACTTGGTGTCTAGAAATTGTGTGTGCGCGCGCGAGAGAGTGTGTGTGTGTGTGTGTGTGCACGCGCGCGCACGTGTGAGTGTATATAGGTGGAGAAGGAAGCAAAACTGTTCCCTGAGTCTCTCCAAATGTAATCAGCCTGGCCTGTCACTTGATAGCATATATTTGTGGTAGGGACACCAGCCCTGTGTCACATACGCACCATCCATGACTTCTGCTGTCCCCAAAGTTAGACAAACACTGTTTCCCTGCAACCTGGATTAGTCTGCAGGCACATAATGCTGTCCATCATGGCACCTGGGCTGGGAGGGCCGTGGTGTCTTCTCCTGGCCCCGCCCCCAGAGGAGGCACAGTAGGAAACCAGACGGGGCTAGGCTCAGCCTTGGGCAGGGTGTGGGGAGAGGGGTGCAGGCCGGCACGTCTCTGCTTTAGTCAGCTTTCTCACCACGGTGACCAAAAGACCTGATGAGAATGATCTTAAGGAGGAAAACTTCACTTGGGGGCTCGTGGTTTCAGAAATCTCAGTCCACAGCAGCCGGCTCCATTCCTCAGGGCTCGAGGTGAAGAACATCAAGGCAAAAGACGTGAGAGAGGGAAGTGGCTCAAGACATTCGCCAGGAAGCAGAAAGAGAGATCCGCCCTTGAAGGACAAAGTAAAACCCCAGAGGCACACTCGCAGGGACCCACCTCTCCAGCTGCCCTACCTGCCTACCTACAGCACCACCCTAATGCCTACTGGGGGATTAATGCCCTGGTTGGCTAAGGCTCTCACAGGCCAGTCATTTCCCCTCTGAACTTTCTGGCATTGTCTCACACACCTCACATCTAAGCCTCAACAGTGTCCCTCTATCCCACCTCTCACGTTAAAAGCATGTAGCCCAAGACGAGTCGCTCAACCCCCCAGGTCTGGTGAACTGTGCAGTGTGTGGAAGGAGCTCAGGACAGAAGTGGAGAGAGCCGGGCTTGAGTACAGTTCTGCCTCTCACTCACCGGTTGCAGTGGCCACTAGAAACCTGAACTTTTCTCTACTCACACACCTTTGGCCCAGGGTGGACCATAGTGCCCTCTCCTCAGGGACAAGGGCCCAGCCTCTGCATCACACCCTGCCCTGCCTTTTATGAAGAGGATACAGAGTTGAACTGGCTGGGTTTGAGTCTCAGCTCTGTGCCAACATCGCTAGGCCTCAGTCCATCTCCAAAGTGGGAGTATAAACATCGCCCTCAAAGAAATGCCTGATTTAGGGTAGAGGTGCCTAAAATGTGCTTCTTATTGCTGAGAGGAAGGACAAGGGAGGGTTAAAGAGGGAAACAGTTGAGAAGGGAGGGGGAGAGAGAAAATGGCGCCCAAGGATATAGCCCTAGTGATGGAGTAACTTGGAGGCAATTTCAGAAGACGATTTTTTCCTGTGGCATGAACCTCTCATCCCCAAAACACATCCCCACTTGATTGCTACTACACTCAACGTGCTGGCGAATGCCCGGATGGAGCAGGGCTGCTCAGGGGCCACAAGGAGGGGACTGAGCCTCCCGTGGATCTGCAAGCCTCAGTCCAAGCCTGAAATTCCAAAGGCAGGACACCCAAGGCCGAGGTGTGGCTAAAATGTTAAGACTCGGAAGAAGAGGCAGAGAAGTTGGGAGGGTATTAGATATATTCAGACATAAAATAGGAGTTCCAGGCAATCCTATCTAGGACTCCAAGGAGCAGGAGATGTAAGTGACGTCCGAGTGTCCTCAGATAATCTCTAGGCAAAGTGTAGTCCTACCCAAGGTTCAAGGGGGCAACAGGGAGAGCAGATGGCTGTGCACGTGGACCTCGGCATGAGTGAAAGCTATTCAGTCTGTGAGGCCATTCGCTTCCAGCAAAGGAACGTTCACACACACACACACACACACACACACACAGACGCACACACACTCTGTTAGGGAAAGGTGGCGGTGGAGGGAGGCAGGCAGAATGTTGATCTTGGAAGGAGTTAGGACTTCGTGGGGAGTCCTCAAGGACTGTCATGGGTGGTCTGTCACAGCCAGGTCTCTGTCATAGGAAGTCCACATACAGAGACTGGAGGCAGCAGTTGCAGAAGTGAGGCCCGGTCGTGGCTGCAGCATCCCAACACACAAACAATAACAGAAACGGAACAAAGGACCCAGACAGCCAATGCACAACACAGAGCACACAACTGGACCCCGAGCAACCCAAACACAGGCAGTGTCATCTGTCATCCCAGAAATGTGACCGCAAACCACCACCCAGCTCTGGAGGTAGAACCTCGGGATGGTGTTTGCTCTGAGAAGAAAGGAAGGGAAACGGCCCCAAGGGAGGTGGGGGGGGGGCCCTCAGGGTCCATATTGTTTTATTGTTTAAAAGAAAACCAGGGGCACACCCGGGGCATGTTAAGATCTGATGAAGCTGACCAGGTTCTGGAAGCATCCGTCCTGTTACTCTCCAATCTTTCTGAATGTTACAGGTCATAGTAAAAGTATTTTAAAAAAAAATAGTCAGGAATCACTTTTCTACTCTTTAAACTGCCAAATGTCGAAATAAAATAAATCCTAGTGATGGAGGAGATGGAGGGAAATGGCCACATTCAAGGCTGTTTGCTGGTAAAATATCAATTAATATACTTCCAAGAGAACTTACCTACCACCATCCAAACGGTTGAGTGTTCTTGAACCCTTTCATCTACCAATTCCACGACTGGGGAGGTTTCCTAAGGAAGTATCCACGATGTACACCAGAACCAAAATGTATAAAGTTAGAAATGATATAGATGTACAGAAATACTCTAGCCATAGAAGGCGATGTAGAAAGACATTGAATGACATGGAGAGACAGACATTAAGTGTTAACAACCAAAGAAAGGCTTGACATCTCCAATTGTACATCCAATTTTCTTCTTGAAAAAAAGCAGATATGTGTCTATGCAGAGACGAAAGGACCAAAATGTCAAGAGCCACCCTCTGCAGGTGGGTTAATGAGAAGTGATATTCACTTTCTTACTTCTACCTCTCATTTTTTTCTATATATTCCTAATATAATTTTTAAAAATCATGACTGTATAAATAAAATTGCATAATCCTTAAAATTCAAAGATAGCATCTCTGCTCTTGCATTGGTCCGCTTGGGCTACCATAACACATCACCTGAATCCAATGATGAGGTGGGGGGAAATAAAATACAATCGAAGGACAATCTACAAAAGTTTCTTGGGCTTTTCAAAAATATTAATTTCAAGAAAGATAAAGAAAGTATAAAGAAATGATTTCAGGTAAATAAGGAAAAGATACATGGCAAAGAAATACAGGATCATACGATCCTGTATCAGATCTTAGATTGAAAAAAAATATATGTGCATTGATATAAGTGACATCATGAGGACAATCAGTGAGACTTAAATACAGGCTGCAGATTAGATAAAAAATACTGTATCGATATGGTTATATAACATTCAGGTTCTAGGAGATGGTGGGGAAGCACTCAGGAGGAGAGTCATGTGCCTGATATTAACATTCAAATGGGTCAGCAATGATGATGGCAACGATAACAGTACACATTTAGAAAGGTACAGAAAGCAAATCTGGTAAAAATGTTGATCATTGATGAGTTGAGATAAAGGGAATACAGGCATCTGGTTTGCTAATTTTCTGTAAGTTTGAAATTCAATAAAAAAATAAAATTTAATAAAAAATCCTCCTCCTTCCCAAGTTAAAAAATAAAATGAAATGAAGGACAGAACAGCAATGTGCTAGAGCTCACTCCCGTTGGCTTGTAAGAGCTAATTGTTGAGGGGCTGCGGTTGTGGCTCAGCAGTAGAGCGCTCACCTGGCACATGCAAGGCCCTGGGTTCGATCCTCAGCACCACATACAAATAAATAAATAAGGGTATTGTGTCCAAATATTTTTTTAAAAGAGCTAATTGTTGAGTTTCAGCCAGAATGGCTATTATTAAATAAACAAATAACCAGAACTGACAAGGAGATAGAGAGAAAGCAGAACTTCCGCACCATTAGTGGGAATGTAAACCAGTACCACCACCGTGGAAAACAGCACAGAGGTTGCTCAAGAAACCAAAAAACTCCCATATGCTCCAGCTCTCCCATTCCTGGGTGTGTACCCAAAGGAAAGGAAGTCGGCATGCAAAAGGGACCCACATGCCTGCTCCCAACTGCCCAGTTATAGAACCAGCTTAGGTGTCCATCAAGAGGAGAATGGATAAAGAAAATGTGGTACCTACACATAATGGAATATTATTCAGCCATAAAGAAGAATAAGATCATATTGTTTATAAGAAAATGGATAGAAGCAGGGCATGGTGGTGCACGCCTATAATCCCAGCAATTCAGGAAGCTGAGGCAGGAGGATGGCAAGTTCAAAGCCAGCCTCAGCAATTTAGCGAGGCCCTGAGCAACTCAGTGAAACCTGGTCTCTAAATAAAATACTTTTTAAAAGGAGTGAGAATGTCACTCAGTGGGTAGACACTCTTAGGTTCAACCTCAGTCCCAAAAAGAAAGAAAGAAATGAGTAGAAAAGGTGATCATCACGCTAAAATAAATAATCCAGATGTGTGTTTTTTCTCATACGTGGAAACAAACAAACAAAAATGACCTGAAAGTAGAAGAGGAACTATTTGAAGGGGATCCAGAAAAAAGGGGAGAGAAGGGAGGGCAAAAGAGTGTGGTGGGAGGATAGATTGGTTTTAAACAAGATATTTGCAGATATGGAAATGCCGCGGTGAAACCCATTAACTTGTACGGTTAATGAGCTAATATCTATCATTTTAGAAGTTTCAGAAATTTTGCACGCCAATAGCCAGTAGCTTGAGATTGGCTATGGTGGGAGCATTTAGACCTCGGAACTTGGCAAATGTTACAAATCAAGATTTTTTCTTGTTTTTCCAGAAAGCCAGCTGGTGAGCGTTTACCCAGACATCACTGGATGGGGCCGTTCTCTGTAGCTGGTGGCCATAGGGTCATTCTTCCCAGCTCTCCCAGGCTCCCTCAGTTCTGGACCCTAACGCCATGTGACATTTCTTTCTTCTACGCAGCTGTTCATTTAACATTGCTAGCACGTTCCTTGGCTTAGCTGGGTTCTCTCTTTCCCCAATATCTGAAAGTCAAATCCCTTCTTTGATAAAAGATGAGGATGGCTGTGGAGGAGTGTGACATGCTGTTCTTCACACCCCACCGAGATCTCTGCTTCAGTGTTTGGTCCCCAGCACCAAAACAAAACCATCAAGTTTGGGGTGTTTTGTTATAGCAGCCACAGGAAGCTAATACTAATCAGGCCCTGGCAGCAGACCTCTCTGGGGCATTAATTGTCTGTATTTCCAGCTTTTCCCAGAAACAGCAGCAGAAAATTCCTCTGGAAGAGTCTCACATGCTTGCAGTGGGATGCCAGTTAGCACTTCCCATGAGGACGAATTCCAAAGACACAGGCAGGCCACGAACATAAGCAGCCTCGGTGAACATGGCCTGGGTTGGGCTGGACCACTGCATCAACCCCTGGAGTTAGACAAGGAGGGGAAGGGTGGGTGGGTCTAACTGGGCTTATCTGAGTGGCTCCAAACTAGGTCCCCACCTTTCTCTGCAAGGGAACAGATAAGATGCCAGGTGTTGGACGCAAAAGCCCAGGGAGTCCTATTTTCAAGTGTCAAATGCTCAGGAGAAAATCTGGGATGGAGAGGGCTACAGTATAGGATTCAGGTGAGAAATAACGTGTGCCTCTGAGCTGGGGAATATAGCTCAGTTGGTAGAGTGCTTCCCTGGCATGCACAAGGCCCTGGGTTCAATCCCCAGCACCACATACACACACACACACACACACACACACACACACACACACCTCAGTGCCACTAGCCACGCCTCTGGGTTAAGGTGCTGGAGGAGAAGAGAGCTCTTTCTTCTCCTGACACCCTCTTGCTTATAAGTGTTTCGCCAAAAATGTCCCGTGGTCAAATAAGTTTGGGTAAAATAGGAGCAAGTAAGTTAAAACTGACTTACTCTTCAAGTAAGGAACATTATGCAGTATCCTCAATTTTTGTTGTTGTTGTTGTTGTAGGCTTGGTTTTTTTCCAGAGTATCTCATGAAATTTTTCCATGAAACACACCTGGAGAAATGCCCAGTAAGCTGACCAGGGGGGACACAGCAGGGCCCAGGAAAAAGGGGTAGCTAGGCAAAGGCCATGGGCATGCTCTCTGCCTAAGCTGGGGGCTTCCAATGGCTGAACACCTGGCTGTACAGAAAAGCTCAGCTCACTGCCCATCCGGCAGTTACTGCCCTTGATCCCGACCTCTAGCTGCCCATCCAATGACCGCCCTATGTCTTGTTTCCTTTACCCTCCCCCACCCCATGAAGAAGGTGCTGTGGTCCCATTTCACAGGTGGGCAAACTGAGGCCCTGACAAAGGCTCTTACTCCCTGGGCAGAGGCTCCAGGGAGTTGGGCAGGGAGTAAGGAGATCACTGTACTTGGTGAGTCACAGCCTGGCCTTGGGGCTCCAGGGACTGACTCCAGCTGGGAATTAAGGACAAGAGTGAGTTCAACATCCTGGCTGAGTGGACACAAAGAGTAGAAAGTCAGGGCTTGGGTCAGCCCAACTCCTGACTCCTGCTCCCTTCATCACCATGTGGTCAAGGAGTCTGCCCATCTGGCAGGGACTGGGGGCATATGCCTATAATCCCAGCACCTCAGGAGGCTGAGGCAGGAGGATTGCAAGTTTAAAGCCAGCCTCAGCAACCTAGCAAGGCCCTAAGCAACTAGTGAGGCCCTGTCTCAAAATAAAATAAAATATTAAAAGGACCGGGGACTGGCTCAGTGGTTAAGCGCACCTGGGTTCAATCCCTGGTACAAAAAAAAAAAAAAAGTCTGCCCACCTGCACGCTGCTTGCTTTCCCTGGACCAAATCTGCTTGAGCCAGAGGAATGAGACTGCAGGGGGTGGTGACCAGCATTGTGGGACTTCCTACCCTGGTCCAAAGCCTGCAGGCACCGTCACTGTCTCTGAACCTGCCACTCCCCCAGGTCACCCCACCACAGCATCTTCCTATCCAACAATGGATTTTGTTAAAGATGCAGCGACCAGGTGAGAGGCCACCACGCATTAAATATGCCGCCAGTGAGGCAAGAATCCTCCCAGCCTGCTCCTGAGCGGGTACGCTTGCTGGATTTGGCCGAGGTGCCTGGGAATAGTTAGACCCACAGTATCAGCCGAGGCCAGAAAACCAGGTCACAGCCAGGCTCCAGGGCTGGTAAGAACGGGCTTTCGGGCAAGGGCCCACAGAGGAGAGGGCAGAGCCTGGGTTGCTGCTGCCTCCCAGGATCCTGCTGCTCTAAGTGGTCCCCAGATCAGCCCCATCAGCGTGACGGGGGAGCTCATTGGAAATGATGAACTTCAACCCCCTTCTAGACCCACTGGGTGAGAATCTGGGCATCAGCAAGATCCCAGGTCGCGGTGCACACGCTCAAGTGCAAGAAGCCGCCCTCGCACATGGAAGGAGGGAATTGTTTCCATCTTCCCATACCTTGGGAGCTGACTACTGATCCCGCATCCTCTGCTCACCTGGGGAAGGGTGGGGACCACGGCTGGCACCTTGAAGGTCTCTCCCCGAAGAGTGGCTCAAGGTCCCTGGTCCCAGATGCTCTGGGTGGGATCTCAGCCCATTAGCCACCGCCAGCCCACTCCGCCGCAGCCCAGCCCAGCCCAGCCTGGGGGCTTCTAGGCCCCCTGCCTCTGTCTGGAAAGAGGCTGGGGGCCACCCCTCCACCCCAAACTTTTGTGTCTTTGTAAAGTGTTTAGTGAAAAACTGCCGACTATGTAAATCAGAGATCATTAGAGGTTGGGTTTTTCCTCAAAGAATGGATTCAGCAAAACGCTGTTTTCTCCCCGGCTCTGGGTCTCTATTTAGGGGATTGGAGCTGTGTTTATTTATTTATTTATTTATTCATTAGCTGGGCCCACAGTCAAGGAGAAGGGAGCAGGGCTATTAATCTTTCCTGTCATCCATTCACAGATGTGAAGTTCACACCACAGCAAATGTGAAGTCAGCAGTACACAACCACAAGGTGGAAATTTCAAGAGAAACAAGCTTAGAGGAATAAAAATAAAATAAAATAAAAGGGGAGCGGCGGGGGTTGGGGGGGCGGGGGGGGGGCAAGAGCAAGATGCAGAGAAGGAGCACATTTAGAACACAGCGTCTGGGCCTCCCCGGGCGCTCATGTGTGCGGAGGGTAATCTTGTTCTCAGCAGGCAAGTGCCATTGATATGTTAATAATGATTTTCTTTTCTCTTCATCCTCAAGAAATGAAGTTTGCAAACTGATTCTGATAAAGTAGGTCTGACTTCGTGTGTGTGTGTGTGTGTGTGTGTGTGTGTGTGCACGTGCACGCGTGTGTGGTATTTGCACAGTGACTGAGACACACACACACTCCCTTCTCTGCCCATTATGGCATCTACTTAGTAGATGCTGGAAATCTCCTTGGAAAGACAAGAAGTCAAAGGCATCCCCTTTAAGAAGGGAGCGACCGCCCGCTGCTGGGGCCCGGGGATGTCTGCACATCTGGGCTGCAAGAACTGCGCCATTTTGCTACAGAGCAAACTTGGCCAAGTCACAGGTGGCTCTTGTGCGGAGTCCCAGTGTAAGGGCGGCCACTGCCCAGGGTCCCTGAACTCATGCCTGCCAGTGGAGGGTAAACCAGGAAAATCAGCCCTCTAGTTTCCGGCAGCTGCCTCCCTCCCCAGCCAGGTGAACCTGCAGGAGTCCTGACACAGGCACATCCACCCCGTCACAGAGTCGGGCTGGCTCCTGCCCTGCCTCAGTTTCCTTCTGGTTCTACTCCTGCCTTGGAGACTGAGGCCCGGACACGTCAGCTCTTTTCTGGTCAGCTCACTGTGCCTGGAGCAGTTGGTTGGCCAGAGTCACAGAATGCACGTTCCAGAGACCTGGTCTTGTACCCATTGCTCAGAACCGACTCATTGATCCCAGCCTGGAGCAAATCTGATCTCGTCCCTCACCTTGAGCTGTTGCCATTCCCATGGGGAATCTTCATCCTCTCCCCCACTGGTCTGAGAGGCTGAGGTCCTGGCCACACGGCCACCCCCAGACATGGCCCCATCCCAGCTGGGGACGGCTGAATTAGGCTTAGTATGGAATGTTCCCTGCACAGTCCAGAACAGCAGTGGCGTCCCTCCTCAGAGGAGGCTGAAGTCAGTAACTTCTCTCATCAGCTGTGAGCTCCTCGGGGCTTAGAGGCCACGTTTGTTCATCTCTGCTCCTTAACACTCAGTGGATTCTCCATGAACATCTGTTGAATTGGGCTGAATCCTGGGTCCAAAGCAGGGGTGGAAAACTGACCCGGGGCAGTGGTCAGGTTGGTACGGAGAGTAATGCGTGAACTGGACCTTTCTCTGTGTGAAGGAAAGGATACAGAGTATGAGGCTAATACCGGGTTGAGCAGGATTCCGAGGCTGCATCTAGACACAGCGGGAAAGCCTGCAGCTCCTGTGGGAGTGCCCCTGGGCTCCAGAGCATTGCTGCCCTGGGTCACAGAGGTTTCCCCAGGTGAGTAGGGATTTGCAGATCCTACCAAGATCAGAGGAGCTGGAGCAAAGGATGCAGATTTGATGAGTAGAAAGAGGAAGAAGGGCCAGAACTGAACCCACAGCCCAAAGAGCCCTGTCCTAGGTGGTGGCCCCAGTGGAAAGGCTGAACATGGCCACTGGGCCGTCTGGGGCTGGAACAGTCTGGAACGCACATCACAGGGGCCACGGGTTAATGAGTCCAGGCCAGGCCAGGGTGCACCCAACATCCCAACCAGAACCACTGCCAACATTCCCAGGAGGTGGCCAACACACATGATCATCCTTCCGGAAAGCCCCTCCCTCTATAAGTGCCAGTTCTTTACTGATGTGCCCATTTTCATATCCCTAAAGTGGAAACGATAAAACACAGCCCTAAAAGGAATAAAGAAAAAATAAAAGCATACCATTAGCATCGTGCAAAGCACAGCCCTCTGCTGACATATGCCAGCTGCCTGAATGGCAGGCAGAACCCCATGCACCTCTAACAGCCTCCTCTATTGCCTCCCACCTCACCCTCAGTTCTAGCCACAAGCCGGAAATCCCATGTCCTCTCTTACTTCTACCCCCTGTTCATGTTTTCCAGCCAATGATCTCTCCACACACCTTTGCCTAAATTACTAGACTCAGCCTTTACATCTCAGATTAGACATTGCCTCCTCCAGGAAGCCTTCCCTGATACTACCACTCCCCCATAACCATGCTCTTGCTTCCTGTCATAGTATTATCATGCTATACTGTCACTGCCTGTTTATCTGGTTTTTGTTTTTTTTTACTAGACAATAGATCGGCAAACTTTTTCAGTAATAATAATAATGGTGAATAACTTAGGCAACATAGGCTCTGTGGAGTAGATCTGGATCCAATCCACTTTCTGGAGTCTAAGCTGGTCTTGGCCAAGATCAGCCAAGCCCCAGCCAACCCCCAAATCCATGAGGAGGAAGAAAAAGCAATGTTTCCAGTTGTTGACCACTAAGTTTGGGATGTTTTGTTATGCAGCATTGTTGTAACAGTAAGTAAAATAATAAAGCAAGAGACTTTCTTCAAGTCTTCCAAGGTGCACCCAACATCCTAACCAGAACCACTGCTGGCCTTCCCGGATGTGACAGACCCACATGATCATCCTTCCAGAAAGCCCCTCCCTCTATAAATGCCAGTTCTTTACAGATGTGTCCATTTTCACATCTTGGCCCCCAAGGACTGGTTTTTCAGCTCAATAGAATGCAAAGGGACCCCTGTTTCCCCATGCTCCCCAACAACAGCTCTGCCTTTATTCACTTATTGGGAAGCTCAGCGCTTTAGAAGCTGTTGGTTCCTGGTTGTCTTTGACTTTCGGAGCTCTGATGCAGGCTGTGGAGCTCTGGGGAGGCTCCCTAGTCACTGCATCTTCAGGGAAGGTCTGACTTGGTCTTGATCTTCCGAAGCTGACGGAAAAGTCAATCCCATATTGGCTCTTACTAACAGCACAGGGCCATGTGGACAGAGCTGACCTTGAGACAAGTGCTCATGGTAAATTAATGGGGAATTAAAGTTCTTTCCATGGTTCGTGCCTCAAAGAACCATTTATTTTAAAACGGCCATGGATTTTAGGGGGAAATTCTGATTTGAAATCATTAGGCGAACAGTTTTGACTCCATGATTCCCAGAACTATCTTGTTTTGCAGTTGTGAATCAGAGCCTTGGAAATTCACAAATTGAGTGAACCCATCAGGGCAAATCTCAAATGCAAATTCTTGCTGTTTTGTATGAAAACTTGTTGAAATGTTACGATAGATTTTTAACCAAAAAAAAAGAAAATGGTGATTTTCACTTCCCTACATCCATGTTTCTTTGCAGTCTGACTTCACATTCCTTCCCATCAAGAAATGGAGCTTTCCCTACCCTTTTAATCTGGGCTGGGCTGGGCTGGGCTGGGGACCAATTGCTTTGACCAATAGAATTCAGAGGAAGGAATATTGTGCCCTATCAATGGCATGCCCCAGTTTGCTCTCTTGGAACCCTGCCCAAGCCCGCTGCGAGACAGACAACCTGTAGCACCCAGAGGCATCCTAGCGGAAGTCATGCTACGCAAGCCTACGTGCAGCTAGCCCTAGATGCATGAGCGAGTCTGGCCAAGACCAGAAGAGCCACCCGGCTGAGCTCAGCCTGTACTGCCAACTCAGAATTGCAAGCTGAGTAAATGGTAGTTGTTTTAAGTCACTGCTACTGGAGTGGGTTTCATGTAGCAAAACTGATATCATTGGCTTTATTAAAGTATGTATTAAAAATACATCAGGATCACTTCACCTCCATGGCTACTATCCAAAAAAAAAAAAGGACCAAAAATAAAAAGTGTTGGCAAGAATACAGATAAATTGGAACCCTTTGCACTGTTGGTGGGAATGTAAAATAGTACAGCTGGTGTGGAAAACAACATGGCAGCTCCTTAACAAAGTAAAAATAGAATCACCATATGATGCAGCAAGTCTTCCTCTGGGCATATACTCAAAAGTACAGAAAGCAGGGTCTCCAAGATATATTTGTACATCCATGTTCACAGCAAAATTATTTGCAATAGCTAAAACATAGAGACAACCCACACATCTATCAATGAACAAACATATATGCAAAATGTAGTCTATACATACGATGGAACACTATTCAACCTTCAAAAAAGAAGGAGATTCTGACACATGTTACAACATATATGACCCTTGAGGACACTATGCTAAGTGAGATAAGACAGTCCCTAAAGGAAAAATACTATATAATTCTAAGCATATGAGATGTTTCAAGTTGTTAACCTCATAGACACAGAAATAGGATGATGGTTACCAAGGGTCAGGAGGTGTAGTGGGAATGGGAAGTTTTAGTTTAGTAAGTAGAGTTTCAATTTTGCAAGATGAAAAATTGCTGGAGACTGCATTGTGTGATGTGGCACAAATGTAGCTAATACCATTGAACCACTCAAAACATGATAAGATGGTCAATCTTGTGTGGGTTTTGCCATGATTTTTAAAAGATAAACATGTTCTTGTGGTGTAGGAAACTTCCCAAAGTGTCTAGTGTTCGGAGAATCCTTAGTCACTCTGAAAAATCATGTGCTACAGCAGAGGGAAAGGGAGGCCTTAGAAAATACTGGAAGGGTCAGGGTTCAGAGAAGGTTCAGAAGGAGGGACTGTGGGATTAGGTTAGGGTTAGGGTTCTTTTGGTTGCAAGTAACAGAAAACAAACTCAAACTAGCCTGGAAAAAAAATAAAGCAAAATGTACTTCCTACTATAGCTGGGAACAGTACCTGCCTGGGCAGCCTGTGGAATTACAAAGGACCTTGCCAACAAGACTGGGTGGTCAGGCCTCGCACCTTCCATCTGATTTCTGCTTGACTTCTTTCTCCGCAGAAGTCCTGGCTTTGAGAAGTCCTTCGCCTCTTTCCTGCCTGATTTCCCCAGGGGCAGCTTCTCCAGCTCCTAACGGAAACATCCTGGGAAGGTGCCCAGTTGGTTTAGGTCCATCATCACCACTGAGGGGGACAGTCCATCTACTGAGTTCTTAATGTGGTAAAGAGCCCAAGCTGTGGGCAAGGGTAGGCATGGCCACCGCCCGCCAGCACTGGGAGTCTGGGCAGGACACCAACCATCCCAAGTTCTGGTCTCCTCATCTAAAAACTGGGCTCAGTATGGCATGGTTGGTGTGAGGGCAAAGGTGGAAATGTTCGTGATTGTTTCTCGCTGTGTCTTAGAGAAACACCAAACAATGAACGTGTCATGGCAGGAATAGGAACAGGTGCCACCTGCCAGCCCGTCCCTTTGCTGCCTGTCCCATGGGGAACCTGGAGACTGGTCTCTAGGACAGAATGGCGTTTGTTCATTTGAGCCCCTCCTGAGCCCCTCTGTGTGCAGGGGGTACCCCACAGTGTGGTCTGTGGCTACTGCCAGGACCAGAACAGAGGGGTGCTAGTGAGGAGACCAGGGGTGACATTTAAGGAAACACTCGCTCTCAGGGTCACGCGGATATGGGGTCAGTGCCGAGAGTGAGCGCCTCCTTGAATTTTACAGTCTAGCCTCAACCAAGTCCCAGCCTCAAGAATCACGTGGGGATCTTGTGAAAAGTACCTTCTTGGGTGAGGTCCAGGCTCTGTGAGTGACCCCAGGTGAGCCGGGGGTTTGAGGCAGCCTCACCTCCAGGGACACTTACTGGCTTTTAAGGGCGGGGCTGTCCAGGTAGGGATGAGGTGGTTTTCAGAGCATGTCTGTTGAGCAGTAGGACTGATTCCTGCAGAGAGGCCTCAGGTGGACTCAGGATGGAAGACCAGGGGACAAGTGAGGCACACTGTGCCTTACCCCCCAAGCAGTCCAACTGAACTTTCACTTACTAAGGTGTCACTTGATGAAAGAGTTCTGTGGCTTTAAAAAAAAAAAAAAAAAAGTTGAAAACACTTGGGCAGAACATGGAAGGGAGGTGGGGGGGCTGTGGCGCCCTGGGGAGCACTTGCTGAGCATGCACAAGGCCCTGGGTTCCCAGGACTATGAAGAAATAAGCAAATAAATAAGCAAATGGTATCTCTCCAAGATGGCCCCCCACTCTCCACTTCACTCTTAGCTCTCCTTTTTTTAAAAATACTGTTTTAGACATTGATGGACCTTTATTCTGTTCATTTATTTATACATGGTGCTGAGACTCAACCCCAGGGCCTCACACATGCCAGGTGAGTGCTCTACCCCTGAGCCCCAGCCCCAGCCCCTCCTCCCCTCCTACCCCCCTCTCTCCTCTATCCCTGAACAACTGCTGACTCGGATCAGGGGGCCTCCGCCCAGCAATGACAGGTGGAAGGAGGGGATTATCTGAGCTTTGGAGCTTTTCCCCCAGCCCCCATGTGGCTGGAGCCAGATCTGGCTTGTCCCTCTGCAGAGCCCTCTTCCTGCCCTCTGCTCTGCCTGCTGCCCCCATGGGACTGACCCAATTCGGCCTCCCCACTGTCCGCCATGCTCAGCTGTGTCTCTGGGATAGGCCGGGGTCAGGGCAGGAGGAAAACTCAATTTGCCACCCTGCTGGCCTCCTCCTCTTCCTCCTCCTCCTCCTCCTGGCCCCAAAGACCCCAGGCTCCCTGTTCCTGTGGAGAGTCCTGTTTCCACCAGCTCAGGCATGCAGGAGAGGGAGGACAGATCTGGAGACTAGGGAGGTTCCTTTCTGAGCCTGAAGGAGCCCAGCCCAGCCAGGGTCCTACTGCAGGTCCCTTCCTCTCTGTCATAAAAAGCCCGAAAGAAGCCTGGTGCAATGGTGAACACCTGTAATCCCAGCACTTGGGAGGCTGAGGCAGGAGGATCACAAGCTCAAAGCCAGCCTCAGCAATTTAGTGAGGCCCTAAGCAGCTCAGTGAGACCTTGTCTCTAAATAAAATATTTCAAGGGGTTGGGGATGGGGCTCAGTGGTTAAGCACCCCTGGGTTCAATCCCTGGTACCCAAAAAAAAGCTAGGAAGATAGTTCAATTTAACCACTCTACCCTGTTTACATATTTTAAAACATTGTTTTGTATGTTATAATTTACATATGTACAATTTTTACTCATCAAGCTAAAATAATTTTAAAAGCCAAGAATATTGATATGTAATCTAAGGAATATTCATGTTTATTTTCTCATAAAGTCAAAAAATTTTCCAAATGTCCCTTTGAATTATTCTTTTTTAAAAAAAAATAAAAAGTCATTAAAAATTTCACTGCTTCTAGACTATGTCTCAGAAAACCACCTATCACATGTTCTTTCCAGCACATCACTCCTGATCTCAACGCTGTCGATTTGGAGAAGACTTTCATCTCTGCCACTCTGTTCTGCATCCCTCTAGATGAATATATAAGGATTCTACAATGGTCATTAGGATTTTTGTTGTTTGGGTTTTTAAGAAATTAAACTCCCCCCCCCCCCAAAAAAAAAAAAACAAAGAAAAAACAGTCAAGAATCACAATGGAATAATGTCCCTTCCACATATACCAATGACAGACAAATGCAGTGCCACACAGTTCCAAGCTGCAAACTCCAATAGGAAAGATGAGTCTAGAAGCCGTCAAAGCCACCCCGTCACCCCCACCAGCCACCACGGCTAACATTTAGATGGAATCTTTTAAAATATTAAAACAGAAACAGATAACATCTACAAAAATGATTTGACACTATGTATATAATTTAATTCAAATCATAGACCCCCCTAATCAACATTTAATTGATGTAATGATGTTTTTCATGACAGAAAATAAACAAAATATATAAACAGAAACATCTTCCTTGATGTTTAATGACTAGTTAGCAGCTCTTTGGGCCAGAGCTACTGGGCCCTGATAAACAAATGCTTAATAATCAACTGAAATGCATTTCTCTGGTCATTGCTTTATTAAATCAGGATCCAACTTCCTCTGTGACAGGTCCCATCACGCCCTGAAGGTCAGCAGGGCTTTTCTCTCCACCCCTGCAATCTAAACTTCCCACCTTGCAGGCACCCAGGGCCTTACTGTCCCAAAACAGAGTCGGCCTTGTTTCCCAGTTTGGGTTTTGTTTTCAAGAGCTCTGCTCAGGGCAATCCAGGGAGCTAAACATCCCAGTAAAGTGCCTCAAGCAGTGCCCGGCAGGCAGAAAGCCTCAACCCCTTGGTGATCCTTGTTATGGTCATTTGCCGCCAGCATTGACCTCAGAAGCCTAACTTGCCCCTGCTCTCAGAACACAGGCGGGATTCACCCTGGTCACCTCACCCTGAGATGTCAGTGCCCGGGTTGACCAACTCCCCCGGCGCAGCCAGCAGCCTAATCAGCTTCTGACCCAAGTCCATGGAAGGGGCTTGGTGCAGCTGCTGAAGCTCTGAGCCCTTGCTCCTTCTCAGGCACTGAAAGTTGATGTCACCTCTGACACCCAGGCTTCCAAGAGGAGAGACCTGTGTTTGGACCCCATCTGGACAGCTGGGGTGTCTGGCCAGGGTATGTAGGTGTCTCCGTGGTCAGCTTTCCAGGTAGAGATGAGAAAGAGCAGTGGAGGGGGGGATGTTTAGGTGACTATGAGAAGGACGACAGTGACAAGACAAAGCGAACACACTTTCTTACCACTGGAACATTTAAGGTACATCCTAACCACCAGGGTGACAAGAGGCCTATTGGAGAGACAGGCCTGTGCTCAGTGGTCCCAGGGCGCCATCGTGTGGCCAGTGTGTGTAACTGCCACAGGGGCCCTCCTCCGGGCTCTCCTGGTCTGGGCTGCTAAGGTCTCTCTGACCCTCACCCAGGGAATAACTCCTGCCTTACACCTCAGAGGTCCCGCAACTCGTTCTCTTGGAGGAAGAGGAACAGAGGGAGAATAAGAAGGAGAGAAAGAAAGCAGAAGTCAGAGGGGAAGGACAGTGAGACCTGCTAGGCAAAAGCTAGTCTGAAGAGACCACAGCTCTTGGAAGAGTGGAGAGAAAACTTCCACGTGACCAGGAAATCGCAGCGATGAGGATGGAAGCCCAGATACCTCCCTGGGGAGCCGGACTCCCAGAGCCTCAGTGCTGGGAATCTGGAGAGAGGGAGGAAGCCAGATGTGGGGGAGGCAGGGACACGTAGCTCTCCCCACACCATCTCCCCTAACCAGATACAGGCCAGGGGAGTTCCAAGCAGCCTCCTCCCCGGCCCTAGACAGCTGTGGAGAGTTATCTGCCTGCCCCGAACCCCGTGATTTTTTGGCCAGGTTTGTGCAACTCCACTTTATTGGAGAGGAACTCGATGTATTTGTTTTGTTCCAAGGTCATGTGCTGACTTTTGGAAGGTTGTTACTGAACACTCGGGCTTGGGAATCAGACTGGGTTCCTTGGTATCTCCACTCTATACCTTTGGTGGCTGTGGACAGGTTGCCCAACATCTCTGTGCCACCCTTTCCAGATCTGCTAAATGAGGGTGTTATATTACATCGTTTCCAGAGGCCACATACACACAGCTAGACAGTTTCATACACAGGAACTGACTCTGTTCCCAAAACATCCCGGGAGTCATGAGTACCATCATCTCCCATTTTACAGGTGAGAAAACTGGAGGCCTAGAGAAGCTGTGATTGGCTGGAGGTCCTATGTCAATCAGGGGCAGAGATGTGACTCCAGGTTGGTCCAAATTCAGAGTGTCCATTCACTAACTCTCCCCACCTGACTGTGAGCCTGTTGGAAGCACACGTCTCGTCCTGGCTGTCACTGTCCTCCCCTGGACTTAGCACGGTGCCTGGCACATGGCAGGACCTCAATAGGTATCTGTTGGTTGATTGATGAACTACAGCAGCATGGAGTCCCCCACCGAGTACCCCACACTTGCAGGGCCAGGGCTGAGTCATGAACCCTAAGACCACCACTTGCTCAGGCCACCCTGACCCTGCTCCCCTACCTTGGCCCTGGCCTTTCCGCTGGGCTCAGCTTGAGAGACTGCAAGACCCCAGCTCTCTGTCCCCTGCTCCTTGAGGGCTTTCCTGGCCCCTCCAGATACAGTCAGGCTCCCAGGAGGCCCAGCCCAGACCTGGGGATCACCTGGCAGGGTTGTCCCCTGTCCACCTACCTGGTTCCCTCTAAGTGGACAGATCCCGAGAGGCCAGGACCAAGCCCATCTCCCTGTAGCCTGGGACCCTGAGGAGCACTAGTGGGTCCCCAGCAGTGGAGGGTGGGAGGGCGGAGGAAAGAGAGGGAAAGGAACAGGAAGAGACAAGGAAAGAGGGAAGGAGTGAATGGGGGACATGAAGAGGAGAATGAGGAGGAAGGAGGGAGGGGAGGGGAGGGGAGGCAGTGGGAGAAGGAGGGAAGCGGAAGGAGGAAGTGGGGAGGGAGCAGCAGCCCCACTGCCACAGCTACCCTCTGGAACCTTCTCCCTGGCCAGGGGCAAGCAGCCCTCCTGGAGGCAGGTCTGGCAGCCTCGTGCCAACCTCCTGCCCTCTCCAAGTGCTTCCTTCCCACCACCCCTCTCCTGCCCGGAGGCTGGTGCCAGCACCTGACTCAGGATTCTCTCCTAGTCGGCACTTCCTCCCTCCCTGTGCTGGGCCGCGGTCTGCCGAGCTAACACACCTGCCAGTCCTGTGCTGACACGCAGCTTTTTAGAAAATGAGAAGAGGAAAATGGCCCGGATGATGTTGGGGTGGGATGGGCCCTGCCGGCTCCCTAGCTAGGGAGGAGGATTTCTGGGATGACTGACAGTGGGGGGGGCGGTCCACAGAGGATTCCAGGGGGGAGGTGTCCTTCCCCACTGCCCCCCACCCTCACACCCCCTGCCCCTGCCCCTCCTGCACACGGAGCAGGACAGAGTGCCTCCCGACTGCGGCGTGGGTGCAGTCAGAGCAGGCTGCCCGAGCAAAGGTGCAGGAAGAAGCCCCCCGCCTCAGATGGAATGTCAGGGCGGCCCTTCCTCCCATCACCTGCAAACAAGGCCCCCCAAAATACTGCCAGGAGACAGCAGCAAGGTTCAGCAGCCCCAGAGCAATGTGACAAAATGAAATGCCCCGTCAAAAGCATCCTGTTGGCCTACCAGGCTCTCAGTGCATGGTTTATAAGACACCTTGGTGTCCTGTCTGCCTGGGAGAGATGAGGGAGAGTTTAACTCCAGCAGCTCTGGGGGTGAAGAAAAAGAGAAGGAACGTCCCCAACCAGCACCCCCAAAGCCTGTCCCTCACACCTCAGCCCAAACCAACAGGCAGGAGAGCAAGGAGAAGCAACGGCATCTTGCCCCCCCCCCCCCCCCCCCCCCCCGCAAGCAGCTGCCAGCAATGGATCTGAGGACTCAAAGTCCCCGCAGGAAGCTGCTGCCCTCACCCTACAGAGGACAGTTCAGAGAAGGGAGTTAAGTTACCCAAGTTCACACAGCTTGTAAGGGATGACTCAGGATAAAAACCAAGCTCAGGCCCTAATTTTGGATGCTTTTCCTCTGGAAAAAGTCCACAGTATGAATTGCCAAAGATAAGTCTAGAGGAAAGAGCTGAACGGGAATTAGGAAGGCAGGGGTGGAACCAGGTGGGAAAGGAACCCAATTAACTCCACGCTGGGATGACAAAGGCGACCGTGGCTATAATCAGCTGCCTCCAGCCAGGGTCTCAGCCCTCCCCTTCCAGTCCCACAATTCTCTGCCACCCCAGGCCTGGTTGCAAACAAAAGATGGCCCCAAAGCTAGCAAATAATTGCCTTTGGTACCCAGGAGGTCAGAACCACAGTGAGGTCAGAGCAAAGCAAGGCCCACAGACTGGGAGCCAGGAGCTAGAGGCAAGCTCGGGCCTCCCCAAAGGAAGGTGGAGTCAGAGGAGGGTGTGACATCATTGGGAACTGTCTTAGACCTGCTTAGGTGGACCTCCCAACAATCAATAGCAACCACACTTCTCCCCAAGGAGGGAGCACCTATGGATAAATGGTAGCCCCCAGCATGGGCAATCCTTCGCCCTGGGGCATGAAATCTTCAGCTGCTTTAGCCCAAGACCATGATGATCTTATAGAAATTGCACACCCATTGCTTTGGAAAGCAGGGTCACACTAACCCTGGAACAGAAATTAATTTTATGTGTCATCCGTGATCTATTGGTAATGTCTGCTTAGAACAGAGAATATAAAGGGGTGAGAGCTGCCTGCTGCCCAGGATCCCGCCCCGAGATCAATTAGCCATGTCTGCCAAGGACAAAGCCCAAGAGCTTCCCACTGGCATTCGGCTGCTCTTGCCACCACCTCACCAGGAGGACTGAAGGGAAGGGGGGTGGAGAAGAGATGGAGCGTCAGATTATCCAACAGCCAGCCATGACTCCCCCTGAGGAGGGTCACTTCTGTGGGTCCTTGTGTCATGGTGTCACTGCCTTGTCCGACATGAATAAATTCCTTTGCTACTTAAATGAAACAGATCCATTTTTTTTCAGCCAGATGCTCAAGAACCCTAACTTGCACTCTTCTTCCTTCCTTCATGCCTCCAAGATAGCACTAGTAAACGACCCTTGTATTTCAGAACCTTATTAAAGTTTTGTGGGTAGGAAAAACGATTCAAGAACAAAGAACAACTTCTAATTTATGGCTGGACATGATGGTTCCTAAGAGCATATGGGCCATTTCTTGCCCTGGGAATCAACACCTCTCTCTCTCTCTCTCTCTCTCTCTCTCTCTCTCTCTCTCTCTCTCTCTCTCTCCCCGCCCCCCGCCATCTTTGTTCTACTCTTTCCCATGTTTCCTGTCTTCTCTTGCACTGCTCTCTAGGACCCTCATAAAGCCATTGCCTTCTTCTACCACCCTGAGCCATCCAGACTGCCCCCAAATGAAGTCCTCAGCTGTCTCCACCATGAGGAGCCATTTAAGTCGCCATCCACAGCCCACATTTGAGATGAAGGCAGCCCCTCCCTAAAATGCAGAAGCGCAACCATTTTATTTTTAAAATCGTTTCTTTGCTTTTCCTTCCCGCTGCACTAGCCTGTCACCTGGTAAGAACACAGTAAATCATAATTATCACTGTGGAGCCCAGGGAAGGGCGGGCGCAGAAGCTGGTGGTTCTCACTCAGGTGCATGCCACAGTCTCCCAGGGTTCTTTCAACCACCCAGGGGCCCCGGACCCACGCCCGGGGATTCTGGTTTACTCAGTTGGGTTAGGGACATAGCAGGTGCCCAGGTGGCTCTCCTAGAAAGCTCCATGCTGTTGGCGTCACTCAAGAGAGAGGCCCACAGCAGAGGGGACGGGGTTCAGCAGAACCCACATCCTCCACCTGGACAGCCTCCAGGTGGACTGTATTTCCCAGTGTCCTAGGTGCAGCTGGGTGTGGCCAAGGAACCGGGTTCAGGTCAATGGGAAGTGAGTAGAAGTGAGACGGAATCCTGTCCATCAAGCCTCCTGCACAAAGCTCCATGCTCTCTTCCCTGCCAGGCCAAAGGGAAGGGCTCCAGGATCCCAAGGGACGGCAGAGCTGCTAGTGAGAGATGCCTGGATCCCTGCATCACCACATGGAAAGCTGCCTGCCGGACACACGTGTGAGAAGTAAGCTTTGACATCAAGGGGCTGAGGTTTGGAGGATTCTCTACTATAGGAGTAGATTGCCTTAACAGTAGTTTCCCTCTCTAGAATATGGCCATGGAGACTGGGGCCAGGATCTCATCTGCTGAATGGGAGATGGTTGGTAATTCCCTGGAAGGCAAATAACCTGCACCTCCAGCCCCCTCTAACACCCCACTGACTCCTAACTGGAAGACTATCCCTTGGTGGGGATTCAGAGACAGCCGGAGAGCTCACTAGACACCTGCTCCACCCAACTGATGCCTCACCCAGGTGTCTTCTGAAGAGGCAGGCCCCTTTTGCCCTTGGTCCTCCAAGCGCACTGACAGTCCTGGGTTCCTTGGACACACAATGCTCTTTCCTGCCCCTGTGCCTTTGCACTTGCTGTCCCTCTGCTCATGATACTCTTACATAAATGCTTGTTATGGCTGTGACCTCCTCCCCCAGATCCAGCTCAAATTGCACATCTTCAGAGAGCCTCCCTCACTCCCCTGTCTCAGCTGGCACCCTGCACCCCCGTCTCTCTGTCAGCACCCAGTCTGTTTTCTTCAAAGCACTGGCCTCAAACCTTAATCACATATTCATGTGCCTCCTTGCTTATAGACTCCATCTCCCAGGGGATGAGATGCTTCTCCAGAAAAGACGGATCTTTTCTTCTTAGGATAAGCACAAAGCCTGGCACAGAGGATGCTCAGTGACAAATGATCCAAAGTTAGCCTGGGGGGGAAGGGTGCAGGCTTCACAATGCCACCCCCAGGTCTGGAACTCCAGATAGAGTCACAAGGTCAAGAACTCGCAGACCACAGTTAACCACCCCACCCCCATCCATTGCAGGGGCACCAGGGCCAGCAGCTGGGCTCATCATCAGAGCCAAAAGCAGGCCCAGGACTCGTTAGTCCACATCTCTTGAAATGTGGTTCAGATCACCATTATATGAAGGGTGCCCCTGGAGCTGGGTAGGGCACAGTCAATGTAACTGTCCATGACCACGTTAGACAAGCCTGAGGTCTGCCTGGGGCCAGGCCGAGCAAACCAGTACTCCAGCAGAGCTCCATGGTGCAGCCATGGGAACTGGCTCAGCCCTTCCCTCAAACAAAACTGTCCACGGAAATCAACACAGAAAGGTGGAGCTGCTTTGGCTAAAGTAGGACAGTCGGCAAGTCCTGTCACGAGAGGCTTCAGAACCCTTTAGGGAAAGGAGGGCAAGGACACTCGGCCCCATGGACCGGGCAATCATGCCCCATGGAAACATACACACCTTGGTGCTGGTAACAGCATATTTCCCTACAGACTGAGTGGGGTTCCTGCAGATACAGGTGGCTCAGACGCCAAGAAGAGACCCAACCTTCCCTGGGCACAAGACAGACACATGGACTCTTCCTGGACCACGGCCAGACCTTCTGCTCCCACTGCTCCTGTTTGCTTCCCAAGCAGCGGTCTCCAACCCAGAGGGAAAATGCTGGACTCCTTCAGGGTGTCCACTCTGCCTACTCCCCCACTGGAGCTCAGAGGAGACCGGGAAGAATTCCCAGGCAGCTCCTTTGAATAAAGGGCAACGTCCCCTGGGACGAGATGGCACACCCACTGTTCTTCACTAAAAATACTCTCTACTTGCTTCTGTTTCACACCTTCCTGGGTGATTTCGGTGGCGCTCTGCTGTAGGAAGGATTTACAAATAACACATGGAGACATACCTGTGTACCTCTCCACACTTTACGGATTCTTTGTCAACAGCTTTTAGACCCAGTTGGCTCATCTTTACCACCCCCTTGCCCTCCCCAGCTCTCTTTATTTCCATAATCTGCTTCTTCTTCAGGTCATTTCGCCTCTGGGCTTCTTCATAAGGTCATAGACTCTATAATTTTATTCCCTACAAATAGGTCCCCAACATCCCAGATCTGCCCTTCCCCTAACTCCCCTCAGCAAGTCCCCAGAAGCCTTACTTGTTCTGCCTCTGACCCACTGGCTCCAAATCTAGGAGCCAAGGCCATCTGTCCCACAGAATTTGATGTGACCTTGAAGTATCCCCTCCCCTCCACTCACAGAGGGGGTGTGGATGTTCCACACCGCATCTCTTGCTTGTCCTATCTCCTTAAGGATAACGGGTTTACACTCTGGAGTCAAATTCAGGCCCTTTCTTCACCATGTGCTCACTGGACAACTCTGACTAGTTGAAAGACTCTCCCAGAGACTCGACATAGAGGGTTGGACAGTGTTCTCCCCGCACCCCCTTCCCCATGCAAAAAAAAAAGGTACATCCCTGTCCAAAAAAGATAGGTCCCTGGGACCTGTGAACGTTGCTTTATTTGGAAAAGGGTCTTTGCAGATAAAATTCAGACTCCTTAGATGAGATCAGCCTGGACTACTTGGATGGGTTCTGAATCCAAAGACACATGTTCTTATATCAATCAGAAGACACTGAAGGAGAAGGTGGTGTGAAGATGCAGACAGAAATCAGAGCCATGTGGCCACAAGCTGAGGGAGCCAAGATACGGTGACAGCCACCAGGAGCTGAAGGAAGCAAGGACGAGTCTTCCTACGGAGTCTCCAGGCAATGCCTGTGTTCAGACCTTCAGGACTGTGAGAGGGTACATTTCTGTCGTTTTAAAGCCATCCATTTGTGGTAAGTTGTCATGACAGCCCCAGGAATATAATCCATGGGGCTGAGTCTTCAATGAGACAACCCACGGAAAGCCCGAGGACAGAGCCCATGATCCAGCAGGAGCTCAGAAAGTCAGACGACACCATCACCCTCACCCTCACCATTACTATCACCATCACCATCACCATCACCATGGTCATGGTCACCACCATCATCATCTCCACGGCCTCCTCGTCCTCATTATCATCCTCATCATCGTTGGTTCTGCATCCACTGAAAACACCTTCCCCCAGGTCATCGGTTCCAGATGGAGGCTCCCAACATGTCCCTGTAGACGACTTTGCCTGTGTCCTCTGCTCTAGCATCTTCTCCACGCTCGAGAAGATATTCGTATCTTTGTGCCTGGCCATCCAGCCTTTCTTGAGAGGATCATGCTTCATTCTGATGCTGTGTCCTTCCCTCGGTTTGGTTATTAAAACACCCTTTCATTGATGAAATGATGAAAGATGTGGCAAGCTGTTTTATAAAGGTCCTCGTCTTCTAAAAGACATGGCCTCCTTGCGGGCGTCCTGTTTGTTTGTTTCATTTAACTGGTCTGTGGAATGTAGAAGTCTGAAAATTAAAACTCTAGTGTGCTGTGTGTGTGTGTGTGTGTGTGTGTTGGTGGGGGGGGGGTACTGGGGACTGAACCCCCCAGGGCTGTACCACTAAGCTACACCCTCACCCTTTGTTATTTTTCATTTTGAGACAGAGTCTCACCAAGTTGCCCAGGCTGGCTTTGAACTTGTGATCCTCCTACCTCGGCCTCCTGGGTGGCTGGGATCACAGCTGTGTACCAGTCACCGTGCCCACTCTAGTATCTTTTTAAGTCCCCCACAGCACGGAAGGGAACCTGTGTGTCAGAAACTTGGAGACTCCAGGTGGGGCCTGCTGGGGACACTGGGGAAAAGGAAATGCCCGCTGCCAGGATCACCCCTGATCCCCCTCCCGCAGGAACTGAGTCCTGCCCAAGGCAACCTCAGGAGGGAGCAATGCCCAGTGGACGGGCTCGGCTCAGGGAAGTCCCTGGGCCCGGGTGACAGGAATGGGGAACCAGTTTCCTCATCTCCATAGCGCTCAGGGGTGCCTCAAACACGCCTGTAAGCAAAGGTGGCCCCAGCCACGCACCCTGACCCTGGGTCCCCAGCCCCAAGAGACAGCCCTTCTCAGAATTAGGGGAAGCTGAGATCTGAAAAGCCGGCCTCCAAACACATCCAACCTGAGAACTTCTTGATTTGGATACACCTGGGGGAGGGGAGGGAGGAGGACAGGACCCGCCACTTCCCGTGTCCTTAATTTGAGGCTCCGAAAGGAAGAAATAATAACAACAATAACCAGCCCCATTGCAGCCACAGCACTTCCCGCCCGTTAAGGCGTCCGAGAAAGTGCTGACAGGGACGGCTGACAAGCCGTGTGCATTGTAATTCACACCATAACAGCATCTCCAGGGCTCATGGATTTCTCATTGAAAAATTATGTGATGTCTTTTTGGAAACCCAATACTGAGTTATTGATATCGCGCCGGCAGCCCGCCCGCCACTTCCAGCTTATTAGCTTTGTACTTTCTGAAGGACTTTTTTTTTTTCTCCTCTAATTTTCAACTTGGTTTTCCCTTTTCAGTTTAAATTGGATCACTGGGCTTGAGTGAGTGTCTGTGAGTGTGTACCTGGGGAGGAGGGCTCTGGATTCCTGGGGCTGAGTGTCCTTAGAAGTGCATCTAGATGCCTGTGCGCCTCTGGGAGGGCATAAGGGTCTATCTGGGTGTGCAAACATCTCTGTATGCTTCTTTGTTGGGGGTGGCTTCTAAATCTGCATGCCTGGGAGCATATCCATGTGCAAATGTGTGCATTCCCTGAGTACCTTTGTGTCCAAGCAGCCACATGCCCTGGTGTATGTATAAGTGTGTGTACAGGTACACGTGTAGGCGGGAGTGGGGTCATATATATGGGTGTATTTATAGATGTCTCTTAATGCCTGAGTAGCCACGTGTATATTACTGTGTGTGTATGTACAGTGGCAGGTGTGATCAGGGACACACACAGTATGTGTAAAGGTGTACATGTAGGTGTGTGTGCATGTGGACATATGTACAGCTGCATATTTACGTCCCACAGGAGCCTTGTGAGTGTGGCATGTCTGAAAGTCTATTTCCATTATCTACTGGGGTCTCTGGTTTTCAACACACACTGGTATATGTGACTCCACGTGTCCGTGCGGCTCCAGGAGTCTTCAGGTCTATGAGAGGCAGCATTGTCAGGTTGTTGAGAACCCAGGTTCTAGGACCACGCAGCCTGGGAACAGACATTAGTTTAGCCTCTTGCCAGCTGTGTGATTTGGGGCGGTTTTCTTGACCTCTCTGGGACTCGATTCCTCATCTGCAAAGTGAGAATAACTGGACCTTGCTGAATAGAGCTGTTGAGAGGATAAAGCATGCCATGATATTACGTCACGTAAGCTCTCATACAGCAGGTCTGCAGCCCAGAGCCCAGCATGCACTCGGTCCACTTGAACCTCCACATCCTGCAGCACACGTGTCAGAGACTGCAGCCCAAGCTGAGAAATGGGAGCTCCTGTGACCAGCTCTTACCTGCCGACCTCCCAGCGATTCAGATGACTCACGCCTGACCTCCTGCAGGCCTCTTGCAGAAAGGCCTGTGGAGCCGACAGCCTGGCCCCACTCACTTTGGATCAAACTGCCCAGTGTCAGACGTATCCCTGTCCTTGGGCAAGGGGTGCAGAGGTGCACCAGGAGATGTACCGCAAAGAAGGGGACAAAACACACAGGGCACACAGTGCTCTTAAGGAAGCCCTTGGTTCTAACCTTTGGCTCTCCAGGTGGGCATCAGGGGATGGAAAGGGGTTCCACAGAAATCCTGGAGACCCAGGAAGGGGAGGGGCTTGGGTCCCCACAAGGGACCACATATCTGAAGCTGGACTTCCCATCAATCTAGGAAGGATCCATTCCAAATTAAATGAAAAAAGATGAATGTGACACTCAGCTACTTGCACCCCAAGGACACTACATCTTCCAAATCTGGTGTGTTTTACACTCACAGTGCACAATTCATATTGCAAGTGCTCAATGGCCACCTGTAGCTGGTGACCACCGTTTGGGGCTGAGCAACTCCAGACGTCCAAACACAGAGGCCTGTCTACCAGGCAGCTTCTTAAGCAGTCCCAAAATGCCCAAGTTCAACGCCTGAGGTTGAGGGTAGCACAGGGACAGCCCAGGAGAAGAGCAGGGGTAGGGAGCCAGGTGCAGGCCTGTGAGAAGGGGGTGCAAAGCCAGGCACAATGGTACACATCAGTAATCCCAGTGGCTGAGGCAGGAGGATCACAAGTTCAAAGTCAGCCTCAGCAACTTAGCAAGGGCCTGTCTCAAAATAAAAAGATTTAGGGATGGACCTCAGTGGTTAAGTGCCCCTGGGGTCAATCCCTGAACCGAGAGAGACACAGAGAGAGAGAGAGAGAGAGAGAGAGAGAGAGAGAATGGGGAGCAGAGGGAGGAGGTGACACGAGAAAGCCAACTGACAGAGTCAAGCACCAACAAGTTCAAGTGCTAGAAATGAATGACATTCAGAGCAGGTCTGTGGGGCTGCAGGAAGGAGAAGAGGGAGGAGCCTGGGAAGGGAGACCCCACAGGTGCCAGGATCTTATTCGTTAGGCGGGTTATCCCACTTAGCCCTTCCAGCCACCCAATCAATCCACTGAAGGAGGACGTCTGGGAGCATTTGGGGATCTCACCATGACTGAGGAACCCCGTGGGTGGGGGAGAGTGGGACACGGTGGGGTACCTGCCAGGCAAAGCCACGGAGTGTCCCACTGATGACGACAGCAAAGTGCCCTGTTGAGAAACACTGCGGGACTGGGCTCACTCCACAGGTGAGGAAGCTGAGCCTCCCAGAGGTCAGCGAGCTTAGGCCCAGGGCAGATGTCCATCAGTACAGTATGAATGAATGAGTAAAAGAGGCCTTAGCACTTTGTGGACCCCTGGGACAACTCTGTACCTATTCCTGGTCACCCTCCCAGGAATCCCCGCATCCAGAGGACAGCTGGGTCTGTGCATCCCTTGACCTCCTCTGATGACCCTTGTCTCCATCCCACCCCATGGTCACAGCTGGGCCCCAAGCTCCTCTTCCAGTCCTCAGCTTTCTCCCTCCTGCTGAAGGTGGAGTGGGCCATGGAAAGACATTCTCAATTTGCAATCAGAGAATCTGGGCTCAGACCTCCGGTCCTCAGGTAGGCAACCTTGGGAAAGGCCACTTCATCATTCATTTATCCACGCACCCATTCCTTCATCACGCATGTTCTAGCTAAGAGCAAGTTACCTGCAAATGTGACAGTCAGGTTCCGCTCTGCCCCTTGCTAGGTAGGTGAACTGGAGGAAGCGCCCTAATTTCTCTGCGTCAACATGACCTCTCCCATAAATCAGGTAGTAATAGTCCCTACCTCCTCACTGAATTGGAGAGAAGATGAAATGGACACTCAGGTAATGCATTAGCCCAGGGTTTATCAGTCAGTCTTCAGGCAAAACTTATCTACTGACAATAGTGATGGGTGGTGGTGGGGCTCAGGGGTAGAGTGTTGCCTGACGTACCCAAGGGCCCGGGTTTGATGCCCAGCACCACAAAATCAAAAATTATCCAGTGAGCATCTATAATAGGCTTTGGGGCTGAGGACATAGCATGAACAGGACAGAAAATGTACCCAGCCTTCAAGGAACTAATGTTCTTAGTGATGAGAGTAGAGGGACAGTAAAGCAGCCACCAGAGTGTGACTCACCCTAGGAACTAGGTCAGGGCCTGCTCATCTCCCAGCATCCTGTGCGTGAAAGGAGACGCCTCTGTTGCCACAACTCACGTTGAGACCCCTGGCGGGGGTGGGGGGGGGGGAATCAGGCTCTTTGACGAAAGTGAGACAAATGCTTTGGAACCAGGAGACTCTGAACCCAGCAAGTGTGGCCGCCTCCCCTGGAGGGACACCCAGATACTCCCTGCCTGTACCCCACTCCCCCGGAAGCCGGGAAGAACCAACTTCCATGTAGCTTTCTCCTTCCTGGCCACCAGGTCTTAGCATCAGGGCTCAGCAGGCAGGGATGGCCACCAAGGTCAAGTCTCCCAGAATCAACAGCTGCTCCCGTACTGTGCCGACAGCCCAAACATCAGTACTAAAAAAGAAAAGCACCCTTTTATTTTAGGTTTCCTACCAACATGACTGATGGGAACACACACACATGCATGCACAATTTTCCTTTTTTTTTTTTCTTTTTTTTTTTTTTTTTTTTTTTTTATCTAACAGAAGCAGAAAAGCCCCAAGCATTCCGTTCCAACCCCTTTCCGTGGAAAAGGTGTTCCGCGCAGTGCCCCAGCAGGCTGTGTGACTGAGTTAGAGTGTGTCCTTTTTTTTATTAGATGAATTGCATCATTAAATTACATTATAAAAGCTAAAAATGCACCATTAATTTTCAAAAACAATAGTAAATACATCTCATTTCTAATACATGATTCTGCATTTAATTTTTGCCCGGGGCCTTGCCTTTTTTTTTTTTCCCCAGCCTTACCGTCTCCCTTTATGCAGACTATATAAATGGAGCTAAATTGCCAAAGAAATTTTTGCCAAATGTCCGTAATGTGAAAATAAATGAATTTCTAATTGGCTGTTGCAGAAAGAAAAATTACTTTTTGATCTCAGCTCAGCCAAGCAAAAATCTACCTAGCCGGAGTAATAAGATGCAGGCCTATCGCAGGCAATGAGCAGAGACACAAAAGGCCCGGGAAAGGGCTGCCCAGAATCGAATCTCTTCTCTCCTCCCCGCTTCCTTCCAGCCCTCTAGGAAGTCTGACCCCCAACCAACCCAGAGGAGCGGCCACGCACGGTCCAGCCTCCACAGGAGTCCAACTCTGTCCTTTCAGGGGAACCCTGGGGTCTGGATGGGGCATGGCTGAACCCAGCGGAGTTCAAGTTCGTCTGCCCTTCCCCGGGTTCTCCAACCCTGAACTTGACCTCTCTTAACCTTGAACTCCTCATTTCTAATTTCTAATCACTCTAATTTCTAATCATTTCTAATCACTTCTTTCTTTTGCAGTTCTATTAGATGGTAATCTTTCTTTTGTGCTATGAGTTGACTTGTGTCCCCCGCCACCCCAGAGTCATATATTCAAGTCCTAACCCTCGGGACCTCTGAACTTGATCTTATTTAAAGACCTTAAAGCCATTATATTGGGCCTTAATCCCATATGAGAAAGAAAAGGTGGACACAGATGTGTACAGAGATCCATTGGCCAGAGAGAGGGGCCTGGAGCAAACCTTTCCCTCTGGCCCTCAGAAGAAGCCAGCCCTGATGACAGACACCTTGATTCTGGACTCCTGAAGTGTGCGACGGTTCATTTCCACGGTTTCAGTCACCAGTCTGTGGCACTTGGTCAGAGCGACCCTGGCAAACGAGAGCTCTAGGTTTGAGACCCTGACCAATGTCGCAGACCATGCATGAGCAGAAGCAGCCCCCGGAGGTTCCTCTTATCCCAGCCCTCTCCCAGGACAGCCCTGGAAGGAGGGCTTTAGGTCCAAGAGCGTTGACCTTCATTCCTTGCTCTGCCTTTGCTCCCGAGACCGGAGTCTCAAGGACGGTAATACCTCTTGACCCCTGAAGTCCTCTGAGGACCTTCTCTGGTCCCACCCCATATCCGACCGTATCATTCCCTTCTCTGGGCCAAGTCTTCCCCAGTAGGCAGCCTGACGGAACCCCTGCAGATTCAGGCCCAACCCGTCTTCTCTACCCACTGCCTCGGTCCATTCAGGCTGCTCTAATGAAAATATCACAATCAGGGGGGCTTCTAAACAATAGGAATTTACTTCTCCCAGTGCTGGAGGCTGAAGCCCAAGATGAAGGCACCAGCAGATTTGATGCCTGGTGAAGGCTGCTTCCTGTTCTGTAGATGGCGCCTTCTCACTGTGTCCCTCCATGGAGGAAGGGGCAAGGTCATTCTCTGGGGCTCCTTTCATAAGGAGACTAATCCCATTCTGACCTAGTCACCTCCCAAAAGGCCCCATCTTCTAATGCCATCACCTTGGGGATGCAGTTTCCATGTGGGGAGGAACACAAACACTCAGGCCACAGCTCCCATTCTCTTGTACCCCCCAAAATGGCAGCACGCTTTTTAGAGATTGGTTTCTGTGCATTAATTTTTTTTTCTCCTCTTTTCCTTTTGACCTGGTACCTAGAACCTTTTGAATACCTTTGCCCCCAAGGGTTTTGTAGAACAAAACCTAGCCCCTACCCATGCCTGTTGCATTTGTGTCTTCTACAGTAAGCTCAGAGCTGTGGAGGAAAGTGGAGAGGTGCCCAGGCAGGAGGGTCAGAAGAGGACCTAGACCCAGAAGCAGGATCTCTTCCACCTGAGTGGACAAGACAGGTGGGAGGACTTGTCCCCCGAGTCCTATATCCTGCTGGGAAGGGAGAACAGAAAGAAGCAGGGATGGGGCATTGAGAAAGACCTGGAGCCAGGCATGGCGGGGCCCACCTGCAATCCCAGTAACTCAGGCGAGGGAGGCAGGAGCATCACAGATTCAAGACTAGACTCAGTACTTTTGTGAGGCCCCGACTTAGCAAGACCTTGTCTCATGACACTTGTCAGATGTGCAAGGCAGCAGCATAAGGCTCCGAACAAGTCCCAGGCCCCGTGACACCCAGCCTGACACCGAGGTCAAGCCCCACTGGGAAGAGTTACAGGCCCAAGGACCTCTGTGGACTCAGACGGTCGGCATGCCAGCCCCACCGAGAGCAGACTTGAGAACTTGCCCCACTGTCTGAAGCCCCCTGAGCATCCTGAGTCTGCTGAGACCTCAGAAGCAACAGGCCCTTGGAACTGACTGATTTCCCACTAGTTCATGGGGCTCCAGGGTGGGGATTTCAGTTCAACTTAATCAATTTAAAGAAAAGATTTAATTAGACACTTTTTTCATATCTGAGTTTCTGCTGTGAGCTTCAAAACACCATGTTCCTCTAGAGTCACACCCCAGCCCCTTGTCATTTCCCAAACATATCTAGTTCTGTCCCTTCTACTTTGCCTGAGCTATTCTTTCTGCCTTGAACCATGTCCTTTCCACTTGAAGAACTCCTGCTCACCCACAATGCCCCATCTCCTAGGTCCTCTCCCACGAATGCTTCCCTAGCTGCCCTAGGCTGGGTCTGCCACCCTCCAGACTTCCCAAGGAGCTTCCAGAAGGCTCAAAGAGGTGAGAGGACTTGGCCAGGATCACACCATTAGGGAGTGGGGAGCTGGCATTCAAACAGGGAAGCCTTTCCCGGGGCCCCAACTCCAGGCTTCCACCCCTCCCAGGAACCCGCTGAGAAGGAATTTGCATTCAGACCCGTCACTCCAGCTGCTTTCCTATGGGGTCCTGTGAGGAGCCCCTGGGATCTCAACTGCCCCTGCCCTGAAGACACAGGTTTTAGAGAGGGCAGGAGAGCTAGGGACCAGACAGGACCAATACAGGCACTAAGGACCAAAGTCCGGAGCCAAAACCCCTCCAGGGAGGCTCCCACCTGCATGTGGCTCAGATCACAGGCTTTGGGGTGAATCTGTTGGAGCAGGAGCGCAGGTGGTGCCAGGGTTCCCCGGGAGGAATCTCAGGCCAGGACTGGGCACAGGTCCCAGGCTGCAGCCCTGGAACAGGAAAGCTGGTTGAGGTCTGTGAGCAGAGGGCAGGCCACCAAGGCCTGGGGGCAAAATGGGAGGCGGGTGCCAGGCGGGAGAGGTATGTGCCCAGTACCAGAGAACCCCTTCTACCTAGGATGAGCTGGAGGTGGGCGGTGGGAGGCTGAGCCTCTCCAGAATGCCTCCAGAATCACTGTCACCCCTCCATCCCAGCACAGGGGAGCTCAAGAGCCAGCAAGGGAGATTTGCACATTGATTTCCCTACAGAGAGCAAAGAAGAGCAGAGGTACAAGGCAAACGGAGAAATAAAGAGGGACACCGGGTGTCCTGAGCCTCTAGCCTGACCTCCAGTGGCCCACTTCATGCAGCCTTTCTGTAGATCCTCAGAGCTGACTTGACTCGGGTATCTGTCACTTGCAGCCTCTGAGATCCATTCAGTACACCAGGCTTGATCTGATGTCCTACCCATTCCCTGTCCCTTACAGCAAGCCCCCCAGGGGATTCTTCTACCTGCAGCCCAAGCACTTCCGGTCAGGCCCCAGGCCCCCCACACCCTGCCCTGAGCCGCTTCCCAACATTCCCACCCCATCTCACACGGACACAGGCTGCCGCTGATCCCAAGCCCCGAAGCCCCCAAAGCCCCAGATGACTCTGAATTTTGAACCACGAGTCAGGCCGTTTGTAAAAACAACTTCTTTTCCCTTTAGTGTGCATATTAATTACCCCGAAACAGGTGCAAAATCAACCTCGTTTATTATTATTTCTTTGAGCCCATAATGGCATTTGCTGCAAATAAATCCCGTTAACCCGGGGATAGGATTTATGGCCCCAAATTTACACCAGCAGTTTAATCATAGCACCTTTGCTGCAGACAGACTTTCTCGAGAACAATTTGCCCCACGATTTGTCAATGGGAAAATGGCCTCATATAAACGTTCAGAGGAAATAAATGCTAATCCAAAGCTCGGTCTTTCATCCTCCTAATTGCCCGGGGAATTTAAAGGAGACAAACTTATTTACTCACAGCAGGAAGTCAGCTGTAATAAACCATCACAACTGGGGGCTGAAATCAGTCCCCAAGGAGGAAGGGGAGGAAGGCTGGGGACCCACAAGGGCAGGGTGGGGTGGGGAGAGGCGAGTGAGACCACCGGTCTTCTCATGCCCAGTGGGCCAAGGACCCTCCTGCTTTTGAAAGAGGTGGCCTCTTTAAGAATGGATTTAAAGCAGACGAATGGTTGGGCTGACAGAGCAGGGCCTCCCTCAACCCTCCCTGGGCCCCCTGACTCCCAAATTGGCTATAGGAAGGATTCCTGGAGAAACGGGGAAATTAGGTCCCCAAAGTGTCCCCAGAAGAAGTGCAGGGAGGCTCAGAGGCCAGCCAGAGGACCTGGCTTGAGAGGCTACCCACTGTGCAGCTGGAGGCAAGGCCCTGAAAACCAGCCTCTCTACAGGGAGGCTGAGCACTGTCCCCAAACCCCAGGCTGTGGCCTGTAGAGACCTCACAGGGTGCTCGGGGAAGGGCAGAGTAAGACCCCCAGGTTCTCACGCACAGCCCCTGGGGGGAAGGAGGGACCGGACAAAGCTCAAACCTCCACCTTCATCTTCCTGGGAGACTGGAGGGTCCACTGTGGGCTGTCCCTCTCTCCCCTGCAGAAGGCCAGATGGTTAGTCTAAGGTGGAAGAGGCCCTCCCTTCCCAGGGACATTATAGCCAAGTCTGCCAAGAAGCCACTTACCACACGGAACGGCAAACACATGGTACATCCAGGCACAATTCTCATGGACTAATATGCTATCTAAAGGTGTGCAGCCCACAGCCTGTTCTGTGATTGTTCAGATGATGTCTTGGGACAGAAATACTCAGAGTTTCCCCCATGTTCTCCTCTCCATGGCTCCCCGTCTCCCTGGGTGGAGGAGCATCTTCCCCATGAAGACAGGGATATCAGGGTCCTGCCTCCAGACTCGTGTCCTCTCTGCCCAGCTCTGGACTCCCCCATCCCTGGTCTCCGGCTCTGATTAGGTTTACTGTTGCCCATCACCCTCATAGGGCCCCGAGTGTCTGGGTTTGGATTCCCACCAGCCACTAACCAACTAAGTGGCCGTGGCCCTGTCTGCCCCATTTTCCTCCTCTATAGAACAGGAATCACAATGTCCTCCAGGGCTGCCCGGGGATTAAAGGAAACAATGAGTACAAAGTGCTCTGGGTACAAAGTGTTCTGGAACCCTGCGAAGCCCCCTAGAGGCCATGTCCACGCTCTGCCACCACAAGGGGTCCCTGGAAGTGCCCTGTGCTCTGGTCTAACCAGGAAGATTTTTTAAAAGTAACACAGAATAGAGAGACGGTCTCACCAAGAAAGCAGGACAGCCCGGGGGACGAGAGTTTGGGGTGAAGCCTGGTGATCTCAGCCACTTGGAGCAGCAGCACCTGGCCTGGCAGGCAGGGGAGGCCAGGTCTCCTGAGAATCACTCAGGACAACACAGAAGACGCCTGAGCCCCAGGGCACGAGGGTCAAGGGCAGGACGGGGTGGGAGGAGGGTGGCTCCTTCATTAGCCTTCCTGGCCCCCAGGGCACCAGGGCACCCCTAGAGCTGCCACCAGGCATGGGGTGAAACACCTACAAGGTGCTGGGAGTTTTATTGCTTCATGTCCAAGCTCATGGCACCCTCAATGGGGTCATTTTGTTTGATTCTGCCTTTCTCCTCAGCAGACCTCACATAAGACCAGGGACAGTGTCTCATTCCCCCAGATCCCGAATACGCAGCACGATGCCTTGATATTTGCTGAATAAATGCATGAAGGACCCCAAGGAGGCGTGTGGTCATCACCATTTGACAGGCGGGGCTCAGACAGGAAAAGGGACTCGCCCCAGGCCACATAGGTAAGGAAGAATTGGAGTTAGGGACAGAACGGGGAAATCCTTCACAGCCCCTCTCTGCGTGGCCATGGCAGGGGTGCCGACTGCGTTCCCCAATTTGCTCTTCTCAGCAGCTCTGGGACCAAGACACTCCTGTGCCCGTTTCACAAAAGGCACAGTTTGCAGCGGGTGGAAGTGGCCAGCCCAAGATGGCCCACCCAACCTGCTGTCCCACCCTCCTGCTTCCTGTGTCACATCCTGCTTCCCATGAAACCCACCCGGGACAAGACGACGGTGCTGCGAGAGGACCCCTGGACTGTGGCCACAGCTGTCCCAGTGACATTGGGCAGGAGCCAGGCAGAGGCTGCCGCTTAGGGAGCCCCCAAGCCTTCAGAGTCAACGAGAATAAGAGGGACAGGGACACTGAAGGAGGCCACGACTGGTCTGCATGGCAGGAGGGCGGACATCAGCACCCAGGGACGCGGGACCAGTGCAGCCCAGGAGAGGCACCCGGGGAGGGAGAAGCTGGGGTTTCCGTGAACAGGGGGCCAAGCCAGAGAAGGTCAATCCTGGCTCAGATTCAAGCTTTTAAGCCCTTTAAGTTGACGTGTGAATTTATTCTCACCATTTAAAAAAAAGGAGACATACAAAGTAAAAAGAAAAAGTTCCATCTTACTCACTCCCATTCCTCTACCCTAGGAGATAAGTCCTTTCCCTGACTGGGTCCTGTTTCTCTGTTATCATTTTTTACTTTTTACTCCCCGAAGTGGGGATTGAACCCTGGAGTGCTCTACCCCTGAGCCACATGCCAGCCCTTTTCATGTTTTACTTTGAGACAGGGTCTCAGTTAGCTGCAGAGGTTGATTTCAAATTTACAATCCTCCTGCCTCAGCCTTCCAATTGGCTGGGGTTACAGGAGTGAGCCACCATACCTGGTCCTTTCTCCGTCACTCTAAAGGTCTTAACACACCCATGAGTGTATGCATATGAGCACAAACTCACACACACATGCACACCCAGCTAGGCATCCCCGGTATTTTGTGTGCTTGTATTTTAAAATAATGGTATCTTACTTGAAGTGACTGGGCAGCAACTTGTTTTCATAACTCAGCGACGTGTCTTGCAACTTTTCCATCTTGAGAGAACCGGATCGACTTCCTTGCTTTGAGTTGCTAGGAGGCAGTTCCACCAGATGTGCCCTAGTTTATTTAGCCAATACGGCCCGTCGGGGTAGTTTCTATTTCACTCCCCTCTTGAACTAGCCCACCTCCCAACTCACGAGGCCAGCTCACGTGGCTCTAGTTCTTTCTTTTTTTTTTTAGTTGTAGGTGGACACAATACCTTTCTTTTATTTATTTTTATGTGGTGCTGAGGGTGGAACCCAGGGCCTAGAACATGCTAGGCGAGCGCTCTACCACTGAGCCACAACCCCAGTCCTGGGCTGTTTCTTGATGGGACAGACTTCAAGACGCCCTGGCCGTGGATCCCATTTTACCACAGTCACCCCCTGCTGCCATTCCTTCCACACTCACACTCTCCCCAACACGCCTCATCCCCTTTTGGCTTCGTGCTGAGGCTTGAAGTACTGGGCTTGGCTCCAGCCTCAGCCAGCTCAGGCTGCAGTCACAAGGTGCCACAAACTGGGGCTCAAACAACAGCATTATGGCTTGGAGATGAGGTGTCCCCCAAAGCTCCTGTGTTCGTGCAGGAATGTTCAGAGGTGAATTGATCAGATTCTGGAAGCTGTGACCTGATCATAGATTGATCCATTGGATGGGTTAATCATCTGAATGGATTACTAAGTGGTCACCATAGGCAGGTGGGGTGTGGGGGAGGATGTAGGTCACTGGAGGGCGTGCCTGGGGGCTTTATATCTTGTTCCTGGCTCCTCTGCACTCTCCACCCCTCCATGTGTCTGTCTATCTGTCTGTCTGCCTGTCTCTCTCCCCCAACTCTTCCTGGCAGCCGTGAGCTGAGATCTTTCCCCCACTGGACCCTTCAACCTTGGTGCTCTGCCTCACCAAGGGCCCTAGGGCCCAGAGCAATGGAATCAACTATTCCTATTGCTCCCCACACCCAAGTATAGAGGTGGGAAAGGGACAAGATACACACAAGGAACATTCCCAGCCAAAAAGAGAAGGATTGGGAGGCGCTTGGCCACCCCTGGCTCTTAGCAATACTGAAATACAGCCCAGCACATGCGGCAATACCTTGTGCTTCCAGAAGCAGGGAACAGCCCTGACCAGAGCCCAGCTCTGCTCCTGAGAAGTGATTCCCTAGTCCATTGTTCTCCACAGATCTTATCTCTCCCATATGGACTCTTGATTTTACCCTGGTCATCTTCCTTCTTTTCCCTGAGACATAGCTGGACCATTTTCTCAACCTACTTCCTGCTCATAAGAAACTGGAGACTCAGGAGTCTGTCTTCCTTTTGAACAGTAAAAGTCACTTTAAGTGTAAGGTTTCAATGCTTCCACCAATACAACTCTCTTGAAAATGCTACGGGTTTCCTATGCATCTGAGTGAGGCACATTCCAATTGAAATAGCCTCCTCTCCCTCTCCTTCAGAACCCTATAATTCTCAGAAGCCCTTTTGTTTAGCTGAGAAGTTTGCTAGCACAAATTAAACCTCTTGGGATTTTAAGAAGGAGGCTGAGAGCAACATCTTTGATCTGATCTTTAGTCCCAGGTTTCATCTCTCTTGGAGCATTTCTTACTAAATAGGTGATTGAGATAAGAAATCAGCCACAAGTCCCAGGCCTTCCATCTCTCTCCAAAATACAGGCACTGGCCGTGGTCAGGCCGTGGTCAGTGGATGCACACTGCTGTGTAGAATCTTCTGGAAGAAGGACAGCCCCCTTCCTCTTGCAGGTGTGAGCACTGAGGTCAGGGAGTGGTCCCAGCCCATAAAGCCAGCAGTGTCAAAGCTGCAGTTCCAACTTTCCATCCATACCTGTCAGAAACACCTGTCGAGCCCAACCTGAGGGCCCTTGTAATCACTGGGAACAAGATAGCAAAGAGACACGTCCGGTCCCCATGAAGTCTATGGTCTTATTTAGCAAGGAAACAAATATATTGTGTGTCAGATGGTGATGGAACCAAAAAATAAAATAAAAAGTAGCAAGGCAGGTGCAGGGTGATGGTGTGCACCTGCGGACATGGGGGCATGGGGCAGGGGCCATTGCTATTTTCTAAGGGGTCAGGGACACTGCACAGATATCTGGGGGAAGGGCGTTGCAGGCAGGGGGACCCTACAGCAGATCCTGGAAGCCTCTGGTGAGGAAGAGCGAGCGAGTGGGCTTCCGTGGGAGCGCAGTGGAGGTGGTCAGAGAGGCGAAGGAGAGGTGAGGAGGTCTTGGCTTTGCCCTGAGTGAGAGCCGGGGAGCGGTATGATCTGATGTCCCTTTCCACCGGATGCCTCCAGAAATTCAACCTAACAAGTTAGGACACGCTTGTTCAGGAACAGGGAGCTCTGATTTAAGGTGGGAAAGGGCTTCCTCCCACATCCACCCAGCGGGGCCACCCCACCCCTCTGCCCTGCTGCTCTCTCTCCCTTCTCCCAGCCCATGAGACACCCTCCCTTCCCCTCCTCCCCGCAGCCACTCACTTCCCCAAGACAAATGGCAGCCCCTTCCTGCCCATCCATCACTGCTCCCAGGCCCATCCATTAGCGGCCGCTCCCCCGTCCTGCCCCCAGCCCCGTCGTCCTTGCTTGGGGATGGGGTCCATTGATCAGAGACCCATCTGCCGCTTGTCACATCCTGGCGGCCCTGACAGCAGGAGACAGAGCTGTTGCTGGCCAGGCCAGCCTGGGGCCAAGGGAAGGAGGCAGCTGCCCCACCCTGGGGGCTGGAGCTGAGGCCAGAGCCCCTGCTGGCCGAGGGAGGGGGTGCTGGGGACCAGGGCTGGCCCCATCCCAGAGGTGCTCCCCCCATCCCAGAGGGGCTCCCCCCAGGCAAAATGGAAAGTGCGTCCACAGCGCAGGCTTGCAAAGGCTCCCCAGACCCCTCTCATCTGGGCCTAGCCCAACCTGGGCATGCAAGGCTTGCCGGTCAGGGGAGGGAAGCAACTGTGGACGGCCGCCCTCCTTGAATCCAGCTCCCCCTCGGCCTCTGTCTGCCTCACCTCTAGACCTCCCCACAACAGGACTCTCTCCCAGGTGTCTCACCAACACCAGGAGCCCCCTGGTCTGGACACAGTCCCTCGCCCCTCCAGGCCCACTTGCCACCCTCCTCCCTCTCTACTAGGTGACCAGGGAGGTGGCCCTGCGGGGACTGCTTGCCTTCTGCTACGGACTGAAACCTGAAGGAGGGAGGAGGGGCCTAAGGTGTCTGTCCCTGGACCCTGTGGTTAATGGGGGGTCAGCCTTTGGCCTCCACCCAGCGCCCCTCCATGCAGCTTGTCCCAGCTCCTCCCCCATCCCGAGTTTCTCCCCAGGCTCCTGCCCCATCTTAGCCCTCCGGCCCTGCTTCCCCGTGTGCAGATTCCCTCCGTTAAACGGCTCTCGATGACCTGGTCCCAGGGGGTGCAGGGTGGGTGTCCAGGACCCTGTCCTGGGGAGACAGTGAGAGCCAGAACTGGTGTGGACAGAGGCCTGAAACCCATACTCCACTGCCCTTCAGACGTCCATTAACACAAGTTCAGAAATAACATTGTCAGGGATGTCAAGACGGTGACCAGGGAGCTCAGGGACTTTGGGAGGAGGGTCCTGTGGGACCATATGGGCCTATTGTCGTGAAGCCGTCCTGCCCACCAGCCTTCTCTCCCTGCCTCTCCGAACCTCTCACACCAGCCCTCCCCTCGCACACCGAAGACTTTGCTCCCCGGCTCAGGCTCCTGTTCCCCCAAGTGCTGCCATGATCCCAAGGGAGTCCCCTCTAACTTAGGCCACCCACCCGTCACCCCACTGCCTAGCCTCCCTGCCTCTCACCCCCAGTGACCCCCACCTTCACTCCATCTCAGCCACCCCCCTCCCGTGGTCAAACCACTACACAACCAGGCCCAGCTGCAGCAGGGGTGCTTTTAGAAAATTTTTTGTTTTTTTAGATCAGCTCATATCTGCACACTGTAAATTCCTCAAATCTCAGCAAAGCTCTCCAGGGCTCCACAGAATATGCTGATGTGTGCCCACGTGGGCTGAAGGGGACACATCACCACAGAGGCACAGTTGGTGTGACGGGTCTTTCAGGATGGATAAAGGGGGGGTGGGGATGCGGCTCAAGTGGTAACGCCTCACCTGGCATGCGCGAGGCACTGGGTTTGATTCTCAGCACCACATACAAACAAAATAAAGATATTGTGTCCACCTAAAACTAAAAAATAAATATTAAAAAAAAAAAGTTGGATAAAGGGGCCAGGACTAAGGAATGGATTCTCCTTCTAGATCCTTGAGAAGGAGCAAAGCCCTGTCAACACCTGGATCTGATCCCACAAGACCTGTTTTGAACTTGTGTCTTCTGAAACAAAGCAATACATTGGTGTTGTTTGGAGCCACTAAGTTTATTTTGTTACAGCAGCATCAGGAAACTAATACAAATTTTGGTCCATAGACATCGTCTCCTCCAAAGTAAGCCTTGACCTACCTCTCTGAGCTTCAGTTTCCTTGTGTTTAAAGGGAGACGGCCACACCCACCTCGGGGAACATCAGGTACATCCGGGTCAAGCACTAGAAAGCTAAGCACTCAAAGACAGTTTGGGGACATTACTGTTGGGGTTGTTGCTTGCACCCAGGGGCAATCCTGGCAAAGTCTGGAAGCCCTTTTGAGTGTCCCAGCTGTGGGACCTGATGCAACTGTTGGGTAGAGGCCATGCACACTGCTGTCCCTCCTACCAAGCACAGAAAGACCCCTCCCCTCAGCAATTCCTGCTCAGTCCAAAATATCAGCAGTGCAGAGGCTGAGAAAAGGCTGGAGTGGGCTCTGAACTATTAAAGCTCATCTGTCCACCAATCTGGAACTGCCCAGTGTCTCACCTCCCAGCCACATCCCCAGGCACCCTGAAGTCTTCCAAAACAGGTCCGCTCCTACTCCTGCAACTCAAGTTTCGACCACAGGGTGGCGCTTGAGCTAGTGCCTTGCAGGTTGCTTGAGAGCCCGGTGTTCACAAATTATTCTCCATTTGGCTTTTCTATTAAAAGCCATGCCTGCAGGAACACGAACCATGTTCAAAGAGCTATTAGAAGTCTCCTCTTTCTACAGCATCTCCACACATATCTCTCCTTTGTTCCTCCAAACAGTTCTCAGGCACAGGTATGATTTCCATTTGACAGAGAAGGAAACTGAGGCTCAGGGAAGCAGTTCTCCTCTCAAACCAGTGTCTCCCTCAGGGCTGCTGGTCGGGCTCTGCTGGCCCTGGAGTTCCACTTGGATCCAAACCCTGATTTCACAACTCAGAGTTCAGAGCTTCCATCCGGGGCTCTCCGGGAGCTGCCCTGCCGTGGCCTCTCTCTGCATTGTCCACCTGGGATGTGCTGGAGGCTCAGGGCCTGCACCAGGTGTTTCCCAAACATGTCTGCACACAGCAATGCCCTGGGAAGCTTCCAGAAGTTCTGGTGCCTGTGTCCCGTCCCAAGATTGTAATTTAATTTGGAAATTTTTAAAGGTCTCCAGGTGATTAAAATGTGGTAAATCCGAGAACCACTGCATTCACTGGTGTTCTTTAAAATAAACTCCATTTTTCGTACTGAGGATTGAACCCAGTGTTGCTCTGCCCCTGAGCTACAGCCCCAATCCCTTTTAATTTTTTATTTTGAGATAGGATCTCACTGAATTTCCCAGCCTAGCCTCAAACTTGTAATCCTCCTTCCTCAGCCTCCCGAGAAGCTGGGATGACAGACATGCACACCACACCTGGTAATAAGTCCTATTCATTTCCAAGTATTTGACACACTTAACTTTTCTACAGATACAAAATGAAGGAGCAGAGGCCTGTCTTCCTCTATCCCTGTGACCCAAAGGCTCATTCCTATTCCTCCCTCTTCTCCCTGCTCCAGCCCCATCTCCCTTGTTTCTTTTTGAATTTTTCCAGCCTTGACTATTTTGTTATAGCAACAGAAAACAGACTAGGACACATAGTTTAGGCAAAATTTCCAACATGGACAAGTGCTAGGTGTTCCAGAGGTAAAAATGAGGCTGTGGGGCTGAACCATAGTGATCCAGGAAGCAGATAGGAAAGAAAATTTGGAAAGACAGGGAGGGGCCAGGCCAGGCCCAACAAGAAGTCAGAATGTTACCATACATACAAAGAGACTCATTTGAAGGCTTCCTTTGGGGCTTGGAGGGAATGGTGAGATTTCCCTTTTAGAAAGCTGCTTGTGTGTACTGGGTAGACAAAAGACTGGAAGCGACCAAAGGCCAGAGCAAAAACAACAGATTTTGAAGCCAGGTGACCTGGTTCAAGTGGAAGGTCCTGTCCCCTTGCCTAGGTGCCAGAGACTCTGACGAGCACATTAACAAGGCCAGCTGGCGAGAGTTAAAGGACTGGAAGAATTGTTGAGGTTTTCAAAGGGCTAACCGAATATCTGCTACATTTGGCAGGGGAGGGGTATCAGCAACTGAACCCAGAGGTGCCTAACCACTGAGCCACATCCCAAGCCCTTCTTTATATTTTACTTTGAGACAGGGCTTCACGAAGTTCCTTGGGCCTCACTAAGTTGCTGAGGCTGGCTTTGAACTTGCAATCCTCCTGCCTCAGCCTCCTGAGCCCCTGGGATTATCCTGCACCACTGTGCCCTGCTCTGATACATTTTTGAGAACACAAACTTAAAGTTAAGTGAAGAACCTGGCTCTCAGAGCCTGCTTTCCCTGTCTGAGACACACAGCCAGGAAATCGCTGGGCTGCACCAGTCCACCTGCCACAGTGGGGCAGAAATGCTGGCTAAAGCCCTGTTGAAGGGCCTCTGTCTCAGGCCTCTTCCCTGCACTGCCCGGAGCACCTCACCTCTGCCCCCTGGGGTCAAATGCGCCCGAGACTCTGGTGGGAGGGCTGCGAGGCCCCACACTTCCAGCAGGGTGACAGTCCTGCATATCAGGGCACAAATGGTGACACAGCCTGTGAATGGAGCCTCCTGGAGCAGGCCCAGGACACCCCCTGAGCAGGACCAGGGCCAGTGGGCGAAGGCTGGCAGGGGAGCCACGTGGATGGCCAGGGAGGAAGAGCCCCGTCTTGAGGGCACCTTAAGAAAACAGGACTGTGAGAGGCACAGAGAGGCTGGTGGCCTCAGAGGGCTGTGGGAATAGAGAGGGACGCGGTTTACAGCTGGGACAGCCTTGAGCCTGACTAGGTGCTGATGGGCAGATCCAAGGGAATTCTTCACAAATCAGGGGGCATGAGGGAAGGTAGCAAACTGTGTGTGTGTGTGTGTGTCTGTATGTGTGTCTGTGTGTGTGTGTCTGTGTGTGTGTCTGTGTGTGTGTCTGTGTGTGTGTCTGTGTGTGTGTGTGAATGTGTGTGTGTCTCTGTGTGTGTCTGTGTGTGGGTGTGGGTGTGTGTGTCTGTGTGTGTGTGTCTGTGTGTGTGTCTGTGTGTGTGTCTGTGTGTGTGTCTGTGTGTGTGTGTCTGTGTGTGTCTGTGTGTGTGTCTGTGTGTGTGTGTCTCTGTGTGTGTGTGTCTGTGTGTGTGTGTGTGTCTGTGTGTGGGGTGTGTGTGTGTGTGGGTGTGTGTGTGTGTGTGTGTGTGTGTGTGTGTGACATTGAGGTCAGTGTGAGCTGGAGGAGCGAGAGAGCCAATAGTCTGATCCAGTCCCAGTACCAGAGGCTCAAGACCCAGGGAGCCAAGGTTCCCACTCAGATCCAAAGGCAGGACCAAAAAAAAAACTGAAGTCAGGCAGAAGTTCTGCCTTGTTATAGTAGGGCTGGTCTGCTGTGATTGGATGAGGCCCACCCTCACTGGAAGAGTCACCTGCTTTCTTCGGTCTATGGAGTCAAATGTCAGTCTCATCCAAAGCACCCTCCCAGACATGCCCAGAATCATCCCTGACCACATATCTGGGCACCCTGTACCCTAGTCAAGTTGACACATAAAATGAAACATCACAGCAAGTATGGTTGGAAATGTGTTTCTAGGCTTAGGAAACATTTTATTTAGGGATGATTTGTAAGTTTTAATCCTTTAATCCAGGTGACTTAGTACTAATAATTTTCTTTATCAATTTATAGATATTCACTTTTTGTTTTCTTCATACAAGTGAAAAAGATTTTGTCAAAAAAAAGTCTGGTCATCAATAAAATACTCAATAAATTAAATAAACAAAGAGAAGATTTTTAAATAGTTTGTTTTTTTTCAGTTTAGCTTTGGAGTTTTGAAGGCAATGCCTTAAGATACAGGGGTATAAACATTTTGGAGGTCAAAATGAACAAATGTATCATGTTAGAGTTTGACTCTTACTTGGCAGTTTCACCCAAGGTCATAGACAAAGCCCTCCTCACCCAGACATGAACTGCCTGTCTTTTTATACTTTCTTTTAATCTTTCATTGTTTTTTGTTTTTTACTTTCATCTGGTTTTCATGTGTGTGTGTGTGGGGGGTCATCTAGGATAAAATGAAGGTCTCCCTTGACTGTTTTCCAAATAACCAGATTTACAGGTAGCATTTACGGAATATCCCACGGCTCCCCTGTTGATATGTGATCCTTCGCTTCTCAGTGCTGAGCTCTTACTCAGGACCACTCCATTGAGTCGTCTGTTCACCCTACACCTGTAACATGCAGGTTTCATCAGTGTGGCTTTAGCACACATTTGCATACCTGGCCAGGCCAGCTTAAGCCAGGCAGTTATTCTCAGCTGGTCTTGTCTTGTCCTTATTTTTTTCCAGGTGCCCCTGAGAATCAGTTTTCTCCCCTCTCACTTGACATGACCGCGGTGTGACTGACATCCCCGGGGGCTGAGTCTGGTACCACATGGTGGGGGTGCTCGATGTCCTGAGCTGCCCCTGGTCACCCCCGCTGCCCTGAGCCGCTGGGGTTGTCCTGATGCAGAGGGAAGGCACCTCATGTCCAGGTGGCCCAGACCCGGGGGAAGAACTGTGTGTTCCTCCCCCCAACTTCTTTGGTGTTTCTGCTAAATAAAAGTCCATTTTTATCCTCACCGGAGCTGAGCAGGGAGATGTTTTACACCCCGGTCTTGGCCACCGTGATCTATGTCCCTTTTACAAACTTATCTCGGGCTTCTGCTCAGTTTATAAGCCGGGGCCATCTTTCTTCCCCGGAGCTTCCTTCCCCCGAGTCTGGAGGAACCTTGAGATTTCCTGCCGATGATTTAAAGGGCTATAACACTCGCAGGCTAGATTTGTTTTAGTGTCCATAAAACTCAAAAATTTCATAAAACAATTGGTGAAAATAAAATTACCAAAAAATGATATAGTGCCAGCAGACTGTATAATAGTTACGGGAGAAATGGAGACTATGATTCACTGGGGGATAAAAATGACAATGTATTTATTGCAGTGCACTGACAAGAAACTAATTTGTCCCTTTTACTTTTGAGACAGGGCAAGAATTCCGATTTTTCTCTCCTTGCTCTCACTCTGACAGGGGAGCCGTAGGTGGTGGCAAACGGCCGGGCTCCAGGGACTCGCGTGTGCGTGTGCACCAACGCGAAGGGTTTGGATAAAAGCAAAACCGTGTTCTGCCTACACGTTTGTGAGCCTTGGAAAAGCTTCCTTTGCCTATCAGGGACGTGTGCTGCCTAAGTCTGGGTGTTGTGTGAGTGTGAATATAGTGACACGGGGGGGGGTGTGCGTGTGTGTGGCATCTGCTCTTGGTCAGCAATAGTGAAGAAGCAGGTGGCATAAAAATGGATCACATTTTACCCAGGTAAAGCACACACCCGGAAACATAAAAATATGTGAACATTAAATTGAGACACTTGCCATTGAGGGAGATGGGAAGGGAGATGACTGCAAGGAAGCCCCCAGGAACTTCTGGGTCGTGGACACGTCCTGTGCCCAGCTGGGCTGGGGCTGCACAGCGGCCTGCCTCTGCCCACAGTCCTCGGCCCATGAAGCTAAAGTGCATGGGTTTACGTTACGTAAACTGTACCTCAATAAAGTTTCTATCTCTACATCCTTAGGCGGGAAGAAAGAAGGAAAGGGCAGGAAGTTGCCTCTGACCTGATGGAGGATGGTCAGACACACAGTGAAGATGAGGGGGCGCTTCCTGGACGAGTGAGCGGGCGCCCAGGCTCGTTTCTCCTCCAGAGGAGGCCAGCAGAGCCTCGCACAGAGGCCTCTGGGGTCCACTGAACCCACTTCACGGGTTAGGATTAGGGTTAGGGTGAGCTGGGCCTTAGGTCACCTAATGTCAGGACCAAAGCTCAAGGCCAGCCTGGGCCACTGAGCAAGAACCCGTCTCAAACCAAAGAAAATGAAAAGGGCTGGTGGTCAGCACTGCTGGAGTCACCCCAAGGAAGGGAGGAGAGAGAGGAGAGGGGAGGGCGGGAAAGAGAGGCACCTAGTCGGCGACTGCTCAGCTCGCGGCCCAAATTCACCTGCCCGTGATGGGGGTGGGGCAGCTCATTTCCTGGGGTTGAGTGTCCCCAGAAGATGAACCTGCCTGTTTTCAAAACGGGAAGTTGGTCCTCCTGGGCCACCACCAGGGTCTGACCATCAGCCCTCCTGGGGCTCCAGTGATCTGGGGACTCATCTGTCACCGTAACACATAAGCCAATGCCTGAGAATACATCTTCGATATACAGATTCAATGCAGTCCCCACCAAACCACCAAGGCCATTCTTCACAGAACCAGAAAAAAAATCAGTCATCACATTCATTCGGAAAAAGAAAAGACCCAGAAGAGCCAAAATGTTAAGCCAAAAAGAGCAAATGCTGGAGGTGTCATGACACCTGACCTCAGGTTCTACTATAGAGCTACGGTGACAAAACTGCATGGCATCGGCCTAAAAACAGACACAGACCAAGGGAACCGAATAGAAGACACAGAGACAGACCCTCACATCCAGCCATCTGATCCCGGGGAAAGGTGGCAGAAGCAAAATCTAGAAAAAAAAAAAACATCCTTTTAACAAATAGTGCAGGGTCAACTGGTCATTCATATGTAGAAGAACGAAACCAGGCCCTTATCTCTCACCCTGCACAAAACCAACTCAGGATGGATCAAAGACCTGGAAACCAGACCAGAAACCCTGCAACTCCTAGAAGAAAATGTAGGGTCAACACTCCAGCTTCTGGGCAGCAGGCAATGACTTTCTCCATAGGATCACTTAGGACATAATGCCCAGGGCTAATAAATGGGACAACATCAAATTAAAAAGCCTCCACACAGCAAAAGAAACAATCAGGAACATGAAGAGAGAGCCACAGAAGGAGAGAAAATCTTTGCTAGCTACTCTTCTAACAGAGGATTCAGATCTAGATTATATAAAAAGTTCAAAAAAATTTACACCAAAAAAATAAACAAATAAATAACCTAATAAATGGGCAAATGAACTGAACAGACGCTTTTCAAAAGAAGAAATAAAAATGACCAACAAATACATGAAAAAAAAAATAGTGTTCAGCATCATTAGCAATTAGGGACATGCAAATCAAAACTACCCTAATAGCATTGAATCTGTATATCAGAGATTTCAGAATGGCAGTCATCACGATTGGAAATTAAAATAGTAAATGCTGGGAAGGATGTGGAGAAAAAGGAACACACCTTTACACAGTTGGTGAGACTGTAAATTAGTATAACTGCTATGGAAATCAGCGTGGAGATTCCTCAAAAAATTAGGCATGGAACCACCATACGACCCAGCTGTGCCACTTCTGGGTGTTTCCCCTGAAGAATTAAAGTCATCTTACACAGTGATCCATGCACCTCCATGTTTACAGCAGCACAATTCTATGGAACTGACTTAGATACCCATGAACAGATGAATGGATAAAGAAAATGTGGTCTATATACACAGTGGAGTTTCATTCAGCCATAAAGAAAAAAGAAAGTATGCCTTTTGCAGGAAAATGGATGGAACGAAATACCATCATGTTAAGTGAAATAAGTCAAACGCAGAAGGCTGAGGGACATACGTTTTCTCTCATAGGCAGAAGCTAGAGAGGAAAATGGAAAATGAAGGTGGGGTGGATCTCCTAAAAACCAAAGGGAAATCAGTAGAGGAAAGGGACCAATATTGTTGTCTTGTGTGCGTGGACGAATATGCAACAGCAGACCCCATCAATATGTACAACTATAATGCACCAATTTAAAAATGTGGAAAAATAAATCTGCTTCTGTGTGTGCGTGTGTGTGTGTGTGTGTGTGTGTGTGTGTGTTCGTGCCTGCACACTGCCCACTGGTTTCTGTTCCCTGGAGAACCTTGAGTAAAAACAGCCCACTCCTCAGCCATCAGGGTGGGCAAGGTCCCACAAGGTTGGGGTGAAATGTTCTGCTCCTGGGAACCAAAGCAAGGTGCGGGGCCAGCCCTGTGGCTGGGGCAGTAAGTGGAGTCCCAGTACCGGAGCCGTGGAAGCCAGCAAGGAGGCAGGGATAGGGGGATCTGTGGCGCACACCCAGCCCTGCCCACCCAATTTCCATCCTCTATCCTCTGATTTCAGCACCCTAATTTTATTCTGGACACCTCCCTTCTCACTCTCAGACCACGTAGATTGCGGGGAGCTGGGCCAACACTCAGGGCAAGCACCATACATCCCTGGCCAGGTAAAATGTCATGTTCATGGGACAAATGACTGGTTCACACTAGTGTGTAAGTGCTGGGGCTTTTACTAGAACTATCCTCAAAATAAAAAGGTCCTCTTTGCTCTATAGTTGCTCATCAGTTAAGACTTGAGTCCAAGGCCACAGCAGCTATTTTGACTGAGAATTGAGAGCCAGGAAAGAAAAGAAGCACTGAAAGATAAAGCAGAGCAGATTCCTGATGCCAGTGGATGCTCTCCTGGATCCAGCTCTTCCTGAAGGCAGTGCATCTCTAAATGTCTCAATCAAACAAGTCAATAAAGTTCTGACAAATACAAAGTCTAGGGCTCAGAGGAAAGAAAAAAAAAAAAAAAACAGAAACAGAGCTGAAGCCAAGGGTAGGAGTAACAGTCCAAGACGGGAGGGGGATGTCAATCCCCAGAGGGGATATTGATTGGGGCGGGGCTTGGAGGGAAGGAAGGGAACACGGGCTGTCCTCCCAGAGACTTGGGATGCCCAACTTTCTAAAGACAGACTGTGCAGGGGATCCACTTTGCGCCTCTGCCCCGAAAGCCGCCTCCCCGTAGTTAAGTTTCTGCCTGCCCTTGGACAAGCTCAGTGAGCAGGTGTCACTAGGGGCTCGGAGCCAACCCCAGGCGGGATGGGAGCCGCGCGTCGTTAGCCAAATGCCAGGGGCGCTCATTATCCTCGGTGAACTTTGCGCAAGAGATGCCGCGCGCCATCCTTCCCGGCTCCCCACCCTCTCTCCTCCTCCTGCGACACCCCCTCCCCCAGAACCCCATCCAAATCCTCCAAGTTCAACCCCATCCCCTTGGGTCCCCCCAGCCCAGGTTCCATCATTTCCCCCGGGCCATGTCAGGAGGCTCCCCCACGTCCACCCAAAGCAGGGACATGGGGACCCCTCACACAGGGCCCCAGGAATCCTCCTGTTCAAAATCGCTGTCGGGGGACCTCACCTCAGCCTTGGCCCGGGGTTGCCCTGTTCCCTGGCAGGACAGGAGGTGGCACCAACAGAGAAGGGCTCCCAGGGTCCGCCTCTCCCCAAGACCCCTGGAGAGCACCTGGCTGTGTTGGTCCGCGGGAGACTTCACACTGGACTCCAAGAAACCCAGCTCCAGCCCCCACCACCCATCACACACACACTCACACACTCACACACACACACACACACACCTGCTGATTTCCCATTGCTTCTGCGTGTGCAGGGCCCCAGGTCCCTGAGCAAAGGACAGAAGGACCTGAACTTGCAGGTTGGAGAGGGCAGGCTGAGATGGCCACGACAGCCCCACCCAGGGACTACAGGGACAAAGGGCCTCCCCCTAAAGAGGACACTCAGACCCCGCAGGCCTGAGGCCAGATTTTTTCAGGTCTGATGCACACAAGAGAAGACGGCCCTCAGCCTCTGCCTCTCCCCTGGTCTCGCAGGGCCCCGCTGCCAGCCACGTGCTAGGGAGAGGCGCCCCCTCTGGGGAACCTGAAGATTCCTGTCCCGCCTCGAGCTCCAGGTTGCACCACCTGGAGTCCCGGTGAGGAGGCCCGGGGTGGAGGCCCCTCACACCTCACAGCACCCTTCCTAGGCACAGCTCCAGTTTCAGGAGGGAAAACAGAACCCCGGGGTCTTTGGAGCCACCAGAACCCCCTTTCTCTGACATCCGGCGTCTGTGAGCCAAATTCACGAAAAAAGCACAATGTGACCCCGCCAGCCAGCTGAGCATGCGCCTTCGTGCGCTCCCCGCGTGGGCAGGAAGCCCCTCCAAGTGCCCCAACAGGCCCCGCCTCCTTGAAGCCACACCCTGCCCCCTCCTCTTCCCCGGAGTGTGAACTGGACCTAGTGCCTTGTTCCTAATCTACAAACGTAGCATAAGTGATGGATGTCACTCATTTAGTGAGGTCACAAGAAGACCAACGCCTCAGTGCCTGGGTGTCACATACATGCGACTCTGCCATGTTGTCAGCCACCCTGTAAAAAGGCTTCAAGACAAGGAACCGAGGAAGCCCCCCAGCCCTGGCAACCGTCTGCGAGGAACAGAATCCTGCCAACAAGCTGTGAGTGACCAGGAAGGTTCACTCAGTTAAGTCCTCAGCTAAAGCTGCAGCCCAACCGTGTGACAGGGACCTCATGAGGGACCTTAAGCCAGAGGCATCTTTCCTGACCCACAGAAAGTATGAGGTAATCAACGTGTGTTGTGTCAAGCTTCTAAGTTTGGGGGCAATTTGTTACACAGCAATAGCTAGCTGATAGTCCTGGCACATAGAGCCATCCACCCCGTGCCTATGGAATGTGCTTTCACCTGTGCAAACGCTGAGTGTTCAGTTATTACCAGGGAAGCCTGGCCACCATACTGCCACATGAAAATCACCTCGACACTCAGAGATTTAGAAAAACTGCTGCCACTTCCAAGGCTGTGCAATAAGAGGCTTGTTCATTTGTCTGTGGTCAACTTTGGGTCAGGCAGTGCCACTCTACTGGTCTCTGCTGGACTCTTGTACATGCAGGTCAGTTGCCAGTAAGATGGTCAGGGTGGCTTCGGCTGCCACACGTGGGCTGCCCTCCGCCTGGTCTCTAATGGCCTCTCATCCTCCAGCGTCCTGCTCAGGCGTGGTCAGAGCAGCGGGGAGAGTTCTAGGAGAGCCCGTGGAAGCTGCAGGTACCTGGGAGCCCGGGCCTGGTCTGGCTCACTGTCCCTTCCTCCTCAGTCCACTGTCCAAAGCAAGTTTCAAGATCCAGCTGGGGGCAGGGGTAGCGACAGACTTCACCTTCTATTAGGAACAAATGCGAAGTCACATCTAAGGAGCATGGATTCAGGCAGGAGTGAAGGAACAAGGACATGTTTGCAATCTCTTCCAACCTCGGAGGCATGGCGTGAAAACTTCAGACACTCTCTGTCCCCTGGACCCTTGTCCCAGGAGTTCCTGGCTTCAGGAAGCACCCTGATCTTAGGGTCTATTTTCAGTTTTCATAACAACCCACACAATGTGTCACGTGCCAACACACTCAGAAGTCAACACACATACGCCCCGGCTCTCAGTCTCCCAAAGACAGGGCTACGGTCAAAACACAGAACATAGTGCGTGGACACACATACACGTGCGCTGGCTGTGTACTCAGCATGGACCTGAGCCGGGTCTGCCTTGGCTTGTCTACAATGTGCACACTCACATATTACCACACAGCGCGTGCAAGCAGGCACAGCAAGGTTAGGCAGCTCGGTCAAAGGGGGCACATGCATTTGCACACACAAGCAGATGGGTGCACACACTGGGATGCACACCATGAGCACACGAGAGCCACGGAGAAGCCACCGACCCAGGGCTCCGGATGCAGACACTCCAAGAGGTCTGCCCACGCTCAAGTCCACGTGCAAGCCCAGGCCAGGTCAGCGCCTCCTGCCCAGCGTGAGAGCACACAGACTGGCCACAGGAACCGCTGGAGCCCTCTCCACCGGGCTGTTTGCTGCTTCCAGAAAGATAAATGTCCTCCTCTCAAAGATGAGCTGCCGACCCCACAAATCACTGCTCCTCAGCTCCTGCCCCCTCCCACCCCCGGCCCTCCCCCATTACTCATCCAAAGGGGAAATGCAAAGAGTAATAATAATTAGACAAGGACAAATCACTGGGCTTGGCTCCACTCAATACAGGGCCGTTTCCCTGGCAACCAGGGCAGGTGCTGGGCGAGGGTGGCCCTCGAGGGCCCACATCGGGGGTGGGCGTGGAGAGCGAGGTCCAGGGCTCAGCCCCCCGTCTGCGTCCGGCCGCAGAAGTTTAAGGGTCCCCGGATCTGGGGAGCCAGGTCGATCCAACCCCGGTCCCCGACGCACTCACCAATTGTGCTTCAGAAGCCCTCGTGCAGCGAGAGGAAGATTGATGGCCGCCCGTCACGTCTCGTACTCCACACTAAATGGTGCAGAGCTTATCGTTGTTTGGTTGTTTTTTTTTTGTTTTTTTTTTTCCCAAAAGCTTATCTTTTGCTTCTAAAGAGTTCAGGTTTCTAAGACAAATATTTTATTTCTAGATACCATGGCAAGTGCTTGTTTTTAAGTTTTTCAATAGCACAAAAATATATGAAATAAAAAGTGGACATCTCTCTCCTGTCCACCCAGCTCTACTCCCTCGGGGTAGCACCACTAGTCATTTCCAGAACTTTCTATCACACATGCAAATACGGACGCAGCCAGTTACATAATAGTACATTTAACTCTTACACAGAACTTACTGGGTGCACTATTTTAAGCACTCTATGTCCATTAGCTCATTTGGTAGTATTCACAATAACTGTATCAGCAAAACTATTTGGTATGGTTTGGATGAGTCCTACCAAAGGCCAATGTGCTAAAGGCGTGTGTTAAGTAGCCCCAGGGTGGTGGTCAAATCTTTAGAAGGCAGGGCCTTGTAGGAGGAAGTTAAGTCATTAGGTATGTGCCCTTAAGGGGGATTGTGGGACCACCGTCTCTTCATCTTCCTGGCTCTCTCTTTGCCTTCTGGTTCATGAGGTGAGTGGTCTGCTCTGTCACACACGACAGCTGTGATGTGCTGTCCTCACCAAGAGACCAAGTCAATGGAATCAATCAATCTTAGAGTACACCTTCCAGAACCCTAAACCAAAAAAGCTTTCAGTCTTTACAAGTTAATTGCCTCAGGTATTTTGTTACAGTAACATGAAGCTGACCAATACACCATCACATACTCATTTTTGGATAAGAAAGCTGAGGCATGGAAAGTTAGGGTTCCATAGCCACTGAGCAGCAAAACTAGGATTCAAATTCAGGCAGCCTGACCCAGAATCAAAACTCTTCTCTACTACCCTTTCCTGCCTGTTGCCGTCCCCAAGACATTCATTTCCACCTTGTTTTCTGTTTTCCTTTTTAGAACTCTTGATTCCCCGAGTGTCGAGGAGGGAAGGGCTACACGGCTTGTTAGAGAGCTGGGCCACATGGTTCTGTAGCACTAGGAGGGCTGTGGGGTGCCCTGGGATGCTGCCACTGACTGCCACCATGTCCGAGCGTCATAAGAAGCCCCACACCTTGGCTTGGCACAGGGAAGCAGAGCTTCCTGTCACTGGATGATGGGCTGTGTGGTTCAGGGACACCAGAAGAGGCCACCTGGGCTGGAAATACAGACTTTCCAAGCATTGTGTTGGGCCAGACTAGCCTTGGGAAAGCCCTGACAGACTGGCAGGGAGCCACAGGCCGGCTGCCCCTGGGAGCACCCTCATTCCCCGACCCGGGCCCACTCTGCCCCAGGAGGCCCCCCACCATCCACACTGGGAAACCTCTAAGGCTCAGCAGAGAGGCAGGGAGGGGCTTTGTTCTTGCTCTTGGCCTGCCGCCCTGGGCCTGAAGAGGGTGGCCCTGGATCTGGAAGAGTCACACCCTTACTTGTTCCATGGTGTCCATGGTGTGGCCCTCCACAGGCCACCGCACTGAGATTTCCTAGGGGTGAGCGGGGCCAACAAGGGGAAACCTGCTAGAAGGTCCCTGGGGGTGGGCCCCACAGGCTGCCCAGGCGGCTGGAGCAAAGCCCACACTCTGGGTCTCTTGAAACCACACCTTGCTCCCTCACAGGCGCGGAGGCTGGAAGTCCCGACCCAGTCTGCAGGGCCACGCCCCCTCTGAAGACTTTAGGCGAGAACCCTTCCTGGCCTCTGTGGCTCCTCAGCCTGCTGTGGCTTGAGGCAGAATCCTCCAGCCTCAGCCTCCCTGTGGCTCTGTGACCTCACTTCCCTGCTCTTGCAACACCAGTCACAAGGCCCTGTGGCACCCGGCTGCCATCCCAGTGACCCCAGAGGCAGGAGGATCGCAAGTTCAAGGCCAGCCTGGGCCACTTAGAGAGACCTCTTCTCAGAATAAAAGCTTTAGAAAGGGTTTGGCTGCAGCTCAGTGGTAGAGAAATTGCCTGGCATGTGCAAGGCCTTGGGTTCAACTCCCAGCACAAAACAACAGAAAAGAGAAAAAAAAAAAGTTATTGGATGAGTGTCCACCGTAGATGATGTTGTTGGGGAAAACATTCTTAGGACAGGAGAATTATAAAGAAAGGCAAGCACTCTAGATGATCTGCAGCCAACTCAAAAAACTAACACCAAAAACCAAATAACCCAGTCAATAAATGGACAAAGGAACTGAACAAACATTTCATAGAAGAAGAAATACAAATGGTCAACAAATATATGAAAAAATGTTCAACATCTCTAGCAATTAGAGAAATGCAAATTAAAACTGCACTGAGATTCCATCTCACTCCAGTCAGAATGGCAATTATCAAGAATACAAGTAGTAATAAATGTTGGCAAGGATGCGGGGAAAAGGTACACTCATACATTGCTGGTGGTGCTGTAAATTGGTGCAACCACTCTAAAAAGCAGTAATGGCGATTCCTCAGAAAACTTGGAATGGAACCACCATTTGACCCAGTTACCCCACTCCTTTGTATATATCCAAAGAACTTAAAATCAGCATACTATAGTGATGTGGCCACATCAATGTTCATTACAGCTCAATTCACAAAAACCAAGCTTTGGAACCAACCTAGGTGCCCTTCAACAGATGAATAGAGAAAGAAAATGTAGTATATATATGCAATGGAATATTACATAGCCATGGAAAAGAATTTATGGCATTTGCCAGTAAATGGATGAAAATGGAGACTATCATGCTAAGTGAAATAAGACAATCCCCTCAAAAACAAAGGAAGATGTTCTCACTGATATGCGGGTGCTAACACACAATGGGGGACAGGAAAATAGAAGTTCATTGGATTAGATAAAGGGGAATAAAGAAAAGGGAGGGGGATGGCAACTGGAAAGTCAGTAGAGTGAATTTTACATAACTTTCCTGTGTTCACATATGTGTTCACAACCCATGAAACTTCACATCATGTACAAACACAAGAATGGGAAGTTATACTCCATGTATGTATGATATATCAAAACACACGCTACTGTCATATATAACTAAGCAGAACAAATAAAAAACCCATCTTGAATTATAAATTCTATAATAAAAATAATAATTTCTAGCCAATACTCTGTAAAAGTGCCAAGGCCCTAAAATACAAAAAAATAAGATAAAATAGAATAAAAACTGTCATAGATTGGAGGAGTCAAAGAAGAAGACATGATAACTAAATGCAATGGGGTTGGGGAGATGGTCCTGGATTTGATTCTGAAAAAAAAAACAAAATACACGAGTAGGAAACCCAGAGAAGTCCAAAGTCTGCACTTCAGTTAACAGCACTGGACCCCTGAGGATTTCTTGGTTCTGATAAATGGGATGTGGTTGTGGAAGACATTTCCACTGAGGAAGCGGGGTGAAGGGTTAAACAGCATTCCCGGGCATCCCGGAGCTGCCTGCATTCTTTTTGCAATTCTCTGTCAATCTAAAATGATTTCAAAATAGGATGAATCTTTTTTTAATAAATAACGATGATTGTAAAAGCATCACCACTGACCTTGAGGGAGCTAACTGGGGTGAGGGGCCCGGGGTGCTGTCTCAGCCGGGAGGTGGGTACAGGGGGGTTTGCTTGGTGAGTTTACTTGACACTGAACACTTCCCCTGTATGCACTTTTCTGTGTGTTTTTTTTGTTCTCACAATCTTTAAATGCTAAAAAAAAATAAAATAAAATGAAATTACTGGCCACCGTAGACATGTGGAAGAGAAACTTACCACAGTGAGAGAGGAGAGCGGAAGGCAAGCTCCCAGGTTTGCCAGCTTTTTCACTGCTATGACTAAAAGGATCCACCCAGAACAACTGTAGAGGAGGAAAGGTCTATTTAAGGGCTCATGGTTTCAGAGGCCTCAGACCATGGGCAGCTGGCTCCATTCCTTGGGGCTCGAGGTGAGGCAGGACATCATGGTGGAGGGGTGTGGCCAAGAGAAGTAGCTCACAGGGTAATCAGAAAGCAGAGAGAGACTCCCCTCTTCAGATACAAATATATACCCCAAAGCCACGCCCCAAGGCCCCGCCCCCACGCCCCGCCTCCTCCAGCCACACCCACCTGCCTCCAGTCACCACTTAGTTAAACCCACCAGGGATTAATTCACTGAGGCTAAGACCATCTCCCAATCATTTCTCCTCTAAACCTTCTTGCATTTTCTCACATGTGAGCTTTTGGGGGACACCCCACATCCCAACCATAACACGCCTGGTCCAGTAAAGACAAGGAAAACATGGAGGGAGAGGGTGGCATGTCTGTCCCCTCAAACGGTCCTGCCAATTTGTGCCCATTCCATATATACGGGTTCCTTTGCTGGCCGGACGGCAGCCACACCTCTACCCTGCTGTCGCGGGCATCTTCCACAGCAGCCCACACACAGAGCAGGGCTCATCCTCATGCTGCTGCCAGCTTCCCGTTATGTGGCTGCCCGCCAGCTATGAAGCAATCCCCCTCTGATGGATAATCAGGTTGTGTCCAGTGGCTCGGGATCACTCCCTGGGCTGCAGCAAGCCTCCTGGCCCACCTCAGTGAGGGTTTCCATACACTCCGTTGCCCCACTCGAAACATCTGGGCAGGATCAGAAAGCTACTGTCAAGGAATCATTGGTGTGGGATCGTGTCGCCCCGTTGCTGGGTACTTATTTATTGTTACTTTTTTATTAGGATAAAATACCTCTAACATTGGCCATTTTAACCACTTTCAAGTGGACAGTTCATTGAGCTAAGTGCCGTCACGGTGTTGGGAGACTTCACCTCCATCCACCTCCAAAGCTTTTCACCACACCAGACAAAACTCTGTCCTAAGTAATAATCCCCCACCCCCAGGGAGCTTAGCACTGTCCACAGCCACCTTCATCAACCCCATCCTGGACGTGAGGACACAGGACCCAGCCAGGACCGACCACCTTGGCACCAAACCCAGGGCCTCTCCACAGGAAGAAGCAAGTAAGAAAAAGAAACTGTGACTGAGGGAGGGTCCCCTCTAGTGTGGAGCACATCTTGAATTAACTGAAATTATCTTCCTGCCTTCTGGCAGAGGGTTCTGTGTATTTGGGGAGGGAGGAGGAGAGGTCCAGACAGGTACCAAGTTTAATTACAGAATAACAAAAACACACACGCCTTGCCCACCTGAATTCTGAGTCCTAAGAACCCCAGAACCCTCCACCTTGCCTATCTGTTCCTTTCCGAATTGCTCTCCATGAGCAGACTGTGCTCCCTAACAAACACCTACGTGTGCCATTTCCCCACACCCACGCCCAAAGTCACGGCCAATCTGAAAGGTGCACCTCCAAAAAATAAGTTCATTTCTTTCCAGCGGAACAATCGGTCACATTCATGACCCCCGTGGTGTTCTGAATTCTGTCCACACCGACTCTTGGCACAGAAACGGGAAGAGGATATCAAACCGATTTTAATGAATTTGGAACCGCAAGTTCTTGGCTGGGAAAATGTTGTGCCTTACTGAGGGATGTTTTCCTCCGGAGGTTGTGAACATCGTGTCTAAGCCAACGTCCACAGAAAGCGACTTTATCAGGAGGAAGGGGGAGGGGGTGTGGCGGGTGGTCTTCGAGGCTCCCTTGCTGGGGTCCCCAGAGCCCAGGAGATGCCCCCACCATCTTCCTCTCCCTCAGGCCTGCACGTCACCACCCTGAGCATCAACTCTGGGTCCTTGGTCACCTCTAAACCTTTGCCTCTTTTGCACTAATGCATAGATTATCAGGACGGAGGCCTCGGAGGCTGTCAAATTCAGCTACAGGTGCTCCTCAACCTACAATGGCCTGAGGTCCAGGAAAGCCCACCTGTCAGGTCCCACAGCCCACCGGAACCAGGCTATGGGATAGTCTGCAGAGACCAAAGAAAATACCCAGGGACGGCATCCGAGGCAGGACATTTGGTTGAGAAATGCTCACGGGGAAAATCCAGTGGCGACAGGCTGAACAGACCCCCTATCCTGTCCGCGGCGTTCTCAGTTCTGCCCCAGTCCCCCCCCCACCAGAGAGGGGGTTTAGATGTTGTGATGTCATCAGCATCAGCCTGCGGAGCTGGCTTGTAGGACCAGCATCCCGAGAAGGAATGTCACAGCCTACCTGACCCTTACCACAGATGACACTCACTTGCCCTCATTCCCAGTGTGCGTGAGAAAAAGCCAGGGTCCCTCAAGATGATCTGTGTCTGCACACGGCAGCCCAGGCTTGCTCTGGTTCCGTTAACTTGGCTGGGTTTTGGGGAACAGAAAGGGGGCATTTGGGGACACAGTGTTTTACTGTCCCCTTTTCTTTAAGGACAAAGCCCCATTGTAAGTGGAAGATGCCCTGCACCTAACCTACAGCTCATCCTGCCTCAGCAAAACAGCACACTGTGGAGTCTCGGGTGCTCCCCTCACGATCACGGGGCTCACTGGAAACCCGCCACTTGTCCCTAGCCTGGGAACAGACCCAAATTCAAAGCCCAAGGCACGGTTTTGACTGAATGAGTGCTGCTTTGGTGCCATCCTGAGTGAAGCCATCATCAGCGGGGACCATTGGTACACGCTCAACCTCCCCCGCAGCCGTGCCGCCACGCGGTGCTCACTCCCCCATTCAGCCCCTGCCAGCCAGAGCCCCTGACTCTAGAAAGTTCTCTTCATGAGGAGCTGGAAGCTGAATGTCTCTAAGTCCCAAGTTCCCCGGGGAGCCCAGCATGAGTGACAGGACAACTCTTCCACAGGACAACTCTTTCTGCCTCAGGGACAGACTCCTGTCCCCCAGGGTCAGCTCCTAGGGCTACAACACAAATCGCCACAAGTTGAAACAATGGAAGTGCCCTCTCCCCGGGTTCTGGAGACAAGCGCAAGGTCAAGGTGTCAGGAGTGCCGGTCTCTTCTAGAGGGTGCGAGAAGAGGCTGTTCTGTCCCCTCTGAGCATCTGCCGGCCACCCCCAGCCCCCAGCCTGCCTAGGCTGGTAGCTGTGTCACGGGGTCCCTGCCTCTGTGTTCACGTCACCTTCTCCGCTCTCTCTCCACTGCCTCCTTAGAAAGGCTCTTTGCACCAGATTTAGGGGCCACTCAGGTAATCCAGGAAGACCCCATCTTGGCTCCTTAGCTTAGTGATATCTGCAAAGACCCTTTTCCAGGCCTGGGTTGTGGCTCAGGGGCAGAGCACTTGCCTAGCGTGTGTGAGGCACTGGGTTCGATCCTCAGCACCACCCAAAAATAAATAAATGAAAAAAAGATCCACCAACATCTAAAAAAAATATTTTTTCTTCTTTTTTCTTTTTTTGAAGACCCTTCTCCATTCACAAGTTCTAGGTAGAAATATCTTTGGGGACTTCATCATCCCCTTCAGCACAACCCCAAAGGTTTTTATTTGGGCAACAGAATGGCCCCAGTCCTCAGGCCATACATCGAGTCATTCCATTCCCAAATCCAATCCCTTCTCATGGTCTCACTAATGACCCCAAATACCAGTACACATTACTCCATTTTTTCTACAAAAATGTAATATGGACCCTTGCCAAATGGCAGCTGACACTTCAAAACACTCTTGATTGAATAATTTCCTTGAGCTACAAGGAACAGCATTGTGAAAGGAAATCGTTATTCCATTCAGGTTAGACTCACTTAGCTTTGCCTTTGAATGGTGTGAGGTTTTTGTTTTTTGTTTTTTGGTTTTTTTTGAAAAAAACTGAGCCTCAGTTTCCTTGTTTAAAAAATGGGGTTAATGGGCTGGAGTGGTAAAGTGCTTACCTAACATGCATGAGGCACTGGGTTCAATCCTTAGCACCAGATAAATATAAAATAAAGATATTGTGTACACCTAAAAAAAAAACCCTAAAAAATAAATATCTTTTTAAAAATGGGGTTAATAAACCTCAATCCGTATATGAATGCCTGAGCGCTCTAGTAATCTCTTCTCTTATCTTGGGCTTCAGAGTCTTCTTAGCAGTGTCCTTCTCAGTTCACAGACTCCCCATCTCCCCCCACCAAATGCCTCTGCCCTTTTCAAGCCCTCAGCTACTGAGCTGTAGGTTCTGGCTAGGCTGCTGCTGGTTGAGGAAACAGAGTTCCAGGCAAGCTTATACTTACAGACAGGGACTGGTCCAAGGTCAGCCAACAAAGCCCAATATAGCTGCCTTTGCTCCAGCACTTACACCACTGCTTTCCAGTCTTTTTCACATATTGCACACACAATATGTGCAAGAACACCCCTAAGGCTCAGTGAGAAAACAAATGCTGTTCCATCCCAAAGGCCCCAGCCTGGGACTCCACTGTGCTCAGCCTCCCCAGCCTCTTCAAGGGCAGAAAGATCCACAGCCACAGCACCTTGAGAACCCACTTGTCCACCTTCAGAGTAAGTACTGTCCACCCAACTGACTTCTGTGTTCATGTCCTTGGTCCTCCAGAGGAATGTTGGATTGGTCATTGCCCAGCCAATGAGTTGACTGACCTTGGGCCAGATTGCCCCCCTTCCAGACAGATTTTCCCAAATTGGTCAAGAGCAAGAGAAAGACCTAAGGAGGAGTTGGCTTCAGATGTGAACCCTGCAATCCTCAGCACAGTCCCAAAACACGTCTACACTGCCAGCACTGCTGAGATAGTGTTGCTGATGCTCCTGCAGGAGGAGAGGGAGATGATGAATGGGGGATACACAGAAGATGGTCTTCTTGATGCAGAATTAAAACAGGAGAGGACTAGGAAACATCTTCTCAGCCACCCCTGACAGCTCCACTGGTCCCGAGGGTGGAGGGGTGGGGACTGACTCCCAGAGCCTGGGGTTTATGGATTTTTGTTTTTATATCATGTCCTATGCTTAGGCTATGGTCACTACGTTGAGGACCAACTGGGCACGGGCACTCCCCCACTCCACCTCTCCCAGGCCCAGCACTGGCTGCTTGGGTGCAGCAGCCAACAGCACAGGCAAACCCACCCCAGAGGGTGTCTCTACCATGCAGCAGCCTGACATAAACACACTGATGCAGGTAATGTGGTCTGTCCTGTGCACGGTGGTAGTCATGCTGCATAACATACTGCACCGTTTATAATAAATGTTACTGTATTCACACACACACACACACACACACACACACACACACACACACACAGTTAGTGCCCAAATAAAATAATAAAGTAGAGATAGAGGATTAAGAATGAGAAGTGGGCCAGGCACAGCGGCGCACACCTGTAATCCCAGCATTTTAGGAGGCTCAGGCAAGAGGATCGTGTGTTCAAAGCCAGCCTCAGTAACTATTGAGGCCCTAAGCAATTCAGGGAGAGCTTGTTTCTAAATAAAATATATAAATGTGGCTCAGTGTGAACCCAGCACCACTGGGTTCAACCCCTGGTGACGAAATAAAAAGCTAATGACAGGGGTGTTAACTTAGGTCAGGTGGCAGGAAAGACCTCCCTGAGGAACTGACATCTGAAAAGAAATCCAACGGAGTGGAAGTGTGAGCCACAGACAATCTGCAGGGAGGCCATGCCTGACCTGGGAACAGCAAGCCCACAGAATCAAATTAGAGTACGCAGAAAAGTTACTCAAGACATTTTTAAAATACAGATTCCTTGGCCCCAGTCACCGAGATTCTGTTCAGTAAATCTGGGACAGACGCAGGGGTCTCCATTTTCAAGCATCTCAGTAATTCTGGAAGTGGGTGATCCAAGGACCACATTTTAAGGAAACACGGGTTTTATGTTTCTCCCATGGTTTAGGTCCCCAAGCATTCTCAGTGAGTCCGCTTTATGCTTTCATAAAACCCCAAAGCTTTAAGGTTTAAGATCTACAGATCTTAAAAGCTACCAGAGCCAGGCAGATCTCCCAGCCCATTCCCATGCACCCACTTCCCCTCAGCAATGAATAGAGAAGATGGTACCCAGCCAGGGAGTCTGGGACAAGGGGCAGGGCCAGGCAGGCTCTAAGTGCCGGTGGGCAAAGTCTGCACCCTTCACACCAGGAGCTGCACCCCTAACTTGGGGCCAGGTGCAATGACAGGTAAAGCTCCCCCAAATGCAGACTGGCTCCACCTACCTGCTCCCCAGCACCCACACTGCTGTGAAATAATGACCATGGAAGTAAGTGCTGGGCCCCTGAGTTCAAAAGACTGGGCTCAGATCCTGGACCCTCAGTCCCCTGACTCAAGTCAGTGTTTCAACCTCTGAATTCTAATGAACTCATTAAAAAAAAAGAAAAAAATGGAAATAAAAGCCATACCTGCCCTTAAGGTTAGTAGAAGATGACATCTGGAAAACTAGATACAATCTCTCATCCTCAAAGATTTGACTCCATAAAATTTGACTGCCGGTATGAGTGATGCTATTATTTAATCCAAATAAATTCCGTGTGATGAGCCCATACTAGGCTTGAACTCCGCACATGCCCGGTTTCAATATGGTGGCACATTTAACAAAATATTCCTCGAAGGGTCTCTCTTCTTTATATGGATCCCTCAAAGAGTGCCGAGGTTGTTGAATCCATCACCTGTCACACCACTTCTTAATATCTCATTTGCACTTCCTTTTAGCCTTGAATCGCCTCACCCCGCAGCTATCCAGACACTCTCCCCTCCCTCCACCCCATCCTCTCTCAGCTCTTGCCTAAAAGCTCTTTAACCCCTGCCCTACCAGCCCTGCACTTTTCCTCCCACCTCCTTCTTCCTTTCGGAGTTGCTTGCCTAGCTTAGACTTTTAGATAAAATTTTCCAGTCCCCACTTTTCTGTCCATCTTCCCATCCCATAATGATCACGACTGTCGTTACAAATGCTGAACCTTCAGCTCTCCAGGCAGAGGGACTGTGATTATCTGCAAAAAGGTGAAGATCTTAACCCACGAGCTCATCCCTCAAATGCAAATGCTCTACAGTGGAACACGCGCACAGATTTGCACACACGCAAGGCATATACGTAGACGGTAGCACATGTGGATGTGGGCACACCTGCCTTATGCAGAGGCTATGTGCTAGAGCATTGCATGTGCCAGCAACAGGCACATGGGGACACGTACGTGACGTCGTGTGTGCATGCATGTGCACCGAGGCCAGGTCTAAGGGCCACGTGCGCTAGTGCGCTTGACCTGTGTGCTCCATCGTGCCCTGTTCCCAGCCTGGGTCAAATCCAGAGACCCCGGGGAAAACAGTGGCTGAGCCGGGGCCCCCTCGGTTGATCCTCCCTCCCACTGGCCTCAGAGAAACAAAGACAGTTTAGCAAGAAGTCCCCAGCTAAGCGGTTTTTTTAAGACTTTCAGCCAGCAGCCGCCAGGCTGAGCTGAACGTCTCACTTTATTAGTGAGTTTGGCCTTGGGTGTCTGGCTGTTTGATCAATCCTGCGGGGGTCAGTGATATTTCCTCACCGCCCCCCCCGCCCCTGCCTCTCCCGCACCTGATGAACAGCATGCCCCTGGACCGCTGATCACCTATTGATTTTCCAGCCCGAGCCTGCATCCGCCGCCAGCGGCCACCTCCAGCCCTGTCACGGGGACCACTCGGTGACTAACTGGTCCTCCCGGCCCTCCCAACCCCCGCCCCTGACGGCGGGCCCTGGTCCCCACTAGCACTGCCCATTCCTGGCTTCTGGCTTCGTCTGTGCCCCATCCCTGCCCTCCCCGCAGGGCCCTGTGCTGGGGCCTCCCACCCCAAACCTGTCTTTCCCCAGGGACACCCGCACTTCCCCCAGGCCGCCTGGCTCGAAGCCCTTTCACGACCTGGGCAGTCTTCATCTCCTCAGGCCTCCCTTTCCTCACGTGGGAAACTGGGGCCACACAAGATCCTATTCATGGTGTGAGACAGCAGTTTTCTTTCTTTGTTTGTTTGTTTTGATGCTGTGGGTTGAATCCAGAGGGTATTTTACAGCCCTGACCCTTTTTATTTTTTTATCTCGGGACAGGGTCTCACTGAGTTGCCCCAACCTTGCTAAATTGCTGAAGTTGGCCTTGAACTTGTTGTCCTCCTGCCTCAGCCTCCAGACTCGCTGGGAGTACAGGCCTGTACCACTTCTCCCTGGGAAAGCAGTTGGGTTTTTTTTGTTGTTGTTGTTGTTTTGATTTTTTTTAATATCTATTTATTTATTTTAGGTGTGGATGCACACAACACAATGCCTTTATTTCTCTGCGGTGCTGAGCATCGAACTCAGGTCGCGCCTGTGCTAGGCGAGCGCTCCACCGCTGAGCCACAATCCCAGCCCCCGGGAAAGCAGTTTTTAAAGTGTGTCCTGAGTACCTCTGGGAGTCCCTGAGGCCCTTCCAGAGGGTCCATAAAAGTCAGAACTGTTTATAACAACATGGAGATGTTATTTGTCTTTTTTGCCCTCATTGGAAAAAAAAAAAAATAACTCAGTGGAGTATTCCAGGGACTACTTGACATGTGCTACCTCAAAAACTTGAATACAGAGGCAGCTATTGGAAATCCAGCTGGCTTCTCACTAAGCCTGACACTATCAAGACACATAAAAGTGTAAAATCATGCCATGCTTCCTTCTCTCTCAAGTCTGTGGATTGAAAAACGCAGTTATTCATCATAAAAAAATTATGCTAACATGTATTTATTATCGCTCTTTTAAATAAATTATAAACAAATACATGAAAATTCTCTCAGTTTCAACTCCTAAAATAGTAAACAGTGAGAAACACAACTCACATTGGGAGCCCTTCGAGATCCTCAATAATTTTTAAGAACATAAAAAGAATTCCGGAGACCAAAAAAGTTTGAGAACTGCTAGTGCAGGAAGTGAGCACGTTGCCTGATCACTGTTCACACTGAGTAGATGATGATGATTGTGGGGAGCCACATGAGTCACCACGCCTTCCAGTCCTGAGGACCACGGGGATCTGAAAGATCACTTAGTCCAGCGCGGCAGTGCCATGACTCAGGACTCGGTCTCTCCTCTGCTCGGATAGCAAGGCCCGTCTTCTGAGTAGGCCTACCCTGGGGTTGAGCTACACTCACTTATTCTTTTGTAACCCTACCCCTTTGCCCTGCTTGGGATAGAATGTTCCATGGAAATTCCCTTTGTGTGTCCCCTTCTCTTGAACCTCCTTTGGGCATGGCCTTCCTGGATGTCAGTCACCCTGCTGACAGCAGACATCAGGAAGCTAGACTCTGCCCCCTGAAACCTGATCCCTTGCCTCCTTTGAAGGGCTTCTCCCCAATAAAGGGGTTTAGCACATGCTCTCTCTGCTCTCTTGCAATATCTCTCTCTCTCTCTCCCTCTCTCTCTCTCCCTCTCTCTTTCCACAGGCCCCTAAGTTCAGAGGAGCTGTCACAGGACCCAAAGAAAAAGGTTATCTGTGTTTCTTGTGTGATTTATTTCGTGCAGCCCAGTTCACCTGGAGTGACCCTGAGTGTTTTAGTCGTGAGAAACTCTCAGGTGACGATGATGATTAAGCATAATTATCAATGGGAAAGGGACGACCCATTTGACCTTGGGGGTATCAGGGTGTAAGTTTGGGGAGGTTGCCCCTGATTAGATATCTAGTCCCTGCAGCCAAATGGCACATGGTGGGGGCCCCTATGCTGGGCTCTGAGGACTGTCCCTTCTCTGCTCCTGGCCACCCTCCTCACCTGCTGTCACCGTCTGCCTGGAGGGGCTCTGCACTATTGACAGGAGATTGCCACACCTGGCTCTGACTCCTGAGGCACATGGGCTCTGAGTTCCCAGAGAGAGGCAGTTGGTACAAAGAAGGAATGAGGCCTGGCGAAGGAGATGGCAGCGTAACTACTCTTCATTTAGCACTCCCCACGTCAGGTACTGTTGTGAGCACTATTCATTTATGTTTTATTTATTTATTTATTTTCGGAACTGAGGGCTGAACCCAAGGACACTTTGCCACTGAGCTACATCCTGGGGATTTTTTATTTTTTATTTTGAGGCAGGTTCTCAAAATAAAGTTGCCCCTGCTGGCTTCGAAATTGTGATCCTCCTGCCTCACTCAGCCTCCCGAGTTGCTAGGATCAAAGGTGTGCACCATCACACCCAGCTGTTAGAAACACTTTTGAAAAGTTAAGATTGATCCCCGCAGCAATCTTGTGAGGCAAAATGTACCCAGGATGATTCTGTTGTGCCCAGTGCAGTTAAGAGGACAGACACACAAACAACTGACTCCAAAGCAGAAATGATGGCTGCCATTCTAACGGGAAGGACCACACCATGCAGGGCACATGGGGTGGCACCAGGGTCAGTCAGGAGGCAGGAGAAGGGGAAACTCAGACAAAAGCCTTTACGGTGTCAATCATAGGTGAGGCAGGATAAGCACCTTAGAACTGGCTGGTTTAGCATCTTAGCAAGCTCTAGGCTGCACTGTTTGTCCGTGGTGGCCTGATATGCACCCTGCAGTGATTGGGGAGAGTTTTATAAAGGGGGTGGTTGGGAGTGTGGGCTTTGGACTGGCCAGTTCTCAGAGGACAGGTGCACTTACAGAGAAGTTGTTCACTGACTCAAGGAATTAATCTCAGAAGGGGCAGTTCCCCCTGGGCAGCAAGGTCCACGACAAGATGCCAAAGCATCATAAAACAGAAAAAAATAGCATGGTTGATGCAGAGGTGTATAGATTATTTCCTCATTTTACAAATGAGGACAGGCAGGGCTAAGAGTCATGTCTGAGGTCACACTGTTGGTAGGTGGTGGCAGCAGGACTTGAGCCAAGGCACTGTGGCACACAGGGCCCAGCCCTTAACCACCATGCCACACTGCCTCCTGCCAGGGCTGCCTCCTAGGCTGGAGCAACTCAGTGGCTGGTCTCCAGGAGGCCAGAGCCTGGAGTGGGCTGAGGCCAGGCCTTGAGTGCTCTTGGCTGTGACTGTAGCCTTGTGATGCTGGCACAGAGGAGCACAGCTCTGGAATCATGCTGCATCTCCTATCACCAGGTCCCTGGACAATGCTCCTGATAGGTACCAGCTCCCCACCCCCAGGAGGCCACTCTCCAAGCACCTGAGCCGCTCAGGGCTGCAGGAGAGATGCCTGTAACATACAGAAACACAGCAAGGGGATGATCTGAGATGCTCCGGACAACTCATTAGTTCCTTAGATTGACATGTCCCATCTGTTCCTGTTTGCAGGTCCTTGGGTCTCCCCAGCAGCTGCCCACACTCCACTCAGAAGGGCCCTAGCAGCTAAGTCAATAATTAGAACTCCATAAACTGTGGCTGGTGTTCTTTATTTTGGTGTGGCTTGCTCACAAACTGGACCTGTAAAATGGGGACATTCATGCATTCTTCCTAGAGGTGGTCAAGATTTAGGGACCTAGTGGGTAAGGTCCTGATTTGAGCCAAAGTGAACAGAGAAGGGGTCCTAGTCGAGGGAGGTGTGTGTGTGGTGGGGCGCGGGTGTCTCCTTCCGCTCCAGGGCAGCTGAGAGCGTCCCTGGGCGGGCAGGTCAAGAGCATGCACTGGGCACGGGTCTGGTTGCTCTCTTCAGCCTTCACCAATAGACCTGGAATGGGACAGGAGCTCCCAACCGCGCAAACGTGGGGCGACAGCTCCCCCTGCCGGCCGACATGTGCAGCACCTGCCCGGAGCGTCCCGCCTGCTGTGGCCTGGGCTGGGGGAATTGGGGCTCTGGCAACAGTGGCCAGGACTCCGGAAGGGGGTCCGCCCCTGCCCGGCGCAGAGAGCGCTGCAGCGCATGTCCGCCCACCTCGAGGGCACCTGCGCGAGCTGCTCCGCCCTGAACCGTTTGAGCCTCCAGTTCTTCCTCTCAGGAGACAAACGGGATGGGAGCTGGCTCTGCCCACGCCCAGTGTTTCTGAAACCGCATGCTCTGGATTGCTTCTGCTCCTGTCCCACCTTCGACCTTCCTCCAGCCCACAGCCGACTCTTTCTGCACTCCAAATCCCAGCGTGTCACTGACCCCAAGACCTCTCAGGGGTCACAGCTGTGGCTCAAAATCTTACTTTCATATTAAAATGAGCATGATCAGCCAGACCTCAGTTGAGGGAGTGGAGCTCAGTGGCTCAGCGCCACCAGGCCCCGGGGAATCCTCCTGGAGCCTGGAGAGGGGCTCCTCCCCCAACTTTCTCACAGTGCCCCCCTTTCCAGACCAGGCCAGGGGGCCCAAGGAGCCTTCTATGGCTGGGGTCTGATGTCCCACACTGGAGTGATGCTCCCAGGACTGTTGATACCTAGCAATCCAACCCAAAACTTGATGGCAGGAAATGACTACAACTTGACCACATTCACAGACAGAATCTGGACCCCGCTGAGGGAAATTGGAGGCCTGGAAGGGCTGGAAGGGAGGGCCACTTCTGGGACAGCATTCTAGTCCCAGGAGGGGATGGCTGGATAGCTGAGGTGGGACCACCAATGGCCTCTCTAGCATTCTGATCTCTGGTCGCTGGCCCGCTTGGACAGCTCAGTGTCCCAGAAAGCCAGGCAGAAGCCACGTGGCCTTGGAAATCACTCAGCATCACTTTCAACGCTACTTTATTGGTCAAAACAATCACCAACCTGCTAAATTAGAGGAGGGGCCATAGACTCCACCTCTGCATGGGAGGAGTGTCCAGGAATCTGCAGCTATTCTTCCACACACAGCCCATCTCTCCACCATGGCTTTGTGGCCCTGGATAAGTATGGCCCATAATCTACCTCCAATCTCAGGTGCTTCCTCCTGCACCCCAGGATTGGCCCCCCAGCTCTACTGATGGAAAGGTAGCTGAACAAGGTTTCCCTGAACCAGTTGCCACAGGGGCCACGGGGGTGGTACAGCGGAAGGGAGCTGCACAGGAGGAGGCTGGAACAGCAACATGACTTGCTCAGCACCCCCTCCTTACATGCATGTATTACAGGCAAGGGAAGAGAGAAGGGGCGTGCAGGGAATAACAGAGACATCAGCACATCAGTTCTCCACACTGCTCCGTCCCTCCATATTGGCTCTGCCAGGTTGCCAGAAGTAAGGGACCAAAAGCAGCCCCTCCACCCAATGCCAGGTGAGGACAGCAATTTGGGGAGTCACTTCCTCCATTGGCCAGAAGAGGGCAGCACAGTGCCGCTCTGCAGCCTCTGAAGCTGAGTCCAGGATCTCACGTGGTCAGTTGCCCTCCATCACATGCCCTGACACAGCATCAGAAGCTGTGTCCAAGCCTGGGTCTGTCTCGAAGCCACTGCTTGCCTGGAGTGCCCAGAAGCTCCATATACCATACACAAGTGCTCTCCCTGGAATTCCTGATACCCTGAGCCCCAGAGCCAGAGGCTCTGCTCTGGGCTTGTTGGGACTCCACCCGACATTTTCTTCCCTTCTGCTCAGCCTGATCACCTCTCACCTTTGCCCATCTTCTGGAAGGGGTTTGTCTTTCCTGGGATGTATTCATAGCTCCATTAAAGTGGCTCTCCTAAAAGAGATGTGGATCTTGAAAGAGATCATGGCACCAGGGAACCTAGGACAGGTTTGGGTGCAGCAGCAGCCTCCTGAAAAGTCAGGCTGGAGGAGTGGGGGCTCCTGTTTACCCATCAACCCCAGGTGCAGGGCCTTTCTGGAGCTGACTGTAGCAGCAGTGCACCTGAAAGGAGGGAGGAGAGCAGATAAGTGAGCTGAGTTATTATCATCCCCACTAGACAGAGAAGGAAACTGACCCAAAGACAGAACATGTCCTGCCAAAGGTCAAAAATTCTGAGTGGGACTTACACCCAGGTCTCACAGAGACACAAGAGTATATGCTATCTATATGGAATTATGGTAAAGGTGAAAGCAATCCACACTGACAACAGAACAGTGCCACTGCAGGTCTGGGTGTGCTGGGGGCCGAGTGATACAAAAGATCATGAGGGAACTTTTTGGATGAAAATGTTCTCTATTTGATTTTTGTGATCATTGTGGTGAAACGCACTGCAGTCAGTTATAATGAGTGCATTTGTTATGTGTAAATTTTACCTAATTAAAGGGGTTTTGTTTGTTTAATCTAGCTCTCTGATTTCAGTGCTCTTGTTTCCACCTTCAGGTGACATCCAGTTGTGGTGTCACTGATCTGGGCCCAGTGTCCTGTGTTATCCTCACACCCAGAGGGGGTCAGAATCCCATCTGAGTAGGAACCAGGAGAGGCTGTGGGAGTGCTGGGCCCTTGTATCCTAACTGCCTGGTCAAACCATCTAATCAATTGCAAAAATCAAACATAAAACCTGAGCATCTGGACCCCTCAGCATTGGCCAGACCTCACCGCAGCACAGGATAGTGGCCTCAGTTTATTAACCTGAAACAAAAAATCTGCCCTGACTCCCTAAAAGCTGAGTTTCCTGGACTTCGCCACCAAGGCAGGGCTTTCCCAGAATTTGTCCACCTTCCAAGTCTGCAGCTGAAGTTGGGAACACCCAGGGTGATCTAGAATACGCTTCTCCAAGCAACAAAAACTCTAGAGCAAGACTTTAATGAGTTCCCCGGTGGCCTCTTCCAATTCAAGTGTCACTAACCTGGCCCAGATTCCAGCCCCCTACAGGGCAGTCCTTGGAAAACCAGACACAAGGGCCAATTAAACTGGTTCTCAATGACCAGGGAGCTAGTGATGGGGACAGAGGGAGCCCCACTGGGGGCGACTCTTTGGATGATAAAAGCTGAAGGGATTTCCAAACCTTAAAATTTGCAGTTCTCTATCTCAGAGGACCAAAGGCTTCAGCAGCTCAGGGCCCAGGGCTGAGCGGGAATGAGAGTCCCCGTAGGCATGGATGTATGTTCCATCTTAAAGCTGCTGATCAGCAGGCAGGACTCAGGGATGAAATGTGTCCTGCCAGTTCCTCTCCTAGAAACATGGAAGATCTGTGTCCAGATCAGTCCCACAAACTACCGCTGTTCTGGCAGTCTGTTTATCTACACGTGTGAGGACTTTCAGTGAGCTCACTCACCTCTACTAGAAGGAACCCCAGGGCCTTTCGCTCCCCAGTGGTTGTGGTAGCCCTGTGGCTGGCCTTCAGACTACAGCGAAAACCAAGTCTACCGTGGGACACGCAGAATAAACACAAGCTAAGAGGGGACCACAAGGGCACATACCTGAATAACGGCGTGCTGTGACAAGGCACGTAAACCTCAAGAGGTCTCACGCTGTTGGCTAGGTCATTCCATCCAGGTGGAGTGGATCCTGCCAGGCTCTGAACTGGGAGGTCAGCAGCAGGCCCCTGAGGCCCACCCCAGGACCTCGCAACTCACAGGAGCCATTGGTAAATACCCCAAAACCTAGGGTAAGAAGGGAATCATCCAGATCTCTTCTGGACGAGCACTCGGGGCTCCTTCTTTAACCCCATGTGGCTTTGTCTAGACTTATTTCCTTTGGTTTGGTACCAGGGTTTGTGCTCAGGGGTGCCTACCACTGAGCTACATCCCCAGTTCCTTTTTTGAAAATTTGAGGCAGGGTCTCACCATTTTATCCCCACTCCCCTCGTTGCCCTACTCCCACCCCCACAGGCAACACCCTAGTGTGCAGCGCCTTGTTGGTCTGCGGTTTTGCCATCTCCGAGTTGCCTTTGGTGTGCACGTATTTTCAGTTTCTGAAAACAGTACTATCACGTTTCCCACTTTTTCCACTGAGCTATTTTTCAGGCCTGTATCATCCGCTGGCTGTGACTTGGAACTGCTCTGCTGCACTCCACAACATCATCCACTACATTTCTCTGCACTCTCCCAGCAATGGACACAGTCCCACAACTACCGATCATACTGGGGGACCATTCTTACACGTCTTCTATGCACCAGGGGAGACTTTTGTTGGGAACGCACAACAGAAGTGGAATTTCTGGGCCATGAGCAGACATGTACCTCACTGGTGAGTAGTGCTGGGCTGCTTTCCAGGACAGCCACACTGGCCACAGGCAGCCGTCTCTGAATCTCAGCCCACATTCCCACGACTCACCTTTCCAACTTCTGCTAATCTACTGAATGCAAAGCGACACCCAATTATTACTTTAGTTGGTGCTTCTCAGTTTGAGCATTGGTGTTGGCTTGATGGATTTGGGGTCTGCCTGTTCACCCCCTTCACCCATTTTTTTCTTATATGGGTTCTTCTGTTGACCTATAGGAGCTTCTTGTGCATTCCTGACATGTGATCATTGATTGGTGTTATCTATTGCAATGTCTTCTCTCATCTCCCACACCTACCAGCAGGCCTTCTGCCAACCACAGTAAGAAAGGAGTAAAGGAAAACAGGAGGGAAATCACTGAGTCCAAACTAATATATTAAATGAAGAAAATATTTACAGAAGCACAACAAAACTACCTGAGACTTTTTTTGTACCTAAGTGTTCAAAATAAAAGTTAGAAGTAAACAAGCAGAGTGTAAAGAGAGACTAAGAAGTTAAAATAAATCTTAAGGGAAAAATCATTTTGAAAAGAATATAAAAATAAAATCACATCTGTATTTTTCTTAAAGCTTCACGGAAAAAGGGAATGATGCAGAAGTCAGGCAGGGTAAGGGGGCTAAACACAGTCACAAGTGGAAACAAAAAGAGGGACAGAAAAGGCAGACAGCAGAGGGCTGGCTGGTAAGTCCCCATCAGCCACCACCTGCCCTTAGGTCCCTGGGGTCCTGCAGCAGTAGTCAGGAGACAGGAAGGCGTCGAGGCTGCCACTGGATCAAGTACTAGTTCACACATCAGGCTGAGGCCAGCAAAGGGCATGGCCAGGACCTTTGTATTCAGAGCTGCTGACTGGGCCATGGTCAATGGACAAGGCCTCAGAAGTCTTAGAGGAGTAGCCAGTGCTGGGCCTTCCCCTGGCTTTGGAGACTCTGGGGCATTAACCACTGAACCTTGCCCCCACCTCCCCACTCCTTTGTGAATCTCCTACTTCCCAGCCTGTCAGCTCGCCCATAGTCTTCAGTAGAAGATGCAAGTGGGAGAGAGGCCACACATGCCAGCAGGCCCAGGGGAGGTGTTGCCCTGGGAAGCGCAAGGAGACAGCCTGTCTGAACAAGTTGAGTACCACCCAAGAGGGCACGAGGTCACGTCTCCGTGATTCACCAGGTGCCAGCACGGCAGCCCTGCTTGCTGGTGGAAGCAATGATGGTGAGGACGCAGGGACCACTGCCCTCCTGACTGCCTGCCAGGAGGCACCCTAGGGGGCCAGGTGTCTGTCAAACGATTTAATTGGCTAGTAACAGTTCCAATGACTCAAAGGAAAAAAAAATTCAACTGTCAAGTAATCCAAAGTTCCACCATCATTTCATCATAAGCCAGAAGGCTAAGGAAAAATCCAGGTGAGTCACTGGAGTGGAAAACAGCTGATCTTGAGATGAACAAGGGATACGGGCTGCAGACCAGCTAACCTGAATCCTTCCAGTGAGATATAAAGGCAGTACCCCTGTTGCACCAAGAATTCACTGGAAATTCAGCTGCTTGGCATCTGGATCCCTATTCCCAGAGCGACCGTGCCTGGTGGGGCGTCGCCAGCTGGCCCACAGTCCAGGCTGCCCACACCCCAGGAGTTCCCAGACAGAGATTTCATTAATCAGTTTTTGTTTTCATTTTGAATTAGTTTTTGATCAAGTGGATGACGTAGGATTGTTGGCATTTTATTTTCCCAAGGAAAACATTTTTTAGAAGACTACCACCCAGTATCACCATCACCCCATCTGTTCTGATCCTCTCTTCCCACGTTTTACTGACCAGCATCTCCCCACTCCCCTGTACACACAGCGCTTGGCTCAATCTCCACTTGCTGGCTGGACTGTGACCCACAGGAGTGGACAGAAGCAGGGGCTCCTTGTGATGGCAACATCCCACATACAGGGAAATTCACCTGTGGGGGGAGCTGGCGAGGCCTATACAGACCACAAACTCAGAATTATGTAAGGGACCCCCAGTCAAGGGCTCAGGGATTTTGAAGTTGCAGATTCTGACAATGAAGATCCGTCTTCATCCCCAAGGCTGTAACGTAACACAGGATACAAAACTAGAAGCCCTGCTGTGGTGAGGGCTGCCCTCTAAGAGGCGGAGGTACCGATGGGAAGTGTGTCCTTATGTACTCAAGGAAAGGCTGGTCACTTCTGTCTGCCACCCTCCAGGCGCCCCCATTTTGGATCTCTGGTCTCAAACCTTAGGGTGTGGATCCTGAAATGTTTCCCCTTCTACTGCAACAGAACCTTTGAAAAACAAGATGTCTCCGAGCTCTACACAGAAAGAAATGGAACCTCTCTGGGTCTTCCTTTAAGCAGCATCCCAAGGCTTGAACTCTCAAGGGCACTCAGGCACGTCAGTGCACGTTATGGGGAGGGGAACTTCCTGTGTCCATGTAACCCCAAAGCTGATGGATGCCACTGCATCAGGTTTTTTAGACAATCCAGGCCCTTGCACGGAATAATTCATGGGACCATCTTAAAATAAAGACCATGACATCTACAGATGGGAGGGAATATGTATATTTTAGGTATAAAGGTTTACCATTATTAACAATTATCACTACTATTTACATGTTTATAAAATGGAAATAAAAATGCCATACAGGTTTGATGCCAAAAGTGGCACATCCAAACTAAAACCAGTATAAAAATAAATTTTCAAGCTACGTGTTTTTAAAATAATTGTCACTGAAACAGTAAGGGGACACTGCATCGTTGTGTTGAGGAGCAGTCATCATCTCAGCAGCCACGGGGCAACAAGGAAACCAGTGCCTGCTGGAAGAGCCACCCATGTTCTCCCGAGAACACACGTGGACAAACAAAGACAGAAACGAGAGTTACATTCCTGAGCTACAGAAGTTTAGAGCAGCTAAACTTAGTGAATTCCTGCTACAGAGGAACCCTGAGGGTCAGAGCTGGTGGGCTCTCCCCAGTGCTCAGCTCTGGCACCAGGACGTGGCACTGAGCTCTGAGAGAAAGCTCAGCCCACTGTGAAAAACAGAAATCCACGGCTACTCCGGATGGTGCACGGGAGTCCTCCTGTAGACACCAATCCCTTGTCAGTCTCCTGGCCACAGTTAAGCAGGGACACAGGCAGAAGACAGACAAAAGCTGCTCGGTTTGGACCCCTGGCAGACCTGCCCTTGGCTATCCTGGCAGAAATCCCCAGCATTTCCAAGGTCCCCTGCCTTCACGCACACACGCTTATGCACACCCAGCAGAGGTCCTCACTGGTCAACTCAGCCACGGCCACAGCAGGGAAGCAAAGGTGGCCCAGCAGAGCCTCTGTCCACCCAACGTGGCACTGCAGCCTTCAGCAGCTGGCTTTCTTCCTCCTTCCCCAAGAGCTGGGCCAGGACTGTGCGCCTGCTGCCAGTGGCCTGCTGGACCAGTGAGCGTGCTGACCAGCCAAGAGCCGCCTGGCCCATTCCCATTCCGCCTAGTGCGGCGCGTGGTGTGTCTGCCCATGCACGACGGACTTCTCTGGATCTCAGCAAAGAGGCAAATGCTGGCAAGGGTGGGAAGAAAGGGGCCAGTGAGCTGGCTGCAGCCCACTCCACAGCAGCTGCAGATTCCATGTGAGCTGGTGCCAGCTCACACCCCCAGGGCCAGGGACAGCAAGGAAAAGAGGCCACCAAGCAGTCACTGCTACTGCAACTGAGCTCAGCTCACAAGTCCTGGACCTTGGCCCTTTTGGCTTTCAGGGACAGGTGCTGCAAGAGAAGAGAAAACATCATAGTTGGGTTAACTGGACAAGGACACCAGACTCCAACAAAATTCCCAAGTCAGTGACCAAATCCAATCTTCCACCCAGTCCACGCCTTCTCAGGAAATGCTGTGTCCCTCAAAAAAAAGCCTGGAGTGGGAAAGCCCAAGTGACCCATGAAGGAAACAGGACTTCAGGAGGCCACAAGCATCCGGAGCCGGCCCACCAAGACAGAAGCTGGCCCCACAGCACTCCAGAGGCTGCCAGTGAACCGCCTCTCCCTCCGCCCAGCCCCCAGGCAGCACTGAAGCCCATCGCCTGTGTTCAATGGCTGGCCTCAGCAGAGGATGGCCTCAGCTTTCCAAGAGGTTTTTTGAGAATGGTTAATGAAAAGTACCCTCCCTTTAGAAACAAAGGAACGGGCCAATGCAGCCAGCATCTCCACATGCCAGGTGCCTGTGCTCACTGGAGCTAAAGCCATGCCCCCCCCCCACAGGGGGGGGTTACACCAGCTAAGAAGCCAGGCAGGAAACAGACACCTCCTAGTGACAGTATTTTCCCCCAAGAAATGTCACTGTCAGTATACATAACATACGAATCTCACTAACATAATCATGGCTATTAGATAATAGGATTAAAGGATAAAAATATTCTAAGGTAAAACCAAAAGTGATAGAAATCTTGAAATATGCATTTGAGGCAGAGTGAGTAAACATAAGCTTCTAATAAGGGACAGCCACTCACCAACTGAGGGACATCTGATGCTCCATCAATAATCATAATCGAATACCAAGACCCACGCACACAGTGTGAGTTCTTCACGGGGAATTCCCACCCCAACTTCTCAGGGCTCAAACCCCATTTCTCAGCACACACACGGCCTCACGAGAGCAAGTCCCACCACCCCACAGAGAACTGCAGTCCCTGAGCAAATACAGGGTGGAAAGAAGACGCGCACACGGTCAAGTTCAAGGTGAGAAAGGACTGCAGGACGGGAGCCAGAGCCTGGTGAGCAGCAGGACGACAGACTTTCTATCTATTCCTGCCTGAGGAGGACCAGGGAAGGGTCTTCCAAAGGCCAGGTTGGAAGGGTTTTCCCAGATAACAAAGATAACTTTGAGAAACACAAAAACAATTTCCAGATGAGAAGGCAAATCTCTCAACAGGTCACTCTATTCTTGCTGTATTTATCCTCTGACTTCTCTCCTCTCTGTACTTCACCTGATATGACCCTCCAACTAAGGTTAGACACCCACAGCCTTAGTTGAGAATGGAAGATGACGCCATTGTGCTTACAAGGCCATTTTTGGTGCTCATTTCTGGAAGGAATGTTGAGCATAAACAAAGCTGACTCTGAACCATTTCAGGCCTCTTTATAGGGAAGAGTGACAGTCTGAAAAACAAGTGATGTAACGTCACCTAGGGTGCCAGGAACAGAGCATGGACGGTCCGTCGGCTGTATATGGTCTATGTTCACCAAAGAACATCAACAGTCCATGGGCAGTCCCTGGAGATCCTGAGAGTCCTGGGCAAAGCCATCTGCTTTGGAAAACTTAACAGCAGACGCTCCTCTGGACTACTGTTAACCAGGGGGACCTGGGGACCTGGGGACCTGGGGACCTGGGGGCCCTCACTGTACAAGGAGGCTGCTGCACTGGTGGTTTCTAAAGGTCCCAGCCTTTTTAAAAATGCTGATCATGGTGAAAGTGATGGGCTGAAAACCAGGCATTTGAAGAGAAAAAAATAAGTGTGAAAATTTGTGCTTGTCTTCTTCAAACTTCTAGAGCTGTTTGCTCTTTAAACTTTGTGGGGTTGACCTAAAGAAACTGTAATTTTGAGCTGAGAAGGGAAAGTGATGAGGTTAATTCTGCTCTCCAAGAGCCCTGGGAACAACAGCAGGCCTGATCTCCTCCAGGCACCACTTCTAACTGCTTCAGCAGGCCTTTTACAGCGGCTTCTCGCCACTCTAGTTTGCATTGCTAATCACCTCTCTCTGGCTCTGAAGTCTGTTGTTTTCCACAGGAGAGATTGGAAGGAAAAGATTTTCTTTCACTACAGGTTTATTCTTACCAACCCAACAGGGCAGGGACGGCACTCTCTGCATTTCATCAGCCCCTGCAGTTGATCTGGTTTCTGGCTGAAACACCTGTTTAGGATGTGTGAAGAACTGTAGAGGTTTGAATTGTTTTTTGTTTGGATAAGAATTAAATCTTATGTAGATTTGCAAAGGGCAATTTCCCTTGACCTTACAGGGGAGGAGGGATGAGAAGACCCGTCCATTCACAGGGTCACAAACTCAAATGTCTCCAAGAAATGAGCAAATGAATAAACAGGGACGTAGGACTGTGGCATCTACAGCAAGAAGTCACTCTTCAGCCTGACAGCCAGCGTGCAGAATCATAGGCACAGTGTTATACTTTTGTCAAGAGAAAACAGAAACGTATATTTAACATAAAATCTCCCTTAAAAAAAAAAAAAAAGACAGGGTTTCACTGTGTTGCCCAGGCTGGCCTTGAACTCCTGAGCTCAAGTGATCTTGCTGCCTCAGTCTCCTAAGTAGCTGGGACTACAGGCATGTGTCACTGAGACTAGCTTAAACCTCCCACTTTTTAAAGGCAACAATCAATTCAAATTTTGATTGGAAAACACTGTGCAGTCCAGCTCTAACCCTGGTGGAATAAGAGGTTTTGGACTTTCCCTTATGCTGGAAAAACCATAAACCCAGACAAAACATCCGAAGGCAATGCTTCTCAGCACTGGAAAACAAACAGCACAGAGCTATCATGCCTTTGTGTGTTTGCGTGTGTTTGTGTGTGTGTGTTTGTGTGTGTGTAAGAGAGAGAGAGAGAGAGAGAGAGAGAGAGAGAATGCACACACGGTGCTGGTGCTGGAGACTGAACTAGGGCCTGGGTGCATGTTAAGCACATACTTTACTACTGAGCTACAGGCCCATCTGAGGCTGTAATCTTTGAAAAAGGAAACAGGTAAGCTTCATACTCATCCTGAATCTCTTTCTAGGTCTCCAAATCTTGGCCAGAGAAGTAAATTCTAATCAGAAAACAGAGGAAATGGAGACAAGAGTTCAGAACTGTTAAACAGTTAGAATTTGCAGAATAGGGCATCATAAAGGGGGAGCTCCGGAAGTCCACACAAGGCTACCCTGAAGACTTTGGCTGAACATTAAGCAATTCGATTCAATAAATATAAGATTCAATAAGAATGGCAGAGGACAGTTCCTGGGGAGTTAAAAGCAGAAATGGAGATTCTGAAGGCCTGAAAGTGCTGGGTGCGATGGCTCTCTCACCTGGCAGAGCCCTCACTGAATATCCTAGCCATTTAACTGAGACACCAAAAAGGCCATGTCTCAAGCATATGACTAAGACCTACCCTATGAAGACCAAGATCAAGGCTCATCAGAATCAAATGATGTGCCTGTAATTAACTGAGTGCCAGAATAACAGTCAACATTCTATAAGAAAAGGAAACAAAATACAGATTTTACAACATAACATCTATAATATCCAGCCTACAACAAAAATGTACTAGGTACAAGAAGGAGGAAAATGTGGTCAATTATGAGGAAGAACACAAGGACAAAACATGCCAGAAATGACAAGAGATGTTGAATTAGTACACAAGACTTTAAAATAGTTATTATAAATATATTCATCAAAGATTTAAAGGAAAAAATGCATATGATGAACACATGAAGGATCTCAGCAGAGATTATAAAAACAAAACTAAAAAAGAATCAAATGAAAATGCTAGAATGGGAAAATACATATCTGAAATGAAACATTTTCTGCAGGTACTGGACACTGCAAAACCAATCAGTAACCCTGAAGATAGGTCAAGAGCAGCTGTCCAAACTGAAGCACGGAGAAAAGGACCAGAGCCTTGTGAGGTGTAAGACCACATCAAGAGCTCCTGCACAAGCAGCTGTGCTCCAGGACGGAGAGACGCACTGAAGCAGAAAAAAGGAATCACTGTCCCAAATTTCCCAAATACGATTTAAGAAAACCAGCTCAAAGAACCATCACACTCATGAACTCCAAAGTGAGACAAACACAAAGAAAGGTATCTCCCATGTCAAACTGCCAAAAATCAAAGACAAGGACTGGGGATAGAGCTCAAGTGGTAGAGTGCTTGCCTCACATGCACAAGGCCTTGGGTTCAATCCCCAAAACCTCCAAAAAAAAAAAAAAAAGATCAAAGATAAAGCTAGGAAAGAAAAAAGAAAAAAAAAAAAAAACACAACACCTAAAAGCAGGCACTGGGCAGGGGGAGGGGAGGAGAAGACTCGTTACACACAGAGAACAACCGTGAAAACGACTGCTGGCTTCTCAGACGCCGCAAACCAGATGGCAAGGAATAAACTTTAAGATGCTAAAATGAAACAAGCAAACAAAAAGTCTTTCAAACTAGAATTCTACAGAGCAAAAAATACCTTTCAAAAACAAAGATGAAGTGAAGACATTTTCAAATAAATGAATGCTGAGAGAACAGTTCACCGGAGATGTGAACCAAGATACAGTAAAGGAAGCTCTTCAGGCTAAAGGGGAAAGATGCCAGAAAGACACGGGTCCAGCACTGAAATGGCAGATACTTGGGCAACACACAAACATTCGCTTTTTCTTATTAATCTGTTAAAAGACAACTAATTGTTTAAAACAATGACAGTAAAAATTGTGGGGTTTAAATATATGCAGAAATAAAATATAAGACAACAACAGCCCCGAGAATGAGATGGAGAAAATGAAATGTATTGTTATAGACTTCTTACATTAGAAGCTAAGTAGTGTAACCCTAATTCAAGGTCAACTGTGATGAGCTGTGGATGCCTTATTGCAATTCCTAGAGCAACCCTAAAATAATAAATGAATGAATAAGTAAAGAAACAAGAGGTATAAAAGACTACTTAAAGAGGAAAAAAAAGAATACTAAAAGAACCCTTGAAACAGCTAGAATTTGCAGAACAGGGCATGTGCCTGTGAAAGCAGGCAGGAAAAAGAACGAACAAAGAATAAGCTGAACAGACAGAAAAAAAACAGCACGGTGGTGGCTTAAATCTAACCATATTGATAACTGCATTAATAACTAGACACTCCAATTAAAAACACAACGCAGAACAAACAGACTGAGATCTATGAGTCACAGTCAGCCGGAAAGCTTGTGAAATCTGATTTACCTGTCAGTCCTCTAAATATTAACAACCATCCCTCAATGAAAAATCTTGTTAGAAGAATATATGGCTTTTCTTTTTTTAGGGCAATGAATGGACCACTTTTGGCAAAAGTGAAGAAGAAAACAAAACCATAAATCTGCTCAACAATGTTCACTACCCTGCTTGTCCTGTATGGGACCTGCCACGGCAGAAGAGTGAACATGGAGGACTCTACATGGGCCAGGTCTCACCCACCAAATGGTTTAAACTACCTTGGGTTTAAGCCTGCACACCTATTCAAAGTGTCCATGAGGCAATTCTTATTAGAGAATATCTGCGCTACTCCAAATGTAGGTCTCAAGTGTGAGATAACTTCTTTAGGAGCAAAGGGAGAAAAGAAGAGCGGGAGATATGTTTGTTTTGGTTTGGGGTTTTTTCCCTGATGAGGCTGGACGGACTCATTTTTAATTGTACTTCCTTATGAAGCAAATGACGGACATGCTTTCACCCCATTTGGGGGAACAGGGTGATGAAATGGCCTTTCATCCTATGCACCATGGGTGGAGGCAGAGGGGATTAAGGGAACTAAAATGAAAAAGAAATGTGTATTTAACAATATAAACCAGCGCCTATGGGTGGTTTGGGGGACAAGATCTGTTCATTCCTACCGTTCCTTGCTGATAAAAGTGTGGCGCCAGCTCCAACAGCCATGCAGACTCTATGGCAGTCACATCTCTCATGTAGTACTTGGAGGTCTGTATAACTTCATTGTAGATGACCCTGAAACAAGAAAGACATGGAGCATCCTCCCACGTCTCAGGATGGTCAGGAACCACAGTTAGAGATGCTGAGTCCCTTTTCTTAATCATTCACAGGTGTGTACTCCAAACTCCGTGTACAAAAGCACTGAACACCTGCAATGCATACCACTCCTAAGCCCATGGGTCACAGTGTGTACATTTCACAGAGAAGACTCTGAGTCCCACATGATTTCTAGGGCATCTCAGTTACCTGCAAAGGACCTTTCTGGTCCTTTGTATGTTTATATAGCTCTGAACGAAACTTGAGGACATAATTAGACAATATAAGAAATGAAGGCAGATGCCTGATCATGAAAAGGGCAGGGAAATGACTGCAGAGACACAAAGAACTTTCCAGAGTGATGAAAATATTTTGTCTTATTTAGAGTGTGAATTTCGTGGAGGTACACATTTGTCAAAATTCATCTTTCACTGTTCATAAATGATATCTTAATGGGGGAACAAAAAGACTGAATCATCTGAACCAAGAACATAATTTCAAATCACCAGACTTCAGGAGCACATAACTAGTTTCTGAGCTATCTTAAGTGTTGATTCAGGGCATTTCTCAGAACCGTAAATGCCCAGCCACACTCTGCTACCCCTCAGAAAGAGTAAATGAGTCCCAGCTGATGAAAAGGAAGGAGGGGACCCTCTGCAAAGGCCTCAGAGGAGAGGCACCGAGAGGCACAGGTCTGCTCCAGACTGGCTCTATATCCACCACCCTTTCATTTCCAAGGAGCTCCACCTCCGTGTGAAGCTCCTTGAAAATGAAACAGGAAAAAGAAAAACATTTTTCTTTTAAGCAACTCCCAAATTTAAATAACCAAAACTCAGCAGATCTTTATAGGAGATTCACAATTGAGATCTCCAATTTGACCTGTACACCAATGACCATATTTCTAAATCCAGAATTGACCAAGCTGCTCTCCACCTTGAAAGCTTCTAGGTCTGTGCTGGTTACAGGACAGCCTACCCCCTTGATCTAGGTGAGAGCTCAACTTCACCACTGATGTGAAGCACCACTTAAGTAGAGTGCTGGGCCCCCCTCTGTGGTTCTGACTCAGGCGGACTGGACACAGCCTGAGTCTGCACTTCCAGCAAGTTTCCAGGAGATGCTGCTGGTCTAGAGGCCACACTTTGAAAATCACTGGCACAAAGTATCTTTCGCCAGAACTTTCTACCTTCTAATTTTATCTCCTGCCACTTTCCCTCCCTCTCTCCATACATGCACCCCTCCCCTTTCCCCAGGATTCTGTCTTCCAACTGGTTATGGGACCAGTGGTTGTTTTTAAAATTTCCAGTCCATTGTCAATCAATATTTTTGTAAAATACAATATAAATGAATTATTTAAAAACTGAAATTTTAAAAAGACACAAAATATAAGCCCAAATCTATTAGTTTTTAAATTGGGCAGACATAAGCACAACTTGTCAAAATGCTATAAAAATATCCGAATGCCTTCGCCTGACCTCTGCACTCACTTCTTCCTTCCCAGCCAGGGTTGCAGGCTGGCACCACTTCACAGGCCACCCCTGGGGCAGCCGTGGCCAGCCACAGTGATTCCCCATTCCCCAAAGACAGGAAGTTCTTTGATGTTGCCCCAGGTTGCTCACCCTATTTCCTCAGTCTGAATGCCCTGTGGGTCCTTTTTTGCTTGAAAAACTTTGTCTCCGAGTCCAGAGTAAATGTTACCTTGTCCATGAAGTGACTCTCCCTGGCACCTGAAGTGCCCATACTTTATACATCCCTCTAGCAAAGTCCTTCTACAATACAGGAATCAATCTGGGCCTGTCTCCATCAGGACTGGGGCTGGACCCCAAGTCATCTCTGCACAGCTGTGCAGGGCTGGGCATCTGGGCAGTGAGTGACAGTGAACCCCTGTTAAGAGGACGTGAGCAGACACACATCAGTCTGCGCAAAGGGACCTTTGGTAGAGCAGAAGTTCTACACACGACTCGGCATAAGACGCATTCAACAAACACACACAGAGCACCTGTGTTCCAGGGCCTGTCCCAGGACCTGGGGACCTAGAGTTGAACAAGAATCAGGCCCTGCTTCCAAGCAGCAAGAGTGGCTCACCATCGAGGCGGCTTCTCTGCATAGAGGACGGACGCAGGGTGGATGTGCAGCTCGTGATCATCCCGGATAGTCCTTGGAAGACAGAAGAATTTCATCTGAAGCACATTTAAGTATTGACAGCAAGACTTTCCCACAGATGTTTCTAATATTAACAAAAAATGCAGACAAATTCAACTTCACTGAATGAAACAATTCTCTATATCTTTTCTGTGCCCTTCCTTGACCCTCCCCCGCTGCCACCCCAGGAGTCAGAAATAAATCATACAAAAGGAAGAAAAACAACATGTGGCCCCTCCAAAAAGCATTTAGGAATGTGATACTTTGCCTGTGTTTATGCTCTGCGTGTTCTCTTTCAAACAATTTCCTTTGGGCAGAAATAATATTTGATTTCTTCTATAAGCTTTCCTATTTTGCAAAATTAAAGGACATAAGAGGGGGTAAGATGTGTTCAAGCTCGGTATTGAACTATGAGTTTTATTCAATTGAATTAAGAATTATAAGTACCAGATCACAGGAGAACATTTACAGGGTGTCACTGTCCAGAACTTCTCAGGGCACCAGGGACTCTGTTTCATCAGGGGAAGTGCTTCCAACACAGGACTAAGCTCATGGCTGGCACCACAATAAAACCAGTAGCCTGGGGGCTCTGGCTGTCCCAAATGGTGGGAGCTGACCCCACAATGAACTTGGTCTCAAAGGAATAACTGGCTTTAGAACCTCTCACGAAGCTCCTGGTTTTTGTTGTTGTTGTTGTTGTTGTTGTTTTTAAGGGCACTATTACAATGTTTAGAATGCCTGCAGAAATGGCTGATGTGTCTTCAGGAGAGGGAGGGCGAGTAAGCCAATCAAAGTGACAAGTCAAGGACACTCACTGGAGAAGAGCTCAGGCCTCTCCAGGGGGTGATCCCACCTTCCAGCCTCCTGGAAGGACTGCCTCAAACACTGAGGACTCAATATGGGAGGGGCTCAGAATCCCCACAAAGATGGGCCAGGCCAACAGAACACACTAGAGATAACTGTCAGTGCTGCGCTTTAAAGTTCAGCCAGCCACCAGGATGCTGGATGCAGCAGATATTGCTGCCAAAAAACTAAATGCTCACTGAACTCTAGACACTTTAACAGAAGCCTGGTGTTCAGGGAAAGGGACTGGCATTAAGAACAGGATTTCACTATTTTCTCAAGGGGAAAAAAAACTAATGGCAAAATAATATACAGAAGACATCCAAAAAAGAGCTGAGAAAATGAGGAAATGATGACAGCCACACTTTGACAGCCTACAGTGAAGGGAGGAGACTACAATGAGCCACGGCATAGAAGAGGCAGACTAAAGCATCTGCTCCAAGAGCCAGAATGATTTAATTTGGAGAAAAGAAGGCTAAACTGACACTTAAGTTTTTTACTATATCTGAATACAGTGAGGCTGACGTAGGTAGCAATAATCAGCGATTTTCTATGCCTAGAAAATGCGATGGAAGAAAGAGAATGCAGACTGCAGCAGGAGGCACATTTGCCATACTAAGAAACACTTGCAAAGTTCCAAAGACACCAGGTACCGGTGCGTCCCACCGAGCTCTACAGACAAAATGGACTCCCCAACAGTCAAAGTAACTTCTCTAGGAAACACCATCTTTAATGGTTTCCTCCAGTCCCAGCATTCCTTAATGGGAGCCGAGACAGTGCCAGCCTCCAGCATGTAACTGCCGTCCTTCCAAAACAAGAATTACAACATGGGGACAGGTTCCCACTTCCAGAGAGTTGAGGCAATTTGCTTAAAACTATATAACTAACCTCAACTCAGTTTTCGAGGGAGACATGATTTAAATTAAAAAATAATTAACTGCTCTATAATTTCTGCAATCAGCATTTTGTGCATTTTTTTGGGGGAAGGGTCATTTTGAAGATTTCTTCTTTAACAAATGACTTCAGAAAGTATTGTGTTACCTATAAGCTCCGGTAGAATGAAACCTCGCTGCATTTGCAAAGAATCCAGAAACAATGCACCTCAGGACCGGATCAGGATCACCTGCACACAGAGCACCAGATCAGCAACAGATGAGACCCTCACCTGCCCTACATGCCACCTCTTCAGGCCTGTGCCGTGAGGCACGGGACCCAGTCCTCGCCCCACCCCAGGCTGCTGCGAGACACCCTGGCACCATCTGAAGAGGTCCCCACTCCCACAGTGGCTGCTGAGAACAATAATGTAGGACAGCTCCTTGAACTTGGGGCCATTCCACACTTCCAGGCCACAGAGGACTGGATGAAGGCTGGACACCAGACCCTAAGAGAGTTAGTACACAGGCTGGCCAGTTACCTCAGAATTCCTCTGTAGGTCTGCACCTTGTGGGAATGATATTCTTTCCATAAGGCACAAACTGAAATATTATTCTACATCATTTCCGAGGTTATAAGCTATAGTGTACAATTCTTCACAATTTCCAAATATTCCATTTTCATTGGTATTTCTATTGATATAGTAAACATCCCTCATGAATAAAGCTCCATGTTTTAGATGATATCCACAAGATAAACTCCAAATGATTATGCGAAAGAATAGTCTCATTTTTATGGCTTACGACACACCATTTTTCATCAATTTTAAGATTCACTTTTTTTTTTCAACTCACTGGATCAGAATAGCATTTACAACTACAATGGTAGCATGGTTTTCTTTTTTAAAAAAATATTTATTTCTTAGTTGTAATTGGACATAACACCTTTATTGTATTTATTTAGTTTTATGTGCTGCTAAGGATCAAACCCAGGGCCTCACACATGCTAGGCAAGTGCTCTACCGCTGAGCCACAACCCCAGCCCCCCAGTAGCATGGTTTTCTTTCTTTCTGATACATAATGATGGTGGTATTTTAGATCCAATGAAATATAATTGTTGGCAAACAAATTCCCTAAATTCCCTTACAAAGTCATCAACAATATGCAAATATGTCAGTCTCACTGCACTCTTACCAACAATGTTTTGGCAAAAAGGGTTACCTTTGGGGGTGTAGCTCAGTGGTAGGCAGCTTGTGTAGCAAACACAAGGCCTGGGTTCAATCCCTAGCAAACATCCCCCCTCCACACAAAGGTACTTTCTTTTACTTTATATTTATTTGATTGGTAACTATATATTTATTTATGAATTTCATCTTGTCTTTTATTTTTACTTAAATTATCCCCCCCACCCTTACTGGGGACTGAACCCAGGGGCATCTACCACTGAATTTCATCCCAACCCTTTTTTAAAATTTTGAAACCCGGTCTCATTAAGTTTCTGAGATTGGCTCAAACTTGCAGTCCTCCTGCCTCAGATCCCAATTGCTGGGATCACAAGTGTGTGCCACATTACCTGGCCTTGTGAATTTTATATGCTTTTTTCATTTATCAAATGTTTTTATCTTTTATCTCATGACTACTGAAAATATCTTTAATATTTGCTTTTTAATATCTACATGTTTTAAATTTGCCTGTAATTTATTCAGTCTCCATGATCTTCTTTACTGTTCCCAAGTACAGAACTGATTGACCCCAAATCTACATTTCTCACCATCATCTGATCAAAGATTCAGTCCCTTCTCTCTAAATGCCCTTCAGAAATGACCTTTTAAAACATGCGTTCGTCTCAGGGGTGATGTCACTTCCAAAAGATGAAAACTGGCTCTTGGGTGTGAAGGTGGAAAGAATAGCTTAGAAACTACAATGGTTTGTGGCCCTCCAAAGCCAACTCTTCATTGCAAAATTTATTACTCAGCATTTAACTCTTCTTGTTATGAAGAACTTAAATTTAATATAACTTTTTTCCTGAACAGGGGGTTGATAATGAAAAACAGATTAAGATACACAGGTGCGGAAGTAAGGCTGGCATTTTCCTGCCTGGTAACAAGAAGCTAATCAGCTTCTCTCCTAGTAGTTACCCCGAAAAAATGCCTGTTTCTATCAATGACATCAACATGACCACAAGCTCACTGTGTGACCCTCAGCAGGTTACTTTTTGCTCTTAGCCTCATTTCTGTCATCAATAAAGTGAGGATAATAGCAGTACATATTTCACAGGGTTATTGTGAGCATTAAATGAATTAATATATGAAACACTCAGAATAATGAGCAGCCTACTAGAAGCAAGTGAGCAATGTTCACAAGTACCAGTCGGGGTGAGAACATGGCTGAGCGTCCTGCTCGCAGTATCCACAAGGACTGCTGAATAAACCAGCAGGTGCGTCACTCCCTCAAAAGTGTGGGCTTCTGAGCCGAACAGATCAGGCTCCACTGATGACCAACTGCATAACCCTGAACTTCAGTTAATATCTCCCCAGGACTTTCTGAGTCCTGTAAAGCAAGGATATAATCACTTATATCTCACACAGTGGGAGACGAGGTGAGAGAATATCTGTAGAGCCCTTGCCACAGTGTAACCCCCTCTCCTTGATTAACAGAGGATCCTCACTGTCACTGCTAGAGGTCAGGGACTGTCTTATACAGAACTACTTTCTGCCTTACCTTTGGTGACTTCCTATGCTAACCACATAGTACTGGCTTTAATTATGCTTGCATATGAAAATAAAATGTAATTTGTATAGAATAGCCATACATTTCATACACTACAAGCAGTCTTTCTTAGCCAGGAACAGTGGCACATTTCTATAATCCCAGTTCCTGGGGATGGGGTGGCTGAGGCAGGAAGATTACAAGTTTAAGGCCAGCCTGGGCAACTGAGCAAGACCTTATAGCAAAATAACATAAAAAGGGCTGGGGTTGTAGCTGGGTGGTAGAGTGCACACACACAAAAGAAGTATTCATTCTTCCCAAGCATAGTGGCACACACCTGTAATCCCAGAGGCTCAGGAGGCTGAGGCAGGAGGATCAAGAGTTCAAAGCCAGCCTCAGCAACAGCAAGGCTCCAAGCAACTTAATGAGACCCTGTCTCTAAATAAAATGCAAAATGGGGCTGGGGATGTGATTCAGTGGTCAAGTGCCCCTGAGTTCAATTCCCAGTTCCTCCCCCTCCAAAAGTGTTCATTCTTAAAATAACTACATGATTATATTAATTATATGATGTATAACAATGTGAATGTTAATGGTTTCGGGGGGGAGAGGTTACTAGGGAGTGGTTACTAGGGATTGAACCCAGGGATACTTTACCACTTTACATTCCAAGTCCTTTTTACTTTTTATTTTGAGAAGGGTCTCACTAAATTGTTGGGACTGGCGTCAAACCTGCAATCCTCCTGCCTGGGCCTCCCCAGTTGCTGGGACTACAGACAAGCTGCTGTTAATGTGTTGTCATAAACTATACATTTGTTTTTGTGGGAACAACCCTCAGAAATAAAAATGGACCTCCTTGGGGAAGATTAGCAACTTAACACTGAGCTTTTCATGGATGCAGGTAATTTATTAAAAAAACATGAAACCAGTGTCGGGTCCCAACACAGTGCTGCCTCCCACCATGCCAGCAGGGAAGTCTAAGAGTCCAGCTAACAGAGCAAAAAAGGCAAGTCCCCAACTGTCGTAGCTAATGCCCGGGGCAGCTCATTCTCACCTTCACTAGACTTCTTGGGCACCTGAAACTTGACAAGAAGCTTTTTCAACTGTTCTCTCACGGTCGCAGCTCTGACAAGACCCTTGTAATTCAGGAAATGTTCCTGGCACCACTGGGAGTTCTTATTGTGCTACAGAACAAGCCAGACAGAGGGAATGTTAGGAAAGCACAGGAATGCCCACACCCAGGCAGCACTATTTCCTCTTTCACCATTTGCTCATGCAATGAGACAAGATCTTCAGATCATAACTGGCCTTTCCTTTTGTCCCATCTCTCCAAACAGATGCTGACAACCATGTCACATGTGACTGCTCTGTGACCTCAGTCTCCACACTACAGAGCAAACGAGAGCTGAGGGACAAGCAGAGCTACCTGCACCTGTGTGAGACAGAACTATCAGAAAGAACTGCTTCCTGTGTCCTTTGCACGGCAACTTTTCTTTGGCAGGTTTCAGTTTATCATTTTACTAAACAATAGGCAAGTGATATGACACTTATCAATGTAGAAATAATCTGCAATCTATAATTATTTGTCCCTAAAGTATGAATTTTCCGTCCTCAGACTAAACTTTTGATGTGGGGAATGTTTCTCTAAAATTATATTCTAAGCTAGGCAGAAAAGAGTTTTAAATTAAAACAAAAAATTTAATTCATAGAAGATTTTCCAAAAAAGTAACTAAAGAATAAGGCAATGTCCACCTATATTCATATTCTACTGCTAGAAAAAGCTTCATATTGGAGATGGTCCACTGTACTCGTACAAATAAATTTTAAAGTTTTAATTTTTAAGTTTCAATAGTTTTTTTTTTCCTGAAAATCATTCATTAACTGAATGGTCATCCTCAAATCGCTGGTAAATTAAAAATTTGGTTACTTCTCCTCTTCTAAGAAAGTATTTAAGAAATAAATAATAAAAAATGTGAAATATTATTCCCTTTCCTTTATATGAAGTCACTTATTTCATCATTTTCTTCAGCTTTAGGTCATTCTTTTGAACAATTTTTAGAGAGAACTTTAAGCTATATTATTTACTCTTCATTGTATAGAACACCGAAAATAAAACTTAAAAATGCCTATTGCTAAACGGCAGGTAGGATGTGAGGATATACACAGATAGACTTTACCTAAAGGTTTTCTCACGGCAGCTGAGAAGATTCAACCCAAGACTCTAGTTGCTCTCAGCCTCACTCATCTGGCAGAAAATCTAATAGAACTTCCTATCAAATGCTGCCTTCCATGAGAACGGGCAGGAGACTGGGTCTTCACTGCTGTCGCGCACAGCATACTGGGGTGAGGAAAAGCACCAAGCCATCCTGAGCTCTTTCCACCAATACTTTCCAGAACCTCAGGCCAGATGCCAACCCACTGGCAAGAAATCTAACAGGAAAATAGAGGGGACTGTTGGCCACTCCTCTGCACTAATGTCTGGGATCCTTGCTCCTGGGTCACCCCGAGTGGTGGGTGTATGGAGGTCCCCTTGGCGGAGGTCTGCTTACTTTGATAAACGCTTCATACACATTGAGCATGGTGAGGTGATCGCCCTCTTCCACAGCAAATTTTCGGTGCACCCGCATCTGGAAAGAACAAAGCTCCGTTGAGACGCTGCCTCCTGTGGGCCTCCCTACTGGGGGTGACCCTGTGCAACGAGCAGCATGTGGCTGCAGATTCAGAAAGGCCTGGCTCACACCATCCTATCTGTGCCACACCTGAAAGCCCTCAGCTTGGTTATGCACCTTTCTCAGCCTCAATTTCCTTATCTGTAAAATCAAAGAATTAAACCCTTCCATCAAGGTTGCTGTGGGTTAAGATAATTTTCTATAAAGCGCCCGGAATAGGAGGAGGATGCATGTGAGCGTTCTCGTCTCTCTCCTCCTTGGTCCTGCAGGACTCTTCTTTCAGAAACACTCCTCCCAGGCTCCAGGAGGCAGGGGGCGGGCTGCCTGGCTGGCTGGCACATGGCGGACACTCCATAGCCTAGGCCACCACTGATGCACATCCTTTCAGAGCCCATCCCTGAATTCTTTTTGTAAGACCCTGGACAGTGCGATTCGTTCCCCAGGGCAGTATACTAATGTACACCTTAGCTCCAGAACTTCATCTTTGAACCAAATGTCACATAATCACTCACCTTCCTCCCTTTCTCCCCTCCTTCCTCCCATTCATTAAGAGATTTCCATCAAGTACCTACTAGAGGCCGGGCCCTGTGCTAAGCACCTGGAATACAACAGTGAATAAACAGTGGTGAGAAGGACAACAAACGAAGTAAGTGAGCAAAACACGCAGTCTCTGGATGGCAAGAAGTGGCACTAGCCTGCTATCCCGTTTTCCCTTTTTTAAAGTGAGTTTGTCCACCCTGAGGCAGGACTGTCACGTAAGTTCATAAATGGACAAACAACCTGAGAAAAAGGACATTACCATCTGGGCACAAAGGCAGGAAGGGTACAGTAGTGTACAGCCAAACCGCTGTCAGGGAGGGTGAAACAGGTGTCCTCGCTGCACACCAGACTCTCCCCCTGTGCAAGGTGGCTGCTCTCCCCAGGAAGTGGACTCCAAGTGCACCTGAGCGGCCTCCAGGAGACACCTCCCCTTGGCCAGCTGAGTGCAGTCCAGTGCTTTCCCTCCAGCCTTTCCAGGGCTCACTCGCTCAGCACTACTGCCTGTGCCCTAGGCAGGTCTTGGTGGCTTGATTTTAGCTCCACACGCCCACCTGCAGCACCGCCCTGACAGTGCAGCGCCTAGAATCGTCCTGCTTGGCACAGGCACCTGACTGATTATGTCACTAATGTGCCTGCTAAGGATTCTGCCAGAGCAGCCTGGATGACAATTTCCCTTGATGGGAACTAGAAGTCAGCAGTGCAGTGGTGAAGGTCTGGGGCTGCAGACCTTGAAAGCCCACGCCACCAATCCCAGCTGTGCAACCATGAAGGAGTTACCTAACCTTTCTGTGTCTGTATCTTTGAAAGATGATAATAATATCCACCACCGAGGTTTATGGTGAAAATAAAATGAGACTGTGCACATAAAATGTTTAAGCACAATGTCAGGCACACTCAAAATGTGAGCCAGCATCCTCGGCACAGCTCCGTCTTCAGCAGCTTCTGAGTGAGTTTTAACAACAAACACGCCTAGTGAATGAGAATAAGGCGAACAGTGCAGGGGACGTTGGACTTACTGCCTGAGACTTCTGGTTTGAGGGGATCACAAAGACATTCTGGATCTGCATCATGGCTGCAATGCTTAGAATTTCCTGAGAACAGCCAAAATTTCCTGTAAGACAAAAAGCACGTTTGATTGCGAACATCTAATGTGTCCACAAGGCATAAGATACATTTTTCCATACATACTGTAAAATGAGACAATATGTTATATGGTCTAATTTTCTAAGTATAAACATGTACATACAAACTTAAATACTTCACCCTGCCAAGTGGAATGAGGCCCAGCCTCCAGAGATGCTTAGAAAAAATCTGCTCTGCTACTCTGCAGCTGTGACAGTGAGTGAAGGCTTTGCCATCCATCAAGGTGGGTCCAGACTGGCCCTATCACGAAGGGCGGTCAGCTCTATACTCGCTCCTTGCTCTCTTACTCGGACACCTGGAAACCTGGCTTCAGCCCGGGGGCCAGGGGGACTGCAGGTGTGGGCTGCAGCCCTCGTGCTGCTTCTCTGCTCCTAGGCCCTTCTGTAAGGTGGTGGCCTCTCAGAAGTGCTCGCAAGGGCTCATCTCACCTGGGAAGCCCAAGGCAAAACTAGACCAGGACAGCACTCTGGCCTACTCTGTGGCTCCTGGAACAGAATCTGCAGCAACCAACCCTCTAGGGTACTAGACAGACCAAACCACACTGCCCGCCCCACCTGCCCGCAGCTTCCCACCTGATGTACACAACGCCAGGCTTAGAACCTGCTTCTGTATAAGGCCAACCACGGCAACTCATTCTGAAACACAGCTACAGCCAGCTCTCACCGTGTGGGCTGAAATGAATTACACCTTCATACACTGTCAGCTGCTATAAAAATTAGACAAAAAAAGAAAAAGTTCATATTACCTTTCCAGGCAGGGAGGGACAACCTATACTCTCTAGATGATTATGGTCTCTATCTAAATAGATCTCAAGGTTTGACCTTTACACTAGAACTTATGTCCTCACAAAAATCTGAAAGTAGCAGAGAAACTGGAAGCCTGTATTCATTCTGCTGTTGTTAGGAAGGCAAATGGTACAGCCACTGTGATAAATAGTACAAAAATTCCTCAAAAAATAAATCTGCGTACAGCCATTCTAGGAAATAGTAGAAGTTCCTAAAGAAACTAGAATTAGAATTGCCATATGATCCAGCAATCCCACGTCTAGGTATATACCCCAAAGACTGAAATTGGTATGGAGAAAAGAACTCTTCATTCCCATGTTCATTACAGCAACATTCACATCAGCCAAAATATGAAAACAATTTAAATGTCCATCAGTGGGTAAAAGGATAAAGAAACTATGCTCTATACACAATTGAATAGCATATAGCCTTTAAAAATGAAGGAAATTCTGTCATTTTAAGACAACATGAATGGAAATGGAGTACAACATGCTAAGTGAAATAAGCCAGGCACAGAATGACAAACACTAGAATTGTACTTATGTGTGGAATCTGAAAAAGTCAATCTCATAAAAACAATGAGCAGAAATAATTGCTGGAGAGAAAAGGGGGAATAGGGGAAAGGGAGACGTTGATCAAAGGACACAAAGTTTTGGGTAAGAGAGGGTAAGTTTAAGTGATCTGTTGCATTGCATTGTGACCACAGTTAATAATAACATAATGTATGGTTCAAATTTACTAAAATGATAGACTTTCAACATTATCACCATAGAAAAATGATGAGTTGGTAAGGTAATGCTAATATGATATGCTAATAAGCCTGGCCAACTCTTTCTACTGTACACACACACACACATACATATATACATACATAGATCAAAACGTCACATTGTACCCCATGAATATATACAATTATTATCTATTAATTAAAAACAAATACTCTTTTTAAAGAAACTGAACAGAATGATCATATGGCCTGATAATTCACATTTGGGTATCCACCCAAAAAAAGTAAACACACAGATTCAAAGAGATACTTGCATATCAATGGTTACTGCGGCATCATTCACTATATCCAAAAGATCGAAGAATCCTGAATGTTCACCAACAGATGAACAAATATTCAAAATATGGTATATACATACAATGGAAACTTGTATGTAGAAAATTCTGAAAAATGCTATGGCATGGAGGATCCTTTAAAGATATAATGTTAAACGAAATAAGCTAGACACTATATAATTCTATTTGTGAGAGATTCCTAGAGGAGCTGAATCCTCAGAAACAAGAAGTAGAACAGGAGTTAGTGTTAATGGGTAAAGATTCAGAGGGGAGGACAGAAGAAAGTCCACAAACTGCTGGTGCTGACAGCTTCGTACTAATGTGAATGTACCCAGCATCTCAGAACTACATACCTAAAAATGGTTAAAGTGGCAAATTATCTCTTCCTTATTGTTGATGCTGTCTAACCACCACTGGACGTTCTTCCTCAGGGTACACAGAATTTAGGGAAACAACTCCTCTGACAATCAAAATAAAATCAACACAAGTTGTCGGGGTCTACCCACCTGACTCAAGCAGCATTTTGGCGAACATGGGATTCAAAGGAAACTCTGCTATTCTCAGGCCAAGTGGTTCAGTTAGGCGACAGTCTTTGTCTAGACCTGCCAAAAGAAGAGAACAAAAGATAGCAGAAAGCATGTACCCTTGTGTTGGAGATGCACACTTGTTGAGAGAATAAAAGATAATGAATGCTAAAAATGGTACCCAAGAGATAACTCTTGCACTACTCAGTCTGACACCAGAGTGCTGTTCTATCAAAAGAAGAAAAGATCTCCATGGAGTTCCTAAATCCCCAGTTTTTAAAAAACTGCTGCTTATAATGACTTCTATTCAAGGACTTTATTTAAAGAAAATGGCCCTGCAACAGCCTCTTGCTCTCACTCTCTCCTCAACCCACAGCAGCCTCCCTCCACTCCTCCTGCCTCCCAGAGGAGCTCTTTAGCAGCCCCACAGCCAGGCCACCCAGACACACCGAGGCCCTCTCCTCCCACTCTCCACAGCCTTTGCCTCTGCTGACCTCAGCCTAGCCTCCTGCTAGCTCCCGTGACCCCTGCTCTCCTGGGTGCCACCAGCTCCTTCGCTGTTCTCCTCAGTCACCTTCTGGGCTGCCTTCCACATCCAGGCCAGGCCAGGCCACAGATATGCCAGGATGGCATGCGCTGTGCCCCTGCTCGTCTCAGATCAGGAGAGCAACTGTTACAGCAACTCTGCATCTGAATGCTAGCCCGGACCCCTCTGGCACCAGCTCAGGCCTGTTTACCCAACTGCCCCGGGCATGTTCCTTCAATTCCTCCCCTTTCCTCCATGCCTCTCTTCCACTCGCCAATATCCAGGTATGGATTCCCGAGACCTCCAAGATGTAGACTACTGAGTAAAATAAACCTTACAAGAGCTCAGAGTAAAACAGAAAAGGTTATTTCTCTTCTGTTTCAATATAATCATCTTTTTAAAGGTGAAACTAAATTAAGATGGGGGTTTCCCTCAACCTTTGCCAGCTACTTTGGAGCAGTGAAGAAACAGGAAAATTTGTTCTGTTTGGAGGAAAATCAAACCAAATGAAAAATACCCATATCATGAATGGTCTGGCATCTGCATTAAAGATAACCTTGCTTTGGAAACCCATTCCAGCACACAGTCACTCGAGGCTGACCTTCTGTGGGCCAAGCTGAAGACTTTTAAATCAATGGAGAGCTTTTTAATCAGTAACTGGCTATTTCCTCAGAGCGGTATTATAAATATGGAATGAAAATGGATCCCTATCACACCCCAAACAAAAAAATTAACCAAAATGGATCACAGACCTAAATGTAAGAGCCAAAAACCATAAAACTCTTTAAAGAAAACCTAGGAGTAATGACCAGGGGTTAGGCAAAGTTTTCTTTTTGTCTTTGTTCCTCCCCAGGAACAAAGTCAGGACCTCACACAAGCCAAGCCAAACACCTGCTCTACCACTGAGTTGTATCTCCAGCCCCAAGGCAATATTTTCTTAGACATGACACCAAAAGAACAAGTGACAAAAGAAAAAATAGATAAATCGACCTACACAAAAACCTAAAACTTCTGTATTACAAAACGATACCATCAAGTAAATGAACAGCGAACACAAAGAAATGGGGAAAGGAGTTACAATTCACATACCATATAAGAAATCTGTGCCCAGAATACATAAAGAGCTCCTCCAACTCAGTAGTAAAAAGACAATAACCCAAGCAAAAATGAGCACAGAATTTGAACCTTTCTCAAAAAAAAAAAAAAAAAAACAGTTAGCCCCTTATATCTGCGGGTTCCACATTCTTGGATTCAATCAACAATGGTTCATAAATATTTAAGAAAAAAATTACATCTATACAAATCATATATAGATTTTTTTTTCTTACCATTAATCCCTAAAAAATACTGTAGAACAAGTATACAGAGCATTCACATTGTGTTAGGTATTATGAGAACTTAGAGAGGATGTGAAATACACAGGAGAGTGCACACAGGTCATATGCAAACACTGCATCCCTTCACATTAAGACTGGAGTATCCATAGATATTGGCACCAGAGGGGGTCCTAGAATCATTGCCCCAGGGATACCTATGGGATGAGACATATTGTATACAAATGGCAAATAAGCAAATAAAAACATTCAATATCATGAGTCAGAAGGGAAATGCAAAACAAAACCACTAGATACCATTTCCTACCCATTAGGAAAGCTATGATACAAAAGACAAAGGGTAACAAGCACTGGCAATATGGAAAAACTGGACACTGGCAATATGGAAAAACTGGACTCTTACACACAGTTGGGAGAATGCCCAGCAAAAATCTGTATGCTTGCCAGGAACAGTAGTGCACGCCTATAATCCCAGCAGCTCCAGAGGCTGAGCCTGGAGGATGGTGAGTTCAAAGCCAGCAAAAGCAAGGTGTTAAGCAACTCAGCAAGACCCTGTCTCTAAATAAATTACAAAATAGGGCTGGGGATGTGGCTCAGTGGCTGAGTGCCCCCGAGTTCAATCCCCAGGACCCCACCCCGAAAAAATCTGTATGTTAATGTGCACAGCATTATTATTCATACTAGCCAAAAAGAGGAAACAACAAAAATGTCTATCAGCTAATAAATGAATAAAAATTTTACATGGCTTATCCATACAATGGAATACTATTCAGCAATAAAAATGAATGAAGGACTGATATATCCTACAACATGGATGAGCCTTAGAAACATACTGAATGAAAGAAGCCAATCATAAAAGACCTCATATATGATTCCATTGATGTAAAATGTCCAGAATATGCAAATCTAGAGAGATAAATTAGTAGTTGCCTGGGACAGAGGAGTAATGGAAATGGAGACTATGTGCTAATGGATACAAGGTTTCTTTTCTGAGTTATGAAAGCATTTTAAAATTAGACTGTGATGAAGAATGCACTACCCTTTGAGTATATCAAAAGCTACTGAATCATACACTGTAAATGACTGAAATGTATGGTATGTAAATCACACCTCAATAAAGTCATTTTTTAAAAAAAGAAATATGAAAATATACCTGAGGGTGGGGAAAAAAACCACTAAAATTTAATAACCAAACTGGACGGCAGCCATGTGGGGCACCCTTCAGAGCACGTCAGTACTTCCTGAAGATGAGTTCAAATTATGATTTTTCTCCATCTTCAGGTACAAAACAACGTTCTCAGATAAGCAAATAGAGGCTCCTCTGTAACAGACTATTTCCTTCCCAAACAATTCCCCTGACTGGTGATCTCCCCGTTCCCCAAGGAAACTCCAGGAACAAAGTACAGGAATGAGGAAAGAAACACTGAGCCACAGCTTTCAGGATGAGGTAGGAGCAGGAAGAAAAGCTCCGAGGAGGTACCCTCTGCCCTCTGCTAGAGAATCACTGATCTCTGATGTCTCTGAGGAGTGTGGCCCTGGAGATAGTCACCTAGCTGCTAAGTACTAGGTTGCTTTATAAACTGTCATAATCTAATTATGATCCCAACTTCTATTTCAGTAGAGTGTCATGAAAAGATAACACAAATGAGGAGGATCCACCCCGTTCCTGAAGATACTAGGAGCGCCAGAGTGAATGCAACAGACTCCATCATGGGGGAACACACGTAAGAGAGAAAGAGGCATACCTCCCAGAGCATAGAGTAACTCCAAAGCTTGAACCATCGACTGTGCTGGAGGGGGCTGTAAAACACATAAAAGTCCTCCTGAATTAATTTCTCTGGGCAAGGAACATAAAGATGTGAGCACTTCCTATTCAAATCCACTTTCCCTCTAGCATGTCCCATTCCTCCCAGTCTCCATGCTTCTGTTCCTGCTGGCGCCCCTTGAATGTCCTTCCAGCCTTCCTGGCATCCTCGGTACTGCTTGGCTTTAAGACTCAGCTTGATTAAACAATTCCCCTGGCAGCCCTTCCCCCGATTCCCTTCCACCTGAGGTGATGGTCCCTAACTTAAACTACCTCTTAATTTTCCCTAAACTCTCCTCAGACATTGCTATTGTTTACTTCACAGTCTTGACATTCTCCTGGGAGCCCCAGGATACAGCAGTGCTCATAGACGATTTATTTTTGCATCACCCAGAGGAAAAGCCTATGGAGGGTTAAAAACATTTGTTGAATTTGCATTTTTGATAACAAACGGGAATGCTGGATGATCAACAGTTAAGCAGAGCTGACTGTGTGACTCTCAGCCTAATTCTCTAGATCCTAACCTCCTTCTGTCCTCTGCAAATCTTTACTGAGCACCTACAAAGTGCCAGGCATCATTATTTCTTCTCTCCAAATTATGTGGTTTTGAATAAGTCAGGTAATAAAATTATACTGCTTTTCAAACTGCATGGCTTTTCTTCTAGATGCATTCAGATAACAAATGTATTTTAAGCATCACATTGTTTAAGCTCAATGTTACAGATGAGGAAAGTGGAAGACATTTGAACAAGGTCACACAGGCAGTTTGTGGCAAAGTCAGAAGCTAAGTTCAGGTTTCATGTTTTCCATTCTACCTCATCCACTTTGTTTGCCAAAGTCAAATTTCTAAAAGCTCAGGTGCACAAACCACAAAGGTGTGGACCAAACTGCAAAGAGGGCACTCCACAGACCACTGGGAGCAAATCATGTAACTGGCCCACTGCCTCTCCTCATCCTACGACATCTTTTTCTTCAAAGAGGCAAAATGCACAGTTCACAAATGCAGGAGCTTAAACCTTCTAGGGATCGTTAATACTGAGGTTATATTAATAGGAATAGCGAGGCTCTGATCTAGGCTCTGAACAATTACAGAAACAAGGTTCTCTTGACTCCTTTCAATTCTGACCCTATTTCAAATCACTTACCATCAATCGAAAAAACTTATTCCCCAGACCCCACAAAAATCATTTCAAAAGTATTTTCATCTAAATGAACATTCATTGGTACTCCTCTAGGACTTCATCTGATTTGGGATCACAGCAACCACAGTTTTAATATATTTGGAATTACTGTGCAAGTATAATTTGTTTTTCTCATGTTTTCCTTGTTTCTTAAACCCACAAGACGCCCCACTAACTACTTGGGCATTTTGGTCATACTCTATCAAGAAGTCAGTTTTCCCATTACTGGGCAAATGAGTGCTTCTCGTTTTTCACTTTTCTAATTAACATTCCTAAACATACAAAATTACATGTATCCTGTGATTGCCACTGTAAAAACACAGTTTCAGGAGAATGCAGCCAGAAAGGAATGAATAAAAATAAATCTGTATGTGTTTTTATTTTTCAATCATTCAAAAGTTTTATTATGATTTCATTATCTATACTTTTAAATTTTGATATAAAATAGTGCTAAAAACATTATCATCTATGTAAGCATTTTTTTCTTCTTTCAAATTACTTTCTCAGGAGAAACTTCCATGGGAAAAAATAGCAGGCATTTCCATGGTTCATAAATATTGTCAGAAAGTACCTCCCAAGGACCAAAACAGAACATAAAACCACCAGCAATACACAGGGCATTGACTCTGCCAAATTGTTGTTAGCTCTGAATTTCATCATTTTTCTTAATAGTTAATCATTTAATTAGTGTAAAATCGGGCTTTGTAGCTACATCTTCTGTGGAGGAGAACATGTCTTTATGTCAATTTATAATTTGTACTGCTTCCTCCCCTTAACTTATCCTTTATTGAATATTTGATTTATTCAAAAAGAATTCATTTTGAAAACTCTTGGTATTTCTTAAGACACTGATAAGTCATTTCTGCCATTATGTTTTCCTTTAATCTTAGATATGGGACTTTTCCTAGGGTTATATTTGCATACACTGTTCATCTTTTCTTTATAGTATCTTATCCTATACAGCAGTAGTCAAGGGAACATTTATTCTGTGCTTACGGTGAGCACACAATAGCTTCTTTGAGGAGCTGGGATTTGTTGGGTTGTTTTTTTTTTTTTTTGCGGTTTTTTTGTTATCCAAAATCCAGACTTGTCACACCATAAATCACGATAGCCAGGATGGAACAAATGAGTGAACATGTGAGTCCTCAACCACAGAAGTCCTCTAAGAAAATACTCATGAATGTCTACTAACTAACCTCGTAGAAATCATGAGGATGAAGACAGAAGGTTTTATTTTGGTTATATTTAGAATGTCTGCATATTTAAAAAAAAAAGTCAAATAAAAAATACTGGCAAGAAATATTACAAACAAAGGTTGATGTCTTTAATGAACTCTTAAATAATCCCATAATTCTAGCAGATAAATGACTTAAAAATTCTAATTAGCTGGGTTCAATGGCACATGTCTATAATCCCAGCTACTAAGCAGGCTGAGGCAGGAGGATCAAAAGTTCCAAGCCAACTGGGCAGCTTAGAGAGAACCTGTCTCAAAATTAAAAGGGCAAGGGTAAAGTTCAGTGGTAGAGCACTTGCCTAGCATGGTCAAGGCCTCAAGTTCAATTCCAGTACTACCAAGAAAAAAAGAAATAAAACTGGCCAGTAATTTTTTTTTAATCTATGAGAAAAAAAAAAATTAGTGGTAAAGATAATAACCTCTGTCTCCCTCTCCCTCCCTCCCCTTCCCTCCCTTTTTACCTCTCTCCAATCACATTAGCAAAACTCTAAAAGACAATGACCCAGCATGATCAGGGCACCACACACCACCAGGCCTGCTGGAGCCCATGTCAGTATACATCTGGCCAGGTATCCACAGTCACAAAGGACTATGGACCTTTGGCCCAGTATTCTCAGCAACCTGGCTTAGGAAATCAAAATCAGCCATAGAGTCTTCCCTACAATTCTTCCAAAACCTTCTTGGCTTCCCGGTCGCAATACTCTTAATCATGCAGGACTATCCATGAACCCACTGTCCTGTACTCGTCACCCTTCCTTACCTGGTGGAAAACCCTGCTTAGGTCTCAGATTTCACCTCAGGACTAAAGGGGCAGGGAGCTCTTCCTTTGTCTCTCAGAGCACAGGGCACACTGCTCTATAACCTACCCACTTATTGGTCTCCCTCCCCTAGTAGACAAGAACTGGAATTACCAACAAACTAAGTGTGGCTGCTTGTCTCACCATCTCCCCCATACCCTGCTTTGGACCTTGAGCCAAATAGCCCCAACACTTAAGCTGAGTGGGAAAAAGAAAGATGGCATGCTCTTCACAACATGCCAACATCCCCCAGAAAGCCCCCCACACAGAAGATAGGACTTACCGACATGAAATGAAACCTGAGGACGTTGTCAATCCCTAGCGCTTTCAGCTGCAGGATGACAGGGGCCAAATTGCTCCGCTGCATCTCAGGAACAGTAGACTGAGGCAACTTGTCGAAGGCTTCCTCTGGGGATAATAAATCAGAACAGTCAGGGATCCAATGTGACAGCCAAATGCAATCACGTGCCAAAGGGACAGACTTCCTTTTCTACCTTGATCAAGAATCTCCAGGATTCTGAGACCAGATGTACATGACCTTGATTTGCAAGGTTTTTATATTTACAAAAGACCCTTCTATTTAAAAAAAAAAAAACTTTAGATACTACATTCTAACAATACTCCTTTATAAAAATTTGTCCTTTTACTTTAGAATGTTGTTCTTCAAATGCTTTTTCTGAGCAAAATATCAAAGCAGCAAATATTTGCTGAATCACTATTGTTACCCAGTTATCATCATCTCTTGGGTAGAGAATGTCAAGGAGGCAAGAACTGCACATATAAGCAAAGAGCGATTTTAAAATAAATCACCAAAACTGCATCCAGAATACAACAAATGACTGAATTTATAAAAAAGTAAAAATTGTCCAAATCTAATTTTTTAAATCAATAAGCAAAAAGCACAATGTCACACCAGAATCCAATGTTGACCCAAATAGATTAATGAATAGATTTATGAATGCTTACATGCCCCATAGCAACAAAAGGTGACCTAAAGCAGGAAAAAAGTACCACGTGGCACAGATATCCTACACTAGGAGGGGCAGGAAAAGAAGTGGGAAAGGAAAGGGTACAGGGAAAGAGGCAGAGGAGATTAAATTATTTTTGTGTATATACAGACAATGCTCCACCCACAAAACCCTCCAACATCAGTCAACATTTTAACAGATGTACACTCTTCTTAAACACCACGGTGGCCCAACCTCCATTTAGACCATAAAGCTTTAGTGAACTAGGGAAAAAAACAAAATGAAGCAAAAGGTGACATGAAGAAATAGCACAAAAGGTTTTCCTTGAGAAGACAGACAAACAAAAGTCTAAGGACTGTGATATAAGTTGCCATATGCATGGGTCTACCCAGGAAGTTGTGGATCCCGGGCAACAGCAGAAGTTCCAAGCAGATACTAGTTTCAAAAGCATCTTGGATACAGTTTTTTGGCAGGAGAAACAAACTTCCCAAATATACCATTTTGGCAGGGGAAAAACAGTCATCAGATGAGAGGCCGGCCCTGCTCGGGGCCGCTCACAGGAAGCAGGCGCATCCTCAGAGTTCAGTGGTGCTCAAGCTCTGGTGAGGCGCCGAGGCCAAAAGCCACAGGCCAACCCCTAGAACAGCATCAGTGACAGGAAGGGCCTGGACCAAGACCTGACTGCTCTCAAGGAGGAACAGATTAGGTCCCATCAAGGGGTCCTCCAAAGAGAAGCGGAGGCTTGGGGAAAGAGGAAAGAATGGTCACCAGAGAAGGCTCTAAAGGAGCCCCATAAGGAGTTGCCACTGAGGGGACTTCAGGGCCAAAGAGGTTTTGCTGGGCAAAAAGGAAAAAGCCCAAGGAAAGGCATCCGAGGTCTGAGTAGCGGATGCAGGAAGCAGAGGGCACATCCAAGAAGAGTGCAGTTCAGCTGAGAAGCCATGTTGAGCAGATGCAGATGGTGAGTGAGAGGAGATAAGCTGAGGAAGAGTTCTGGAAGGTTCAGAAAACTGTAAGGTCTGTGAGAGGAGTGCTGCCTAAAAACTACATTCTGGAAGCCTGAACGCTGGACACTATGCACTTGTTACTACCCAGTGGCCCCTCCCCAACACCACTTCCACTGAAACACCATGCAAAGGGACTCGATGATCTTTCACCAAATCCACCTGAACACCTTTAGTCCACACTCTATTACATGATTTCTTTGGCACAAGAGATGGGTGCTGACCATGACCTCTTTCAGAGTAATTTGAGCCAGGCATGGTGACACACACCTATGATCCCAGCAATTCAGGAGGCTGAAGCAGAAGGATCTCAAGTTCCAGGCCAGCGAGGCAACTCAGTGAGACCCTGTCTCTAAAAAATAGAAAGGGAAGAACATCCTTGGGTTTGATACCCAATACCACCAACAGAAAGAAAGAAAGAATGGGCGGGGGGAGGAAGAAGTAACTGAGTTCCTTAAAAAACTAAACGTGAAATTACTATATCACCCTGCAAAAAACAAAAGAATTAAAAACAAGTTCTCAAGTACATGTACATGCATCTCACAGCAGCGCTACTCAAAACAGCCAAGGTGGAAACAGCCCAATTGTTTACCAACTGATGAATGAATAAACAAACAAACTGTTAGTTTTCCATACAATGGAATATTATGCAATCATAAAAAGGAATGACAAATGGCATACATGCTACAATGCAAACGGCCTTTGAAAACATTGCACTAAAGAAGTCAGACACAGAAGGTCACGTATTGTATGAAGGTCACATATTGTATGACTGTATTTATATGAAATATCCCAGATAAATCCATGGAAGCAGAACACAGATTGGCAATTGCCAGGGATAGGGGGCCAGGAAGAAATGGGGAGAAACTGCTTAAGTAAGGGTTTTCCACTGGAGGGATGGAAATGTTTTGAAACTAAACAAAGGGAGAGGTTGCATATACTGTTCACTCTAAAATGGCTGACTTATGTAAATTTCACCTGAATAAAATTTAAAATATATGAGATTATATATAAATATAGATTCATTCTTGAAACTTCCTCCTCTGCATTTCAGGGTGCCTTTTCATCCTGGTCTTTGCCCACTCCAGTCAGGCTTTCTTAGCACCTTCAGGGGTTGTCTATACCTCTCTGGCCTCGGTTTTGCCTGTGATGCTCCACATCCCCTTCCTCCCCTCCCAGTACTTGTATATCCCATTCCCTTTGCCTGGAGTGCTGAAATCCTGTCTCTAACGCCTTCCGTTTACTTGGATAAATACTGGGCTTCCAATAAGGTCAGGTCCAAACACAACCTTGGTTGTGAAGCACTTTCCAGTTCCCCAGCAAAAAAAAACAAAAAAACACGAGCCCTTCTCTGTTTCCAAGAGCCCCTATTTTCTACAGTAATCCTAACACACCTTAACATGCTAATCTGTTAGTGGGTCTGTCTCCACCACCAGATTGTCCACCATGCGGCCACAAGCCTAGTTCCACGGAGCCCTAGATTCCCAAGCCTCAACCCCATGTCCAGCACGCAACCAAGACTCTGTAAACATTTGTTAAAAGAAAGAAGGCCGGGGTATAGCTCAGGGTGGAACACTTGCCTAGCACATTCAAGGCCCTGGGTTCCATCCCCAAAACCAAAAAAGAAAATAAGGAAAGACAGAATGACATCAAGAACTGAATAAGGATGATAGGAACCAGAAAGGAAGGGAAGCAATAAATGGCAAAGCTACAACCTTCAGACCTGGTCAGCAACAGCAGGGGACAGGGGAAGGAGGAGGGACTCAGTAATGATTGGCCAAGTCTGCACAAGGGAAGAAGAAAAAAAATCTCAGTACCATTCCCCTCAAAAGCAAAGAGTAGAAAGGGAAGGAGCAGCTCTAGACACATCTTTTTTGGTTAAAGCTGTCTCCAAGCTGGGAAGAAAGCTCTTAAGGGCAGGGGCACCTTGATCAGAATTTTAATTTTGCTCCCTCACAGACTAGCACAGTACAGGGCATAGAGCAGGAGTTTACCAACAATTTGTTTTCTGTGAATGAGTCTTGGATAGAGCCTTCATCCTAGCTCTGCAAGATGGAATGGGACCAAGGTGAGGTCCCACAGGATTCAGGGACCTCAGAATAAGAAAAAAGCACATTGAGCTAAGAGAAAGGTGAGAAAGACCAAACCTGAGACATAAAATTCGTAGAGTCACATGGCCACAGAAGGGCCTGGGCCCCAATCCTAAGTTAGAACAGGATGGTAAACAGGCGGTGACTTGCTGGGCCAGCTTTAGCCAATGAGGAAGAGTAAAGAAGAGCTATGCTTAGGGCAAGGAAGGTGGCGGGGGCCAGATCACAGGGCATCCTGGCAGGGAGGGCTGGATTTTACATGCGTTCTGCCACAGGGATAAACATTTACTACATTATCCAAGGCCCAGGCTAACTATGAGAGTCAAAAACCCTCAAGGGGAGTAGCACTAACCTGTATAAAGGCGGTAACACTTTCCAGAGCGGTTGCGCCCGCCGCGTCCTGCGCGCTGGTTGGCTGACGCCTGGGACACAGGAACCACCACCAAGCATTCTATAGCCGTCCTGGGATTGTAGGCCCGCAGTTTCACAAAGCCACAGTCGATCACATACACAATGCCACCGATTGTAATGGAGGTTTCTGCCACATTGGTGGCCACTATCACCTAAGTCCCCCACAGAGAAGAGTAAGAAGGAAAGCCATTGATTCTTTTCACTGTAAACAAACTTAAAAATCCTAAACATGTAATGATATTTCAAATCAGGATCTGTGAAGCAACTGCAATACTAGACAGAGCAGTAGTTTCAGAGTTGGGAACCCTGGGCTGAAATCCTCCCCAACCCTGGGTCCCTGGAGAAGCTCCTTGACCCCCTGAGCGCTGGTTCCTCACTTACACAATGACAATTACCACTTCCCCCGGGGTTGCTGAGGGATTAAATAACGATACATATATCCAGTGATAGAACCTAATACTGGGCACATGGTATCTATCAACGTTAGTTTTTCCCTTTCACGCAGCATAAGTAAATCTCCATCTCATCCAGGTATATTCACTGATTTGCTCACATTATAACTAGTTTCTGAGGGTCTGCACTTGACCAGGCACTATCCAAGATGCAGGGGATATATGATGGACAAGATAGTCAAGGCCCCACTTCTCCAGCAGTTTAGTGACGGTGTTTGGGATGGAAATACAGCAAGAAGAGAACTTCAAAAAATGACACACAAAAAAACACAACCCAGCAGTGTAACATGCTGGGGCACATAACATTTATATTATACGAACAAGGCATGCTACTTTGGAATGGAGGGCCAGGGAGAGCCCTCTGAAAGATGACTTTGACTGAGGCCTGAGTAACAGGAAGCAGCCAACCCTACAGAGATGCAAGTAGAAGCTACAGTTCAAAGGAAGAAGTAACCACCAATATGACCAGAACACAGAGCAAGTACAGGATGAGCTTGGGGACAGAGGCAGGGCCCAGGTCACGTGCAATCTCTGGGCCAGTGTGAGGTACTTTTTCATTTGTGACAAGTACACTGGGAACTAGTGGAGGGTTTAAGCAGCAGAGGACATGTAGATCATCACACTGGGAACTTTTTTCAAGCACTTTTCATTTTTTAAAATCACTTTATAAAAAAATCTTCCTAACATTTTTACATATTAGAGTTTTATACTATAAAACCATCTATCACAAAGTTTTTATTATTTGTTTTACAGCTACAAAAATTGAGACTTAATGTTAAGTAACTTATCCTGGGGTGCACAAGTAACTCAGGGGATCCAAGCCTCCTGCTGGTTGACTGCTATCCACGTTTGCCTGGGCGACTCCAGATGCTCCCTCTCAAAGGCCAAAAGGCTGGGCACCCGGTTCCAAGTGGCCTGATGAGCAAGGCCTCCACACACCACCCCACCAGCTTTGTTCTCTGCCACCTGCTGGGCATCCCTCACCTAATGGAAGGCAAAGGACTGCAAAGCCCTGTGGGTGAGAGCAGGAGTCACACTGGCTGATGGCTGGCTCCCTCTAATCAATGTGCTTCCCACCACACCCTCCCCAACCCAATTTCAAGGCTAAATGCTTTTAAGCCACTCCTTGAATTAATTGATTTAAACTTGGCTCTACAGGTAAACTGATACTCAAAACAAGTGGTTCAGAAACTATTGGTAGTGACTTATCTATTGTTCCTAATTGACCACAAGCCAACAAGACAGATCTTTAAGCCAAGGCAGATTCCTGCCATGGGAATTACCAGGCAGGCAGAAGAGAAGTGAAGAGAAGTCAACTGCTCTAATAATTACTTTCAGAGTGACCCTCTGTGGAGCTCGTTTAGAAATCTTCACATTATTTACTATAACATGGCCTAAAATTCTGAAAGAAACTTTCCTATTTAGTAAGTTTCACTTCAATGTAAAAGAAAAATCCTTGCAGTACATGACAAAGTACTAGTATGACTACAGATGGTCGCAGACCCCCTTGGTCATCAGGGTAGTCTCACCTTTCTGACACTGCGTGAGACCCTTTCAAACACTTTCATTTGCTCAAAGGAAGGCAGACCTGCATACATGGGGAGAACCCGGAGGTGCTTCTTCATCCCAGTGCGAGCGAGGGCCCGGGCCTGCTCGATCAGCATGGACACGACAGTTTCCACCTCTTCCTAAACATTGAACCAGACACCAAAGGAACAGATCAACATGAAGCATGTCATTTTATCACACTGAAAAACAATGAAAGTTGGAGTCAGAATTTTAATTTTGGTCAGATTCATGAATTTTGGTGATACCACATTCTACTTGGGACTGTATTTGAACAAATGCTAGAACAACAGTGCCAGAGGGGTAAAAATTTGAAACTATACTATTAATCACTAAAACTAAACTACCTGTAGTTAATAGGAACGTTCTCGATAAATTAAAACAATGACAATTTTACTCAGTTTTATGGACTGAGAAAATAAAGCCTTCCATGCAAAGGTCAAGTTGTGGCCTATAAAATCATCATGAGCTTTTTCTGGGAAAAGCTCCCAGAAAAGACTACTATCTGCAGAAAATGTTTGGCAGTGGAAAAGACCAGAGCTGGAGGGTAGTTCTGAATAGTGTTACATCCTTGAAGGAGGACATGGACTTATTCAGTTGTTTTTCCAGCAAGATAGCCACTGACCAACTACAGGATGAGTTGTAAAGGTGTCACCAGGAAAAGAGGCACACAGTGGCAACATGCATGCAGCAAGATGCACATGTTAACATAAAATCCTGGCCAACAAAACAGCCACTGACTCAATTATCTAACTAATCAGCTAATACATTTAACATACACTTAACCCTCTGCAGACAGAACAGGGAAGAGCTAATGATTCCCTGACAATCCAGTTGATAGATAACCCAACAATTTTTTATACAGGTAAGTAACTCCAAAATACAATGAGTCAGGTGCAATTATACTGGCCTAAAATCCCAGCTATTTGAGAGGCTGAGGCAGAAAGATTGAAAGTTCCAGTTCAGCTTGGGGCAACTTAGTGAGACTGTCTCAAAATAAAACATAAAAAGGGCTGGAGTTACACGTCAGTGGTAGTGCCCCTGGGCTCAAGCCCCAATACCACCCCCCGCCAAAAAAAGGGAAACATGAAAAAAATGGCTAAGCAGGAAAGTAGCAGGGCTCTACATTAATTCATGTGTTGCCTTAACATGTCTATTCCTCAGGCCTGATGGAATTACCTGGCCAGTAAGAAAGGCTAGTATGTCTCCATCTCCCTCTGTCTGATGAATTTTTACCACAGTTTCCACAGTTGATTTGATATAATCTGGAACAGGACTGAAAAGACATTGACATAAACTCATCACTAGAATATGCTCATTAATTATAGATCAATTACCTTATAATCTGGCAACAAAACCACCTGAAAGTAAGTTTGGGCCTGCCCAACAAGTAATTAGTATGTAGATAAATAAAAACAAACATTCACTCTTTTTTTATGCACTCTTTTTGTGTAATCCATAATTACACAAAAGCTATGATTTTTAGCTATACTTGCAAACAAATAAAATTGATACAACATGCATACAGATGTGCTGTCTTAGTATACAAAGATGCCAGGCCAGGGAAAACCTGGGGCTGTGGCTCCAATGCTGAAGCCCACCCTCTTCCTGGCTCATTTTCCCTTCTGGCCACGGGCAGCACATATGGGTCAGGTAGGCTAAGATGTATGTACTCTCCAGCTACAACAACTCAGAAGTCAAGTTCACAACTCTCTTAACAATCATTAGGCCAGGCCCTTGGCCAGTATGCCCAATTAGAACCAAGAATTACAATGGCTCCTTTTCTGTGCAAGGGGGATCCTCCCAAAATTGTCAACCAGGCCTTCTTACTAAGGATGTAGAGAGTGGACCCAGATCACCGTAGTACCCTCACTGACAGGCATCCGTGTAAAACCCAGTTCGGAAAACTCTCAAGCCTCTCCCTTCAGCCTTTCATCATTTTGCTCTTCATGCAAATTTGCATGACAGTGTCAAAAATTCAGCAGTGACCTGAACAAAAACATGCTCCTCCTCACTGCCCTTAGAGCTGCCAATAGACACAGTTCATTGCCATTCCACATTGTAGGCCCAGGTTTCTAAACACTATCATCAAAAGTCAAACATCATCAAACCTTTGTAGATAAAAGATATCCACCGGAAATGTTCGCCCCTCCACTGTAAGGATAACACACGTATCCCTGGTTGGATCACTGGTTTCATTTTGATTAAAAAAATCCCGAAATTTCTAAAAAAAAAAAAAAAAAAAATCAGTTTTTCATCTTCTCTCAAAAAACAAAAAGGTCACAGTATTTATGGAAAGAAAATAAAACTGGCAAAGGGCAGAGACTGGAGGTAGGGATTAGGGGTGTGTGTGTGTGTGTGTGTGTGTGTGTGTGTGTGTAATACAGATAATGTATTACAAAATAATGTTTACATTAACACTTTTCTTATTGAAATTGTGGGGAATCATGTTTCAATGATACTCTTTACCAAAGGATGCCAAACTCATGGCGTAGAGAATGATATTAAAAGCTCTAGCCAATGACTTCAGGAGATACCACCAAGATCCCCTCTTGGTGAGTGTCCCCCCAACATACTAAGGAAAGTGAGAAAAAAGAGCTACAGGACTGAGTGACCACGCTAGCGGTGAGTTAACACTAGATGCAGGCTGCTGGTGCCAGCTGGTGAGGAGACAGAGTCATCCAGGTTGGTTGAGGGTGCCATTATTTGAATCTAAATAACATTCCCATTCCCCAACTATAGTCCAGTTTCCCTGAGGCCTGATGATGTAATTGCAAGGCCTGTCTTCATTATTTCTCCATCTTTTCTAATGTATAGAACATGCCCATCCCCACTCCTGACAACTAAGGAGCCCAGAAGCAGCACTAGTAAATGAAATCAAATACAAAGTGAATGGGCCTGGAAGAGTATTGCTAAAAGAATCCAGGATTTAATGATACACTGTGGTGCTACCCATTAACTTTAGGGGTGTCTGTGAAGAGAAAGCACAGACATAAAAGTGCCTCAGCCCAACAAAAGGATTCTGTGTGCTACAGAGAATTCCACAAGGTACTACCCTTTAGTTTCCTGTTGGCTGAATTCCCTCCAAGTCACTTTAGCCTCCTGCACCCCTATGATATACACCGAGCAGGAACATTGAAGTAAGTGAAAAGACTTCCCTTGCCCCAAAACAACAAGCAGTCCAGGGAAGGTAGATGTGCAAAGAACCAATCCTAAGATGAGCCAAGGAAGAGGATCATAGTCATCCCTCTGAAGGGGCCTGAGTCCTGCTGCCTGGGCACTGCACTTGTCAGGCAAGACTAGGACGGTGAGGGTCGGGGAGGATGTTATCAGACCTGTGCTCTGAATCCTGAACTCTGGTGGCCATTCAGAGGTGGGCAGCAGGGATAAGAGCCGGGAGGCAAGTAGACTAATTAAGGCAGCTATTGAAATAGCTCAGAGGAAGAGTGAAAGCACAAGCACCGGGTAAGCATCCAGAGCATTATGTCGAAACAGGACCTGACAACCTGTGAGTGTGTGCAGACATGTTTACGTCCTGGTGAAGGATGGGATTTCTTCTTATTCAGTCAGAGATAAAAATTTCCTAAAGCAAAGACAGTCTAGGGCCTGAATGACTATGATCACAAGCAAGGGAGTGGGACAGAAAATCCAAGAATTTCATGTTTATGAGTTTAGGTGATCCTCAGCTAGCTGCTGGACAGCTCAGGCTGGCACACAGGAGCATGGGATTGCCACAAATACAAAGTATAGGCTAAATCAGGGGCCACGGGAACGGGCAGCCTTAAGGAGGAAGAACAGCAATCAAAGAGGCCTAGGAGGAAGCTACTAAGGAGACAGGAGAGAGGGGAGATGGCAGGGTTCAGAAGCTACAGGAGGAAGATTATAAGAAAGTTTTGGTGGACAGAGCCGAATATTTCCAGAAAGTTATGCTGAACAGGGAGGGAGACTACAGGAGACGATGGCTTAACCTTAGCTGCTAAGGAATATGTGATGTTGAAGAGTAAAGATGGAAGATTAATCTCTCAAGAGAAATAATTCAGCATGTACTGAGAAGATCTTTATCCTTTATCTTTATTTAGAAATACAAAATACATATAAAAGCAAATAAATGCAGTATCAACAGTGCATGAGTCTTGAGGCAGAATCAAAGAACTGGAAATGAGCTCAACACAACTGGAAAAAGATTCTAAATCAGGTCCACAATGACATAGACACATGATAAGAAATATAACAAGACATCAGGAAGAGGACAATCTATGAAATGAAATGCAAATGATGGGACATCTACTGGGCTGTCTTCTAGCTCACCACGGCTTCCTTCCTTGGTAGCTGCTCCTACCTGATCCACACAAGTGGACTCCCAGCAGTCATGTCTACCCCTTGGCCAACAATCTCAAGCCATGCACAGTCATTCAAGGTGGGAGCCTGAGTCCAGATAATCCCAAATTCCTTCTCCAGGTATTTGAAAAGAGAGGAATTAAGTCTCCCTCCAAGTAGTTGGACCTGTGACAAAAAAATCTTTGGGAACTATCAGAAACCATATTTTCTGTCACGTGACAGAAACAAATAAAAACAATACCATATGATACAATGGTTAAAAAATACTTTACAGTGAGCCAGGCCCTGTGGTGCATACCTGTAATCTCAGCAGCTAGGGAGGGTAAGGCAGGATGGTCACAAGTCTGAGACCAACAACTTAGTGAGACCCTGGCTCAAAATAAAAAGAGCTGGGGGTGTAGCTCAGTAGTAAAGTACCCTTAGGTTCAATTCCCAGTATTAGGGGGAAAAAAAATCCAAAACTTGTTAATTATACTTGGTCATACATGTTTTTGTTTGGTCATGTACATAACTGTTCACTCAACTGAGCTCACAATCACAAAGCAGATAAACCCATCAAGGCAACCATGTGATCAGCCCCTTATACTCCACTTATCTTGGCCTCCCCATAGCAGCCACTGGTGTCCTCATTTGCAGGCTAGGCCACCCTAGTCCCTGCCAGAGCAGGTACCATATCAGCAGCCCGATCCTCTGGGCAATCTGTTATTTGTCTGACACCTACAGCCAGGGGCCAGAGAAGGGTTCCAGGAACCCCTGGGCCTCTAAATCACAGTGCTACCTAAGCCACTCCCTACCTGACTCCTGCGGTGCTCCTCACTCTTACCCTTTTCTGCCCACTCACATCCTCTTCCTCATCCCCTCGCTCTTACACATCACACTCACATGAACCCACACCTACTCACCCCACAGCCTCCACCTGCTGATCCCCTCAGCCCTACAGATCCTCTCTCACAAAGGAGGCACTGATGCACAGTTGAGAAAGACACAAAGGAATAAGTGACCCTGGCTCACCACAGGCTCAGCTCAGTGTTGCTGAGGTCCCAGCATGCTCTGCTTGCATAGCACACCAAGGCATGACAAATCTCCTACCCTCCGTCTTCCCGTTTGAAAAAAAAAGAATACTTCCAGGAAATCATCTGAATCAACTACTATTGGTAGAACAGTGGCTATTTTTTTTAAATCTCTATGTAAAGAGACAATGAAAGGTAATTGTGAGCAATTATTAACTATTAATTAGCAATGACTCTAGGAAAAGACTTGGATGTTCTACTTTTCACCAGAACTAAACCTATTTCGGACAATTTTAAAATTAAATAAATTTTAAAAGAAAGAGGAGGCAAAGATCAGAGACATTCTGTTCCAGCCGACCATGGAGGACAGAACTGGAGGTGAAGTAAGCTCTGTCTTCAAAAGAGCATTCCAGCTGTGCATGTGTGGCACAGGCCTATCATCCAGTGCACAGGAGGATTGCAGCTTGAGGCCAGTCTCAGCTCTTCGTGAGAGCCTTAGCAATTTGGTGAGACCCTGTTTCAGAATAAAAAATAAAAAAGGGCTAAGTGTATAGCTCAATGGTAGAATACCCCTGGGTTCAAGTCCCAGTACTAAAAAAAAAAAAAAAGTGAGAGAGCGAGCCAGCAAGAGACCGCACATAGTCCAGGAGATACCATGGTGAGGGAGATGAGAACTAACTAAAGAGGGCAACAAAGAAGCTCTGACTCAAAACTGATCATGGGCAGCCCTAACAACGGAGGCCTAGAGCCTGTGAGAAGGTCTGAGAAGCCCGCCTGAGTTCATGTGCAGTGCAGACACCTCTCTTAGACATACTGAGCTTTTCCTTCTCCAAGTTGTTCTGCATTCCTGAAGCTACAGGAAGACCAGGAGACTAGGAGCCATAACCAGCCAGAAGTTTCTCACATCTCACCTGAATTACATAACTGGCATCTTTGTATCCACTTTTGTGTCATCTACACAGGATCCAAAATGATTTTTCTAGAACCCAAATATGATCAAGTCATTGCTCTGCCTCACCTGCTCCCACGCTCCCAAGCAAGTGCACAACATAACCCATCCTCTTTCACTTAGTCTTAAGGCCTTCCAGGATCTGACCCCTGCCAGCCTCTCTAGTCTACTCTCCCACTGCTTCCCATTAGTTCAAAATTTATTCAACACAGGCATCTACTCTGTGACAGACACTGTTTTAGAAGGAAGGAGAATGGTCTGATCAAGACTGGAGTGAAATAATGAGAGACCGGGGAAACAGTGGTCTAGAAAGAGAGGCCCCCAAGAGCAGATGTATCCTGCTCTGAGAACAGCAAGGGGACCAGTATGGCCAGAATGGGGGAGCACATAGGAGGTGGTGGAAGGAAAGAAAGTCAGTGGATGGGGGACGGGTCACCCCTGCAGGGCCTGGCAGGCAAGGTAAGATTCACAGCTCATTGAACTCACCATTTCTTGCTGCTGTGGTTCTATACCTGGTCAGGAAGACCCTCTCCAGCTCTGCCCACCTGGGAAACTGCTATGCAGCTTTCTCATGAGCTGAGATACCACCTCCTCATTGACTGTTTCTGGATACTCGCTAGCTGGCTGGAATTACGTGCTCCCTCCTTGACTTCTCAGTACTTTAAATGCACCAAATAGTAAACACCTACTTACAGGTCTGCTTCCCTAAGGAGCTGGGACATGTATGGGTCACCTGTAGCTAGCACAGTGCTCACGTACGTAAACAGCATGTGGTCAAAAATATTTGTTGAGTTAAACCACTGTCTAAACTAAAATATTAGTCATCAAAGAGAAAAATAATGTAAACCTAGCCATAATTTTTTTCTTTTTGGATGCTGAGGATGGAACCCTAGGCCTCACACACGCTAGGGAAGTGTCTACAACTGTAGCCCCAGCCCACCATAAAAAATTTTAACATGGAAATTATTAAACATACAGGTGAAACCTCTATTGTACGCACACGTGCGCACACCCACCCACAAACACTAAACATAAGGTCTCATTATAAATAAATTCAAGCCTCACACTGAAAAAAAGTAATAAAAAGAAGTTGCCTGTGTGGGGAGAAAGACAGCGTGCGGAGAAATGAGACAAGTAGGTAATCATGAACTCCCTTAGTTAATTACAGGCTAATTTCCACCCACAAGCTGAAAAGGAGTATCCTGTGATCATGTGAAATCTAGGACACCAGATGGCCCCAGAAGGAAGGCAGGCCATTGCCAAAGACGAGCTCCTGCTACAGCTCCCTTCCCAAGGACATGTTCAACAATTCCAGTGCTATGGGGAGAGCAGGAGGGGGAAAGATGCCTTTACCTCTGCATCCAGAGTGGCTGAAGCCACAATCAACCGAAGATCCCCACGTTTTTTCTGAATCTAAAACAAGAAGGCATTAGGAAACATGATAACAGTACAATATTTATGGATGAAATAATCTGATGGATGACCATTTTTTTTTCCTTTGGATTTTCTTTGGATTTTCCAAATTGCTACATGCTTTTCCAAGTCAGGTAACAAAGCGAAAACATAAAAACAGCCAGGTGCAGTGGCATATGCCTATAATCCAGTGGCTTAGGAGACTGAGTCAGGAGGATCACAGGTTCAAAGCCTCAGCAAATTAGCAAGGCCCTGAGCAACTCAGAGAGACCCTATCTCAAAATAACACATTTAATAAAGGGCTCAGTGGTTAAGTGCCCCTGGGTTCAATCCCTGGTACAAAAAAAAAAACCATAAAAATATAAAAACAAAACTCTTGTCAGCGGAGCCATACCTTTTTTAGCAAGCCAATGGCAATGTCAGTGTACAAGGTCCTCTCGTGGGCTTCGTCCAGCATAATGACACTAAGGATCAAAGGGACACTGTCAATGAACATCGAAACAACCACCCCATCCAGGCCACCAAAGGGACCCTGTGGGTACTCAGCCCTCCTACAATCACTTTGGATCAAAAGGAAGCCTACTGGCAATGCGATAATTCTTACATTAATAATCACAGTCACTTCAACACATCCTGGCGTACAGAAAGTGGTGCTGTACTGCTATCTTTAAAGAGCTTCACCAACACATGGATTCCAACAAGATTTATCATGTGATTTTCCATGACAACACAATCTACGTGCCACAGGACACATAAAAAACAGAATGAGACCCAGTCACTGTAAGTCTGGAAAGTGGCAGAAACAGGCAAGCAGGCAGGTGATCACAGTTGTGACACACATGCACCACAGAGCCTTGTGTGTGTGTGACAGACAAAGACCATGAAGGAGAAAGTGATAAATAATTATTTGGACTCTTATATGCCTTATGTTCAGTAAAACACTACCCAGTTAGTTCTCTGGAGTGCTATGATTCTACGGTCACTATCAACCCTGGGTGTGACCAAAGCAACATATAAAGGACAACTCTACAGGCTGTTCAGTGACAAGGGGACTGATGATGTAGCTCTGGGGTACAGAGCATGCAAGAGGCCTGGGCTCAAGCCCCAGCAACACTAAATAAATAAGTAAGGACAGAGATTTTCTGTGCCCATTTTTATGTACTTTCTGTTTGGTTGTTTCATGTGTCCACTTTGGGCACATAAAGGGCTGCACTATCTAAATTCTAAGTAAAACATCAAGGGTCAAAATAGCTGGAGTTAAGAGAAAAGTTTTGAGGCAGCTGAACACAGATGTGACTCTCACCTATTGATAGAAATGCTTGTCAATCTATTTGTGGACTTTGGAAACTGCAGGGAAGTTATCATAGGAAAAACATATTTACCTATATTTTGTTAACAATGGATCAACCATCATTTCCCTGACCAGCATTCCATCGGTAAGAAACTAAAAAAAAAAAAAAATGCAAAATTTTAGACATAAGTCATTTATATCATATATTAATAATTTTTTTTTAAGTTCAAGCAGAACTCCATAAAGTTCAATATCCTGTTGGTCAGCACCTGTATAGGACAACTCCCATCAAGGACTGTGAAGAGATGGCCCAACCTTTTTTTATTAATCAGTAAGCAACAGAACTGTTACCAAAATAGATCTCAAACACGTGGTGTTGGGCTTGTGAGTGTTCAGCAGAACCTCCACAGCAGTGAAGGCCCACTTCCTCTGGTCCTGCACCTGGAAGTGCTGATGATGGGCAATGAAGACAAACCTGAATCCGCCCAGGGAATGCTGGGAGTCTGAGATAACTGCTTCTACAATTCACAGACTGTGGATCGCAGCCCTTGAGGTTATTTACGTCAAGTTCTTCAGAGATTACTTTAGGAGCCAGATGAGGTCAAGTAAAGAACATGGGCTACGGTGTCATGCCACTGGCTTCTCCCTCTTACTTCTGTATAAACCTGGGGCAGGTTCTTTCCCTATTAGCCTGATTCCTCGTTTGTAAAATGAAGTAATGAACTAATGGGATGGTACAAGCAGAGTATTCAGCACAGGAGCTAATGCACAGTGCTTAAGAACATCAGTTCTATTACCTATGAGTGTTTATGAAATACTTCTGAAATGTGCAATAATAACTGGATATTGTTAGTCTCATCCCAAACACATATGGTATGTTAACAAGGCCAAGCATCTATCTCCCTGTGTGCTGGGTATGCTTGCTTTTCTTGTTTTGGGTTAAGAGCAGGTCGCATTTCCACCGTGGTCTGCATGATCTGAACCACCTGCCTCACACACTCACAGGAGTGAAAGTAAGAACTTGCCACCAATGAAAAAGCACCAGAATCAAGTGTCCTGGAGTGATGGTCAAATGAAATACAAAAGCTTCTCATGAAGGACTCAAGAAGAATCATGGGGTTCATGATCCACTGAAAATAAGCTAGTTTAAATGTATTTTATGCTACAGAATATTCCCTTTACCTAGCAAAAGACACGTAAGTGGTGACAAAATACAGAAGTTTGAAAAACAAGAGTCATATTTTTATAAATCACTGCATTGTTCATTTAGTTCATCTGATTATTTTCAATTTTTCTCTGTTGCAAACTGAGAGGTAACCAAAATTTTAATAACCAATCTTCATCTCATCAAAGCATTTGTTCACTGTTTTATTGCACTATCTGATTAGACTTTGATTCCAGCATAGTGGCACACAGTAGACCCCTGCTGAGTTGATTATACAATAATTACTACTGATATTAATTATTTTGATGTTAACAACTAGGCCAAAAAACACACAGATAAAATCCATTATCATACAAAATAGGAAAGATCTAACTAGTGAAAACATCATCTATGAATTCTGCACTTGTCCATTTTTAATTCTTTAACAGACCTGTTTCTGTACTTAGACAGCAATGCAAGTCAGTGGAAAAAAATAAAACAGACATTAAAAAAAAGACAACTTTGAGTCCCAATGCTGTCACCGACAGGCAAGTCATTTAGTCTCCCCTGCCCTCAACTGCCGGGTTTCTATTCTCTTGACTAAAAGGCTCAGGGGTCACTCCAGTTGAACTGGGCTAACTGGGCTGCACAAAATAATCACACAAGAGACACAAATACCTTTTTCATTGGGGCCGCTGTGACGGCTCCTCTGACCTTAAGGGTCCACAGGAAGAGAGAGAGAGCACACGTTGACCCCTTTTATTGAGGAGACACTATTCAAATGAGGCAAGGGGTCAGGTTTCAGGGGGCTGAGTCTAGCTTCATGATGTCCCCTGTCAGCAGGTTGACTGACATCTGGGTAGACCACACCCAAGGGCACAGTAAGAGAAGGGGACACACACAAGGCACTTCCATGGAAGATTCTATCCTAAACAGGGCAAGGGGTATTATATTACAAAGGAACAGGTGAGCATAGCTTCACCCATGGGGCTGTAGCAAGATACACCCACGCACGAGACACCATCCCTTGAACCCAAGAAGGGTGGGGAAAGCTCTGCCACATTTCTGTGACTGAACGCCTCAGCACCCAGCTGGGGAGTGTGACTCCATCATGTGCAAGGTTGGTCTCCCACACTCAACCTCTTCATCTGGAGGCCAAGGGCTAAACTTTACTTCTGAGTTCCTTTCTGAGTAAGATTTGAGAACATTTCATCAGAGCTCTGTAATTCCCAGCAGACTAAAGTCCCTGGGGCCAGGATGATTTCCTATACTTTCTGCCCGGCTTCTGCGTCCTGTACAGCAGCCAGGGCTGCAGGCTTTTAAGTCCCCCCAGTTACTCTTCCTCCTTAGTGATACTGGAAAAGCAGCTTGCGCACTTCACCTTGATTCTTGTGGCCAGCGGGTCAGTGCAGTCGTCAAAGCGGATGCAGTAGCCCACCTCGTGGCCCAGCACTGCTCCTCTCTCCTCGGCTACTCGCCCTGCAACCTTTGGGAAGAAAGATCATGCTGAAAATAGAGACATAGAAATTACTGCACAGAGCACATATGCTGGAAATCTAAACGTCATTTATTAAACAGTATGTGAATGCCATGGAAAATGAGAAGTAAAGGGGCAGGACGTTAGAAAACAAGTATGAAAGCTTCTATAATTTACTGACATATTTATGTATGTCATTTCATCCTGCCATGGTCTTGGGGCCACTTATAAAAGCATACAAACTGAAAATGAAATCATATAAAGATGTTACAGATCAAAATCAAAGAAATAAGGTTGGGGGTGTGTAGTTCAGTAGAAGAGCACTTGTCTAACACGTGCAAGGCCCTGGGTTCAATCCCAGCACTGCATATTAAGTAAATAAATTATAAAGAAATTACCAATAAAATTCAAAAGATTTAAGCTACTGAGAAAAAAAAATTAAATACACAGATACACTATATTTATTTGAGACAAGCTAACCCACAAACTCATCTCTAAATTTTGTGGCCAAATTTAAAGATCATTCATTTCTAAATTTTGAAGCAAAAGAAATGATAAGATTTGCCCTGCTCCTTAAGAAAAAGCACATCAATCAGAGACAACTTTTCATGCCTCCATTCCTTAAAATAAAGCACCTTCCCCTGAATGTGAAAGCAGGAGAACGGAATGATCATCTTTAATACTGGGTAAGGTTCATTTTCTCTTTGGAGGCCAAAAAAGCCAGACACCTAAACAATTCTCAATAGTATCACAACTACCAAGACCTCTGAAAGGGGAAATGAAGAATGCAGGTCTTTAAAAAAGGGCAGACAAGTGAATGAGATGGTTAATAAAGATCCAAGTCAGCACAATAAAGTAAAAGAAGAAGACAAAAAGAATAATAGATTATGAAACCACAAACTATAGAAAGAATTTCACCTACTGATATATAATTTAAAAAATAGTATAGGGGAAAATATAAAAAATCCAACAAGCAAAATCTCTGAATTATCCCCCAAGAAGACTACTCAAAGGTTATTAACTGAATAATAGACAATATTTGAAACAGTAAATAAGCATAAGCCATGCCCAGTGGCTCCTGCCTGTAATACCAGATACTGAGGAGGCTAATGTGAGGAGAATCACAAGTTTTGAGGCCATCCTGGAAAACTCAGGAAGAGTTTTTCTCAAAAATAAACAAAAATTTTTAAAAAAATCAATAATGCTTCTTAATTTAAAAGAAATTAAAACCTACTACGTAAGCTATCTGAGAGCCAAAGGGAAGCATGTGAACAGAGGCCCCAGCACCTGGCACAACCACCACCCAGGTGAGGCAGGCATTCAGCTGCCCTCCACGGGTAAGACGCCCGCACCCCGTACTTCCTGCGGCCTAGAGTGGAATGTGGCTGCCACAGGAGGTGTCCTGCGGCAGAACTGACTCAGCCTTTAGGCCCCCCGAGCCCCAGGCTCAGGAGCAGAGGCTCCCTGCACTCGCTCCCAGCACCACGCACACCCAGCGTTATCTGCCCATCATTGTTTAAGAAACTGAAGAGCAAATGAGGATCAGAAGTGGCTCTGCCTGGTCTGGTGACTTGAAATTACAGCTCTGGCAGGCCAACACACAATCAATCATCGAGCAGCTGGTCTGCCCCACGTAGCCGTCCAATCATCTTATGAAACCAGAAATGCACCCTGCACTGCCCTACCTCTGGAGGTTCTGTTTCCCCAGAACCAGCTTTTCACTTTAACACTACACACTGTCCTATTATAAATACCAGAAAATGAACACAGAATGTGTGCATAGAGTCACTAGGGGCCTGTGAGGAAAACACGTTCCTAAGAATAAGAAGTAAACCAATCCTCTTCTTTAAAACATCATTTTATGGGCCTATAAAACAAAGCCAAACTTGTTAATTCTTGTTATTTCACTATTTGTATACATTTGCCTTTAAAAAAATGCTTTTCTTTTCAAACTTCTTTTTAAATTTCATCATTTATTAATCATACAGGGTTATAGTCTATTGACTTTTTATTTGGGGGGGGGGGTGTGGTCGCATTTACTGGGGATTTAACCCAGGGGCACTTTACCACTGAACCACATCCCCAGCCCTTTTCATAGGGTCTCACTAAGTTGCTTAGGGCCTAAATTGCTGAGGCTGGCCTCAAGCTTGTGATCCTCCTGCCTCGGCCTCCCAAGTCGCTGGGATTACAGGTATGTGCCACTAAGCCTGGCCATCTATTGGCTTTTTAACAGATTTTTACCCCCATTGTTTATGTTCTGCTCCCAATAACTTCATCAACTGGAATAGACAAATACCATATTCTTGACAACCCAAACAGATAAAGGGGGAAAAAAAGAAAAAGAAAAAGAAAACCCAATCACCGAGCACCTTCTACATGGCAAGTGCTAGGCTTTGAGCTTTCACACAGCCCAGGAGGTAAAGTAGATACCCTCAGACCTACAAATGAGGGAGTCAAGTCAAACCTATCACAAGTAAGGCCAGTGAGCACGTTCATTAATTGCCTCTCACTGAGACCAAGCCCGGCTTATGCAATCTGTTCTCAGGCTCTGAGCTTCTTTTCAGATTTCAGTCTGCACACAAAGTACATTCTGAGATGCAGCATTACAAATGTGACAGCTCTATTAATACTACATGGTTAATTTATACATTCTTTGTTCTTTCAAGAGAAAGCATGTGGTTGCATGGAAGTTATCCATGGCTACAAATTTGGAGCCAAAATGCAAAGTGATTAAGAGCTGGGATTCCAAACCACAAACAGGAAAAATTGCTCTGATTTTTAGGTAACTGAGTCATCTTTCGGTTACATAAAAGTTTAATTCTGTCACTGCAGTAGAGTTTCCAAACCTATTCCCATTTTATTCACATACTCCTAGCAAAATCTTTATAATTTTTAACTAGAAGAGCATTAGAAAACAGACTTTGGAGGAAAGGATTAATAATAATTAAAACTCTACACATAGTAAAAATAACTTGGGGAAATAGAATGAATTTCTTATCCAGGTAAGGATGCCAAAATAAAGGCATTTTCGTCCCAGTGTTCTCTCCTAAAGTTAATAAAAAACAACAGAAGAATAAACACATAAACAAGACAAAACTCCCATCTTTAATGAAAGGAGCCAGCCACAAGCCCAAACAGTAAACACAGCTGCCAAACACAGTGAGATCTACATCTAGAAGGAAGGCTGGACCTCATCACAAAAGTGCACTTCTGGCCTCCTTAATGTCAGCGTTACCACTTTAAAAGGCAGGGCCCAACATCCTCCTGCTAGAAGTGGCAGCACTCAGGCCCAGGAGATATAGGAAATGTCCACAAAATGGACATTAAAGAATTACAGGGAAGAAGAGGGTGAGAAGAAGACAGGCAAGCAGGACACAAGCATCAAATCCCAAATCAGAGAGCCCTTAGAATATCATCCTGAGCCATAAAGACCTCTCAAGTCACCAAAGAGTGCATGGCCAGATCCTCATCCCTCATCCCCACCCAGCAAAGGGTAAAAGTGTCTCTGAGAGGCCCTAGCACAATCTCACACTTCTGAGGAAGCCAGTGGCCACAAAGATAAGAACTTATCACAAAAGTACCAACACAAGCCTAGGGCATGAAAGCTAAGAAAGAAGGAATAAAGGAAATAAAATATAAGCAAAAAAAAAAAAGCAGTTTTAAAAGAAATTTCAAGCTATGAGGGATCAGGTACACCTGTGATCCCAGCAACTCAGGAGGCTGAGGCAGGAGGATCACAAGTTCAAGGCCAGCCTCAGCAACTTAGCAAGAACCTGTCTCAAAATGAAAAATAAAAAGGGCTGGGGGATGCAGCTTAGTGTTGGAACACTCCATGTTCAATCCCCAGTACCACCAAAAAAACCAAAAAATCATTTTCTGGATTTTTTAATGTTTGCAGCATTACAGATTTTAAAACTCATAATACATTTTGTATCTCCTTTCATTCACTTCTTTACTAAAAAGAAAAAATTTAAAAATATAGTTGAGACTGAGGTAGAAATGTAAAGGAATCAAAATGAATAACTTAGACTAAAAAAAAAATCATGAACATTGTGGACAGGCTTGAAGAACCCCACAAAACTAGAGGGGAGCAGCAGATTCCAGACACAGTAGTCGATATTAAAAACAGACAATGGAGTACACTTCTAATGCTTTCAGAAGGAGAATAAAGTAACTGGAACAGAAAAGTATACCCAGATATCAAGGAGATTTGAATCTAAAAATTAAGAGCTTTTCCACATTTAAAAAAAAAAAAATTGAAACAGCACACCAGGAACCGTGGTGCACACCTATAATCCCAACTACTTGGGAGCCTGAGGCAAGAGGATGGCATGTTCAAGGTAAGACCTGTCTCAAAAGGAATCTTGCAAGCATTTGGTAAGACAAACCAAGAAGGTAGGTTGAAAAAGCCCTCTAGATCTCAGATTTCTCTTCAGAGTTCCTCAGCACTGATAGTCAGTGGAGCAAAGTCTGCATAGTTGCCAGGGAGAGTGCAAATCAAGAATTTTCTACTGGGACTGAGGCTGTAGCTCGGTGGTAGAGAGCCTGCCTAGCGTGCGCGAGCCCCATGGCTGTCTAGCATCCCCAGCACAGGGGGGAAAAATACACATTTTTTTTTTTTTACATCAAGATCAAGCATTTAAAAATAATTACTGAATGATAAAATTCAGCCAATCAAGAAATACAGCAAAAATTAGCAATTTGGGGTTGGCAAAACCATGGAAAATAATTATCAATGAGCATTCAATCCATTCAAACTAGAATTAAACACCTGCAAGAATTATGACTAAGAATATATAAGTTATAAATCAAGAAATGAAAATGACAGTGCTATATCTACAAATGGGGGAAGAGAAGGCAGATGATGAATGTGTGTTAATTTCCTCTTCTTTCATAAAAGAAAAACTATAATATATAGCTTAAAAAATAAGTAATATGAAGTTCTTAATCATTCTTTTTTAAACTACTGAAGTCTTAATAAACTTTCTTATGCTGAATAAACATTAACCTACAGTTCAGGAACTGCTCCTATTTCACTTCAGTTCCCTTTTTTGTTTAAATTCAACACAAGAAGTCTTATGTTCATAATCCTATTTTTATAAAAATTATTTCTGTCCAAACAGACAACCACTCATCTTTATCTTGAACAGAATCTTGGAATGAAGTTGACAAACGTTCACAATACTTTTGCTAGGTGCTGAGATTTTGGTTTGTTTGTTTTCTTTGGTTTGGTTTGGTTTTTTAAAATTATTTGGTTGGAAATGACGGCATGACTGAAAGAAAGTAAATTTCATTTTGGAGAAATGCATTCAATTGTCTAAGATGCAATACTGTGTTATATCATTTATATAAATATCCTTATTAAATATCATAAATACACACTCATGATATTTAGAGGTTTTATGGTTCCTCTGAAGGGTTCTTAAAACTATGGTAGTTCAAAGGGCATTATTTGGGGACGTTAGAAATGTTCTCAGTCATAACTACTACAGGGTTACAGGACTATGAATTTGTCACAACTTATCAAACTCTATATATGACGAGATTTGTGTGTGTGTGTGTGTGTGTATAACTGGAGACGTTGAACTTAGAAGGCCTTCTACCACTAAGCCACACCCTGGCCCTTTTTATTTTATTTTGAGAAAGGGTCTCACTATTAAATTACCCAGGCGGACTTCACACTTAGTGATCCTCCTTCCTTGGCCTCCCATGTCACTGAGATTACAGGCATCTGCCACCATGCTCAACTGAGAAGGGAACACTTCTGCGGTATATAAATTATATCTCAATGAACCCCATTAAAATAAAATAGTGGACATTCAAAAACATATATATTTGGCTGGGCACAACAGCACAAAACTGTAATCCTAAAACTCAGGAGGCTAAGGCAGGAGGATCCCAAGTTCAAGGCCAAACTCCACAATCTAGCAAGGCCCTAAGCAAAAATAAATAAATAAATAAGTAAAAAGGGTTGGAGATATACTTCAGTGGTAAAGCACCCCTGGGTCCAATCCCCAGTAACAAAATTTTTTTTTTTTAATTCCTATATTGTACTAGCCACACTTTTCTTTTTTTTTTTTTTGGTACCAGGAATTGGACTCAGGGGTACTTGACCACTGAGCCACATCCCAATCCCTATTTTGTATTTTACTTAGAGACAGGGCCTCATTGAATTGCTTGGCGCCTCACCTCACTGTTGCTGAAGTTGGCTTTGAACTTGTGATTCTTCTGTGTCTCGGCCTCCTGAGCCACTGGGATTACAGGCATGCGCCACCATGCCTGACTACCAGTACCAAAATTTAAAAAAAAAAATTTTATAATAAATTATTTTTCTGAGCTGGGGAGGTGGCTCAAGCAGTGATGCGCTCGCCTGGCATGCACGGGGTGCTGGGTTCGATCCTAAGCACCACATAAAAATAAAATAAAGATATTGTGTCCACCGAAAACTGAAAAATAAATATTAAAAAATTCTCTAAAAAAATTATTTTTCTTTTTACTTTTTCAGTACTTTATTACTTAAATTGCTCATAATGTACAGTTACCAATTTTACAAAAATATCCAAGTTATGATCCTTTTTTAAGTCCTAAATTCTTAAGGAGCAACTTGTATTCATTTGTAGTTTTTAGGAAATAAGTAAAAAAAAATAATAATAATAATAATATTATTAATATTATAATAATAATAATAATAGGGAAATAGAAGGCACAGACGGAAAGAAACTCACCGTAACGGCAGCCACTCTCCGAGGCTGGGTAATGCCAACCACTCTTCCTTCGGCTGTCCAGCCAGCTTCCGCAAGGTACTGCAAGCAGAATAAGATCTCACTACACATCTGACACCACTTTTCCAGACAGGACCTCCCCAAGATGATGACCCTGCATTGTGTTAAAATCACTGCACAGGAATAACCAGCAAAACTTTGGGGATTATTTTACAAATGATGGATCTTGATAATATTAAGTAATAGCTTAAGTTCACATCAAAGCTGATAAACCAAAGAGCCAAAGCACAAATTCAGTATTCAGATGCCCCAGTCCTGCAAAATTTCCACATATTACAGCTGCCTCAAGGGGAAAAAAAAAAAAAACTATCCCTGAGTCACTCAAAATAGTACTAAACCTGTAGAACAAAAAATTTTAAACTATGCACAGAGACAGCTCAATATAAATAACAATGTAACAAATTTTAATCAAATAAAACAAAACTAGTTATTCACAATTAACATAAATATATGCCATTAGATTATATTAGCATATATAAAATTTGATTAAATGTACTTATGATTTATTTATGAATTTACTGGATTATAAGCACTTAAAATTCTATGTGGATAACTGTGGTTGCCAGTTAATATTTTTATAATGTCTGTTTTACAACAAATATATAGTCCTTCAAAAATAGAAAAAACAGTATGATTACTATTGCATTATGTGCTCACTGGTTCAAAAGAAATAACAGAAAGATAATATAGGCACTAAAGAGAATGGCTGTCTATAGGGATGGGTGGCAAAGGGGCAGAAAGAGGGGAAATGGCAACAGGGTAACAGGGATGAAGAAGCAGCAGCAGTACTCTGATGGATGACTTTGTGAAGCTCTGACTCACAGAACCATGGTCACGCTTCATATTGTTTTCCAATACCCAGACACAAACAAAACCAACAAGGATGCACAGGGAAACCCCAAGGAAATATGAGACAAACAATGACCCTTTCTGCATTACAAATGAGTAATAAAACCACACTGAAGGGGGTGAAGAAAAAATAACCAACTTAAGTAAGTATGGTATCCTCACTGGACACCTAAATGTTAAAGACAAAAAGAACTAGACATAAATGGTATAATCTAGTTAAATGTTGGTAAATAACCAAATAGGGGTATGAGTTAGCAATCCAAAACTATTTTATTTGTATATTAGAACAGATACATAAGTGCACTACAGCTAATGAGGATTAAGTTGAGGAAAGTTATAAATAAAGAAAAGCTAAAATTAGCCCACTGGTGTTGAACTACAATCAGAAGTATCATCATAAACTCATGGTGTTCAATACAGACACAGAGGAATAGGCACAGGTAGATAGATGCTTTTCTATGTACGAGTTAATATTCATACTTGTATTTTATCAAGTCCACTGAAACTCACAGCAATAACATCTTAGTAGTAATGAGCACCCTAGCATTCAGATCCTGATTTCTAAACACCATTCTCCAATAAAAGGAATCAGTATATATAATATGAGCCACATCTTTTGGAACTAGCAAGTAAAGTAATGGTCAAAGAAGAATGGAGGCTTGCAGGGTGTGATAGTGCATGCTTGTAATCCAGAAACTTGAGAGGCTAAGGCAGGAGGATTGAAAGTTAAAGTCCAGCCTCAGTAACTTAGCAAGACCCGGTATCGAAATAAAAAATAAAAATGGCTGGGGAGGAGGTAGAGTTGTAGCTCAGTGGTAGAGCACTTGCCTAGCATGTAAGAGGCACTGGGTTCAATTCTCAGCATCACATAAAAATAAATAAATAAATAAAATAAAGGTATTATGTCCATCTACAACTAAAAATATTAAAAAAAAAAAAAAAACTGGCTGGGAAATGTAGCTCAGTGATACAGTGCCCCTGGGTACTAGTAACACAAAGAAAAAAAAAGAAAAAAGAAAAAAAGATGCAGCCTTTTTTAGAAGAAAAACAGGAGCCAAACTGAAGGAGTTCCTAATGATCAAACATTGAACAATTTGACCCACAAAATACAAAATAAATAATCGCAATACTGGATTTTAACTGATAAAAAATAAACATCCATGAATCCATATTAATATATATCAAGTGAATGGAAAGAGATAGTTCTTTCTTAGAGAACATCCCATTTAATAAAAGGAGAGGGAAAGAGAAAAAAAGAAAAAGATCCACTGAGGGGCACTAAAATCTGAAGGCTAAAGTCTGAAAAGAAGCAAAATATTTCCATCTCCCCCAAGATATTTATTAACTATAAAGGATCATGGTTAATATCACCAGTGACAAGATTCATCAACATCTTGAAAACTTGATGATACACTAGAAGGACACAGTATCATTTCTGGGATATTCATGCCAAAAATGCCTAAGTTTCTTCCAATCATCATGATAAAACAGGATAGACACCCAATCTAAGAGACATTCTAAAAAATAAATTCCTAGTATTCTTTAAAAGACAATGAGGGAACTGAAGAACTATCACACACTGGAGGAGATAAGGGAAAAGTAACAACCAAATGCAAGGGAGGTCCCAGAACTGCAAAAGAACACTAATGGGGAAAACTAATGAGATTCGGGTAAGTTCTGTATCTAGTACTAGTATTATGCCAAGGTTTATGTCCTGCTTTTGATTACTGTACAAATAGTGAGGTGAAAGGCACTGGGAATTCTATATTATTTTTGTAACTTTTCTCTTAGTCTATAGTTAGTTACAATAAAGTTTTAAAAATGGCTGTAAGGAATAAAATGTTGTACACAATGTAGGGGGAGGGAGTTCTGCCATAAAACCAATAATGTTTTTCTCTCTTATATTAATTACATATACAAAATTCTACCAATCACCCCAATCAACACAAATACAAGATCAGAAATGTAATAATAATAGCTAAGATTCACTGAACCGCCTACTAGGTATCAGGAGCTTGCTGTGTAATCCTCACAACAAATCCTTAAAAAAGACACTATCATCAACAACATACAGGAGAGAGAACCAAGAGGTCACATAACTTGTCCAAGGAAGTAAATAAAAATTCAAGAGCTGACATTCAAGTTCAGCAGACCAAAGCCCTGACGCATAACCAGTATACAATTCTACCACCCAAATTCAAATATGCATGAAGCGAATCTGAAACTCAGCAGACCAAAGCCCTCACACATAAATAGGACACATTCTACCACATCAATTCAAACAAGCATGCAGCTAATCTCTTACTGGGGTTAAGTAAAAGAAACAAAATTTTCATAAAAATAAATACTCTGTTCATAAAGCTGCCACTTCAATATACCATGTGATCCAGACTTCTACTGCATGCTTGGGACTGCTGAAGGCTGGGGTTGTAGCTCAATGGTAGTGCTTGGCTAGCAAGTGGGAGGCACAGGGTTCGAACCTCAGTACCACATAAAAACTAAAAAATAAAATAAAGTTATTATATCCATCTACAACTAAAAAAAATTTTAATTTAAAAAAGACAGCTGAGAGGAAGAGGCTGAAGACTGCAAAATATAATACTGATATCAAGAGGCTGTGGGTGTCATTTGGAGGGAGATTTCTAAACCAAAGGCTGAATTCCATCTTGCTCCTACACACTGTTTAAGGATCACCAAATCTAGTCTTCTAGTTAAGAATGGAATTAGGAAGAACTCCATCAAGAACAAATTAGAAAAAAAAAAAAAAACAGCTGACTGATATTAGCCAAATTACATTATTACATCGTGTACATGTACGAATATGTAATAACAAATCCCACCATTATGTACAAGCACAATGCACCAATAAAAAAAAAAAATGTGGAAAAAAGAAAAAAAAAGTATTAACAAAAATGGGCTAAGAAAAGCCTGTTTTCATAGTCCATTGTTTTTGACAGATTCTAGCAAAAAAATACCGTCTAGCTTCCAAATATAGTTTGTGCGGCTTTAAAACTGTTGTTTGTTGCTTAAGTATATTGCAACAAAGGAAAGATACTGCATAAATCTGGCAAAACAGTTTATTTACAAAAAAATGCTCACTTTACCTTTGGTTCCTTGGCCTTTTCATTTTTCCTAGGCCGTAACTCAAACTTAGTTCATGATAAGCTGAAAACAGTGACTGCCTCAGAGAAGGGAAACTAAGTGGCTAGGAGAAAAGGAAAGAGCCATCCACAGAAGTGGCAGACATTTGAACCAACAATATAATCTATCACCAACACAGCTTAGGAGACTCACTTTTCACCATGTATTTCCTATCCAAAAAAAGTATTTACAATAAAATAAAATTCCTGAAAATGATTAAATTCTAATGCACATGCAGTTGGGGCCAGTAACTCTGTATTAACTATATTTATCTTATATGTGTGTGTGTGTGTGTGTGTGTGTGTGTATTAATATATATATATATACACACACACACACACCCCCCAAATGTGCAAAATGATATTTGTGCTAAATTGATCCACTGCATTATTGTGATAATACAAAACTAGAAACAACCTAAATGTCCATCAACTGGGGGTTGGTAAAATAAATTAGGTACACATAATAGAATCTATGGAACTGAAAAATGATACATTAACTGACAAAAGACAAGGTGCATCAAAACATGTACACATGCTACTATTCATATTTTTTTAAATGGAATATATATATATTTATATATGAATGAATATTCATATTCATTTCTCTATAGATGAATATGAAATCCTAACACAAGAAACTGATAAAATTGGTTGCATCTGCACAAAAGAAACGAGTATCAGAAAATAGGGCAGTAGGGAAATCTTTTCTTTTTATATTCTTTCAGGCTTTTTTGGATTTTTAAACTACATAAATCTATTAAATATTCAAAAAAGAATGAAAATATAAAAAATAAGCCTTGTGAGTTTGCTGTCACATTGCCCAGTCTGAATCCTCAGCCCTCTTTCCCTGGACTCAGCCCCTCAGCAGGCCCTCTCTGATCCCTAGCAGCTAAGCCTTGCTGGGGGAAATGTCCAGAACATTGTGTGTACTGTATTGATCCCAATCTCTGCTACCCATTCCTTGGAGGGTTATGTGCATAGCTACCCTGCTACTATCAGGCCTAGCTGTGCAACTTGCTTTGACCCATGAAATGTGAGCAGGAGGCCCACTTCTGGCAGAGGTTTTAGAAGCCATTTCACGACTGTGCCTCGTACCACAAGACCAACAAGTCTTACCTAAGAGCTGTGCCATCAGTCTGGGTCCCAGGGATAACATGCAACAGCTCAAAGCCAAAATGACCACATAGTATGAGCAAGAAGTACACCTTTGTGTTTTTAAGCTGCTGAGATTTTCAGGTTCTTTGTTACCATAACATAGTTAATGCTGACAAAATAATAATACAGACTAATTCCAAAACACACTAAAATTACTGGATCTCATGTGGCCTTTTATCTCTATTCTATATTCCCCAACCTCTCTACAATGTTCTCTTCTATAAAAGGGTGATAATAATAGTTGCCACCATCAAGGATTAAATAGACAAATATTTGTAAACCATTCACACACATTTCTAAGGTAGCACTATTACTATAATTACTTATTATTATTACTAACTAAAGACCTCTGGCAGGGACAGGGGGTGCTATAGCTCAGTGGTAGAGTGCTTGCCTAGCATGCATGAGGCACTGGATTCGATCCTCAGCACCACATAAAAATAAAGGCATGCTGTCCATCTACAATTACAAAAAAAAAAATTAAAAGACCTCTCAGAAATTTCACCTGGCCCTTACAAGTAACTTGCTGGGCTCTTAATGCACACCCCTCTGCCTCCAGGCTACCATACCCTCTGCTGTCTGCTTCTCAAACTGTCCTTTCTCCACTAAGTCATTCTCCTCTGCCTACCTTTCCCTAGCTGCACATTAGATTTCCTAGGGAACTTTTTAAAAAGCCTGTGTCTGAGGCTGGGGTTGTGGCTCAGTGGCAGAGCGTTCGCCTAGCACTGGGTTCGATCCTCAGGACCACATAAAAATAAGTGAATAAAAATAAAGCCATTGTGTCCACCTACAACTAAAAAAAAAAAAAAAAACTATATATACCCCAAACCCATTAACTGGAATGAGGTAGGTAGGGGAGCAGAAAAAGATTAAGAACCATTCAGATACAAACAAGTTATAAGTCTGAACCAAGCGATCAGTAACACACCATCAGCACATTCAAAAATGCAAAGGGATGTCCACGGGCTTCCCTGAAAACTCTCCCACCTGTAAAACCCTACCACAGCTGCTGCTGCTGCTTCCTTGCCTTGCCTGTGAACTACCCTTCTCCTCCTCTTCCTCCCACCCCACTCCCCAGGACTGGATCCCCCAATATAAAGAACCCAGGACTGAATCATGGCTCCTGTTCCCTGGCCACTCACCTCCTGAAACTCCCTCCTCTTCTCTGCTTTCTCTGACCACAGAGGTTCTACCGATTCCTTTGCCACCTCCTTCAGGCCACTTGTCCCCTTTCTGCTCCTGACACTAAATGTTAGTGCTCCCGAGGCTTTGTCTTTGATTCTTTCCTCAACTCTTTCTATTCTCTTTCGTTCCTGCATGTATCAGGATGCATGTATCAATACGTGGATGGTCTGCAGGTCCACATCCTTTGTGTCTGACCTCTGCCAGGCTTCAGACTCCCAATCTAACTTTCCTGCTAATAATGTCATCAAAGATCATCAATGACATTAAGAAAACCTGGGTCTGTTTAATCAACCATCAGTTTTCCCCAAATCAATTTCCTCTTTGTTTTTCTATCTCATTTAACACCACCACTGTTCTCCAAGCAGAAAGGCTTGGCTAATCAGCCTCCAATTCTATTCCTCCCCTTTGTCATCACACCTATCTACCAGTTTCTAATGACTACAGCCCCCAACTCTAAGACTGCTCTCATTCCTATCCCCAGAGGATCCCATTACCACTCTTTCCCAGTGCAATAGCCCTTGTGGCTTGCCTCCTCTGGCCTCTCAGACATGTTAAGTCTGAATTTTAAAAATATTCCTATAGCTCTGCTGGTTATTTTCATAAAACCTATAAGGACACCACTTTGAAACACTGGTAGACATTATTTACTAAAGTTGAACATATGATCCATTATGGCTACTCTGTATAAACCAACAGAAACATGCACATGTCTAACAAAAATAAGCAACAGAGTGCTCCTCAGAACACTGGTCATTACAACTAGAAACTGGAAACAACCTGACTAAAAATCAACAGTAGGATGGAAAAATCAACCACAGAACAACCTACGATAGACCGCCACGTTGCGGGATCAGCAAGCATTTTCTGTCGAGGGCCACATAACACATTTTTAGGCTTTGACAGTCTTAGGGTCTCTGTAGCAACTGCTCAACTCTGTACTATAGCATGAGAGAAGCCATGGGAATACCTCATCAAGTGTGGCTGCTTGTCAAGGAAGCTTTATTTACAAAAACAAGCACTGGGCTATGGTTTGCTGACACCAGCTTAAACAAATCCCATTTATCTTTTCAGAGAAGGGTTATTCCATTATTATTTTGGAATTATAACAAATTAAAGACAACTAATAACTTTGGTACTAACCAAAGAAAAGATAAGCTCTAAAAGTTAAATAAAAAATATTTGAAGTGAGTATTTTTTAGTTGAGAGGTGAGCACTTCCCAAGAGACCTTAAAAACGCAAATGATAGTAAAGACAGTTCTTAAGTCGCTTCCAGGCAAATCTGTGGAAAGATGTACCAAGTATGTACTCACCTGAGGAATCTGTGTGCTTTTCCCACATCCTGTTTCTCCAACAATCACCACTGTCTGGTAGTTTTCTATCAAGTATAAAATATGATTCCTAAGCTGGAAAATAAAAAATACACATTGTAAGTAGCCATATGTTATCTCAAAAGACCTAAACAAAAATATTTAAACATTGTGAAATAAGCTGTTGCTAAAAGAAAGTAAATTTTAAAAATAACTATCAAAATGTATTTCCAATTCTCAGGTACCATTAGTGTTAATATGAGCTGACACAGCTCCAAGTGTAATACTTATCAAAATAGAAAATGTACCAACTCTTTGACTCAAGATTTTCCCTATGAACATACTAATGCATGTACACAAAGATACATGTACAAACTAACTCACTGCAGAATTGTTTATAACAGCCAAAAATCCAAACAGTTTAATGTTCATTAATAGGTATTTGATCAGTTATGAAACACTCTAATGATGGAATAATTCAGTTGTTAAAAAGAATAAATCTCTATTTATACAAATACAGAACAATCTGCAGAATACATTAAGGAAAGAAAGCAACGTATAGAACAATGTAAATAATATATTAGTATTTGTATTTTTAAATAACAGATAGAAGCTGGGACTATAGCTCAGTGGCAGAGTGCTTGCCTAGCACGCACTAGGCACTGGGTTCAATCCTTAGCACTATATAAAAATAAAAAACAAATAAAATAAAGGCATTCTGCTCATCTATAACTACAAAAAAATTTTTTTTTAAAATAAAGGATAGGGGCTGGGGATGTGGCTCAAGCGGTAGCGCGCTCGCCTGGCATGCGTGCGGCCCGGGTTCGATCCTCAGCACCACATACAAACAAAGATGTTGTGTCCGCCGATAACTAAAAAATAAATATTAAAATTCTCTCTCTCTCTCCCCCTCTTTAAAAATAAATAAATAAATAAATAAATAAAAATAAAAATAAAGGATAAATTCAAATATACTTATTTATTCACAGGTTTTCTCTAGAAAAAAATAAAATAAGATACTAAACTGTTCTGTCTCTAAGGAGAGAAAAAAGGGTAGATAAGGAACAGGATGTGAAGGAGATCTCAGAATTCTATACAACACACATGTGCTACCCAACTGAAAAGTTTTACAAATATGGGGGAGGGTGGGGATCAATTTCTTATCTATGATTTCAAAAAAATTAAAAAATAAAGTGCATTGCTTATGGTAGCAAAAATGAAAGTTTTTCATTTATTAATATGTAAAAAGTCCCAGAAAAAGGACCAGGGACATGGCTCAGTGGGAGAGTGCTTGTGTAGAACGTGTATGGCTTATACTACCAAAAAAAAAAGAAAGAAAAAGTTCCAGAAAAAAAAAAAAAATACATAAAATGTTTTCAAGTCTATCTCTAAGTCCAAGTTCACAATAAAGCATCCAAAAGTTACATTTATTTTTTCAACATATAGATTTCTTACCTAGTCAGTGTGAGCAGAAACACTCGTTTTACCATTGAAAAAGCCACAAGTCGGGTTGGGGATATAGCTCAGTTGGTAAAGTGCTTGTCTCGCATGCATAAGGCCCTGGGTTCAATCCCCAGCACCACAAGGGGAAAAAAAAAAAGGCCGCAAGTCATTCTGACATCTTCTATTTGGCCTCAGAAGGTATTTCTGCACACAGCTGATACAAACACAGTGATGGTCTAGAGGCTAATGAAGGGATTCCAGAAATACCTGGTTTGGAATGAAGGAAAATCTGCCTCATGTTCTTTCTCTGATAGCTGCTCAGCTCATCTGTTGCCACACCAACAAGGTGTTTGGAAAGGACGAGAAGAGCTGGGATGCTGCCAGTCTCTAACTAGCAAATAAGGAGGTGGCTATTCTGGGCTTTTGAATTTGGCATTATCTGGGATTTAGATATGTAGTCCTCAAGTCTTCATGTGAAAATCTTCAAGGACATTTGTTTAACATGAAGATTCCTAGTCCTATCACCAGGGTATCACTAAGGCTGGGTGGGCCCAGGAATCTGTATTTATGCACACACCCAAAGGAGAGTCAGCTGCAGGTGGTGTAATGACTTTCTGTAGATGTTTTCTTCTTGAATGCCTGGACTTTGTGCTTCCTTTCACATTGGGTGGGGAAGAGGAAAACTTTGAGTTCTTTACAGTTATTTTGTAAATGGTAAATTGACATGAACCTATGGACGGATGGATGAAGAGTAAAGGAAATTTGAAAAACAATTTGAATACAGATAGATTAACAGACAAGGCATTCTACAAAAAAACAAACGACAAAGCCAGGGAAAGATGGAAAGAAACTAGGCAAACTCTATTAGAGGGGCTATGAAGAGGTCAGGTTTGATTTGGAAATGAGCTGGGATAGGTGTACTTAGGGCTTCACTCTGAGGCCTTAAGGTAGAGCTAAAGGGTCTGGACTACCTAAGAGGCAGTGTGGGCTCAAGAATTTTGAGAAAATTGGCAACAAGGCTGATTTGGATGTGAAGAAACCAAAAGCTATAATTCCAGCTTCATATTCTACAGGCTTAAGGGATCACAGCAGCACTGCAGACAAAGAATGCTGACATTTGAGAGATAACAAAAAGGTTTCTGGTCTAGACACTGATAGAACATCAGTAACACCACCAGGCTCAGTGAAACCAAGGAGCGCTGGTAAGAAGGATGGGACTGAACTTCAGAATGGGAGAGCTGGGCTGGGTGTAGTGGGGCACACCTATAATCCCAGCAGCTCCAGAGGCTGAGGGAGGAGGATTTTGAGTTCAATGCCAACCTCAGCAACTTAGGGCTGACCTGTCTCTGAATAAAATATAAAATGGGCTGGGGATGTAGTTAAGTGGCCCTGGGTTCAATCCCTGGTACCAAAAAAAAAAAAAAAGGAAGTGCTGACAGGAATAAAAGAACAAGAACAACTTTGCATAGCAGTGTCCCGGACCCCAAGAGAACACCAGCCAACAGAAGGCAGCTAAGGCAAGCCAGCTGTGATGGCACATCCCTGTAACCACAGCAACTTGGGAAGCTGAGGCAGGAGGATTGAAAGTTCATTTTAATTCTATCAATGCAGCTAAACTGTTTTCATTGTTTTAAAATTTTTACGTTTATTTTATCTCATTGAACACAGAATGAAGAATAGCCAAGAAAAAGCCAAAATTTGAGTACCTAGTAAACAGTAATTTCCTTGTACTGGAGCATTTATTACTTGTCAGGCAGCATTTTACCAGACACTCTGCATGGGTTATCTCATGGTCCCCGAAACAACCCTATGATAGGTGTTGCCATTAGTCCCACATCATAGGTAAGAAAATAAAAGCTCAACAAGGTGAAACAACGTCACACAGCACACAAATGGTGAATTTGGGTTGGAACCCTAAAGTCTACTCAAGAGCCTAGAGACTTCATTGTGGTTAAAAACAAGTGCCCCTCCACAGTGAGGAAGCAACAGTGAACCTACCTCATCACCTGAGGGTCAAAATTATTAATGTTCACATGTAATAGATAAGTTAGTCACCTGAGAAGAAACCTAGAGACTGTCAGTTCATAAGTGACTAAAATGTTTGGGGTCACAGAAAACTCCAATTCAGGCAACTTTGCTAAATTTAGAAGGCTGTAGTTCCATATCTATTTGGAGAAAGAACATATTAACAGAAGAGGAATTACCAGCACAGTCTAGACAAAGGGACTCCCTAAGTGTAAGAACTTGGCATCTTTCATCCAGCTGTATTCAGGAGAGACGCATGGGTGCTGCTGGCCATGCCAGCTCAGGGGCCTTTCCAGAAGCATCCTACAAGGAGACAATCCTTCACCATTCATCAGAGACTGTAGGAAATAAATATTCTCCAATTGTATCAAACCCACCTTTGACTCAGCCTACTTTCTGATTACAACTGGGCTTCCCATGTGGACTTGCCAACAGGGAATAAGAGTATCCATCAACTGTGTACTAGAGAACTACAGCTCACCATTAGAACACATTCTGAACTCATACTTGTTTACACTTTGGTCTCCTGTGAGCTGAGCATGCATGGATTTTATTTGCATTCAGTCAAGTGCTGGGACATGCACACACAGTGACCAAGTTGAAATCTGTCACTGTCCTGGCTAAAGCTAGGGTCCTGACCAACCTCATAAACTGAAACAACCATGAACTCCCAATTAATCATTCTGTTGTTGTGCTGGGGATTGAACCCAGGGCCTTGTGCATGTGAGGTGAGCACACTTCCAACTGACTTACAACCCTAGCCCCCAATTAATCTTATTTAAAGGAATATGTCTTTAAAAAGAAAGCAATTCTTGATGTGTTAAAGCTGAGTATATAGACATTTGCTGAGTTATTCTGTTTATTTTTTTGTATGTTTGAAATCGTCCATGATTGAAAGCAATGAAAGGAAAAAGAAACAACTTTCCAATTCTTTCAATCTTAAGAACATTTAGGATTTATACAGTTAATTCACACAAGTTTTTTAAAGTGTTCCTTTGGGATTTGGGCTCCTCTAGCTCACTGTGTTCAAAGAACATTAAGAGTTAGGGCACACTGTCTTTTGGTGCCAACCACAAAGCTTCAGCACACCCACGAAGCAGCCCAGACTTGCCATACCTTGAACACAGGCAGCTTCTGCCTCTGCTGCTCTATGGAAAGGGCGGCGTAAGGATTGTAAACAATGGTTGTCCCAGAATTTTCGGTGACACTTTGTCTCTCTTCAGAGATGCTGACACCTGGCCCCTCTGTACCTGTAGCAGAAATGTTTTATCAGATTCTCTGATACAGTGAACAAAAAAGGATGTAATTTTCAAAGTTTCAAAGACCAATACATCCATTTGGAGAAATAACATATGAATAGAAGAGGACCATCTAGACAAGATGCAATGTTTTTTAATCTCAAACTAATATTAAACATTAAGTTTCAGAAAGTTTTTTTAATAAAATATTTATTTTTATTGCAATTGGACACAATACCTTTATTTTATTTATTGTTATGTGGTGCTGAGGATCAAAACCAGGGCCCTGCATGTGCTAGGTGAGCGAGCGCTCTACTGCTGAGCCACAACCCCAGCCCAAGTTCAGAAAGTTAAGAAAAAAAAAAAGCTAGGAAAGTACCTATCAGAAGAGAAAAATCTTCTTTAACAGCTTCACTGCAGTGTCAAGAATAAGAGATGACAATCTCACTGAGCTGCCATGGCCACATACAACTGTGTACTATCAAACACTGAACAAAAGTGAATGAAAGCCAACGACGAGGCCACAGACAAAGCCCGTTACTGTGAGACGGACAGGACGATAGGAACCAGGGACTTGAAGCTGCCACGTTTTCTCCTTCTCTTATCTCTAACCTCTAGACAAGTTCCTTTCAGCCCCTGGGGGTGGCTTCTCTACAGGAGCTGGAAAGACTGCTGACAGTGCCTGAGCTCCCGCTCTCAGCTCCTCTGCCAATCATTCTCACACCCCGGTGAGGGTGGAGGGAGGCCTGCTCTGTGCTGGGCACCACTCTGAGTGTGAGAAGCACAACAGTCAGCAGTGCAGGCAGGCGCAGGCCCCACTGTGTGGAACTTACTTTTCTTTTGCTTCTTTCCAGTAGAACATAATAACTTGGTGCATTAAGTAGTAACAGGTGCCATGGAAAGAAAGAAAGCCACCATAAGAGGGCCTGAGAGTCTCAGGCGTGTGCTCTGCATGGGATGAAGGAGGCACTATATACTGGACCATCAGGCACTCTCTTCCCAGCTTACATCCAACACCCACCCCACCCACTCACTCAAGCCCAACGGAGCAGGATGCACTACATGGCTACATGGGAAAGTGCTATTCCCAGAAACACTATGCAGAGCAGATTAAACAGATAGCCACAGCTCCTTGCTAAGAACAATAACAAACTGGTGCTCAGCATGGTGAAGAACAGGGAACCAAATCCCACTCTAAAATCCTATTGAAGGTACATAGACCATTACCCTGAAAGGTTAAAAGCCTCAGGAGAAACATGGGTTCAGATTTTATGATCATCTTCTATAACCTTTCAAGCTGATTTGTTTGGGGACCTTAGGACAAACTAGGAATAGTCAGTAAATGACACAGGGTTCAGAATTCCACTCAACCTAAGGAAGATAATTCTAAAAGTAGAGCTGTTCGGCAATGCAGCATGTTGCCTTGTGATTCAATAAAAGCCCTCCCTAGAAGTTCAGACCCATGCTGTGTGGTCTCCTACTGGGGCACCCAAGGGATAATTACCAAAAACTACTATCTCCCAGGTCTTCTGAACTCAAAATCTGTGATGCTATGAGAAAGTACAGGGGCTTTGTGATAAGACTGTTGAAACCAGTGATTTAATTTTACATTTTGGGGGGATCCTGGATCACTTTAACAATTTAATAAAGGCTATGAATTTCCTATCCTGAAAAAATACACCAAATATAATTTATCAGAATAGAAAACACAGGGGTCCATAGATCTAAAGCTTTAGAGTCACTGCTGGAGATCTCCATTCCCTTTCCATTGGACTTCCAGGAACACGGTTTTTATGTTCCAGAGGTTCAAGATTGCCAAAAATCAGATAAGTGGGGCATTGCTCTATTGCTTTTGCCAAAATGTTGACCTTCTTTCCAACAAGATAAAAGATAGAACAGAACCTGGAACAAAGCCTGTGCTCAGAGAAGCATGTTTCCTGACCTTTTCTCTCTCATTATTGCTATATCTTAATAACTCCTTGGAATCTTTACCCAATAAAACTATCCCAAAAAATACCTTATCCTTGGCGCAGGGTCTGGTGGTGCACACCTGTAATCTCAGCAGCTTGGGAGGCTAAGGCAGGAGAATCACAGGTTCAAAGCCAGCCTCAGAAACTTAGCGAGGCCCTAAGCAATTTAGCAAGACCCTATCTCAAAATAAAATACAAAAAGGGCTGGGGTTAAGATTCAATGGTTAAGAGCCCCTGAGTTCAATCCCCAGTATCAAAAAACAAAAAAAAAAAAAAAAAAAAAACTTTTTGAAAACATTTTAAACCTTCCCACCCATGTCTGGAATATTTTAACCCTGCTCCTGCTTCGGCCTTACTTCCTCCCACACCAGGGCTTAATACAGCAGGGGTCTTCTTCACTATGCCATCCTTCCCTTGTCTCTAACTCATAGCCCAGTCTATCTCAGGATATTCTGTTATGAGCTCTTTTCAAGAATAGTGGCTGTCAATCAAGAAACAGCTTATTTCCTTACAAAAGACTTTGTTCAGTCAAACCAGCACATAGGACTCCCTTCCCTCTGTACACATGCCACACCCACTCTGGCTGCTTAAAGTTACTTTTTCACTGGGTATGTACTCTTGTTTAAGGGAATAACAGCTTTGTAATTTTCACAAACCATGTTCACCTTCATTCTCCATCTATTTAAAAAAAAAAAAAAAAAAGCCCAATCCAGTATTCCCTTTACTTAACCCAACTTTTCAAAATTTGATTGGTGGGTTATAAAATCGATACAGGGGTCATATCAGCCTTTTTAAAATAATGAAATAGAAATAAGGGCAGAGTGTGAAGTTCAGTAGACCTCATGTTTAGTAAGCACAGCCTGGTTTGATCCTCAGAACAAAAGAAAGAAAGAAAACAAACAGGAATTATCAGAGCACATTTCAAAAAGCAGTATTATTTTTGTACAATATTTTCAGCTATGTATATGTGCTACATCACAATACATTTCTCATTGTGAGTCAGGTCAAAAAGCTTCAAAGCTGTTGTTATGAAGTTTTTATAAAGCCCCTGAATAGCAACCATTAATGTCTGTTGAGTGAGCATATGGAAATGGACAGGCCCTCCTGGTCCATGTGTGCTAAAAAATTCAGTGATTTTTTTTTTCTATAAAAATTTTAGGTAGGTCACACTACTGAGGTAGAGAACACAAACTGGTAGTTTAAGGTCCCCCAACATGCTCTTGTTAAAATGTTTTAATTTGGTCCATTTAAATGATGAGGCAAAATTTTTCAATTAGAATTCCCATTAGAATCTAGATATTAGGCTACTTTAAAATAAAAGAAAACTATCTGGCAACTGTGAGCCCAACTGGTAACAATTAGGTGGAGCATAGTACAGCTCCTTGCTTCAGCATATGCAAGCTCCAATGTGTATCTACACTGTCTGCATCTATGCAGTGTGTGTTCACTCTAGTTTGCCACAGTCCCCATCATTCATTATTCCACTAGGTAGCTTCACTCATTCCGACAGTCTGAAGGACATGTAGCTGAGCCTGTGACTCCTGGCCTATAGGATATATTCACAATTCATTCTAATATCTAGCCATTTTTCCAGCTTCAGTCACCTCCCTGCAATTTCCACAACCCATTTCATTTCTTGCCCTTGTGTCTAATCATCTGTAAAATAAGAGTATTAACTCCATTACAAAGATACTGTGATTGCTTAATACAATACAGTAAGTGAAGTCAAAGCAAGGGCCCAGTAATGTGTATTAAAGCTACTCCCATCTCAGTTAATCACAGTTTACCTAGACAAGTGTTCCCAAGTTTAGATGCATGCTGGATTCCCCTAAGGGTTGAAAAATACTGCTGCCTCGTTCCTAGTTCTCTGGAATTCTGAGATATGGGGTACAAAAGGACACTAAAATTTTTTAAAGCTTCCCAAGAAATTCCACTCTATGGCAGAATTTGAGAACCACTTACCAGCCTAGAAATTTGAGTTGTTAATGACTGCACCTTCTCCCCTAACTGCCTCCAAAATGTCTGTCCAGTAAATCCCTCAACTGAACTCCCAGGCCAAGACTGAGGTCTACAACATCCTCTTGGATGCTAGTAGCACTTCTCTTAAGATTATGTCCTTAAGACTGGGGATGTAGCTCAGTGGTACAGCACTTGCCAAGTGTGCAAAGCCCTAGATTCAATCTCCAGTATTGCCAAAAAATAAAAAATACAAAAGTGTCCCCGCCTCTAGTTTGCTCCTCAATCCATTTGCTACACCACCACCAGCATTACTTTTCTGAAGTAAACCAGACTGTACAATTCCCCTACTTAAAAAGTGAAGTCCATATTCTTTTACCTTGTCAGAGAGATCTTTGACAATGAGACCCCTCCCTACCTTTGTAGCTTTATCTTCTGCCACATCCCCAAAAGCATCATGCCACATAACACCATCACACCACTCAGTTATTTTGGTTTGGGGGGCATCTTTATGACACAAATTCCACTCTGCCTTTTTCACGCTGCACCCTTTGCCTCTAGTTCTATTTCTCCATGAAATGAAACCTTATTCATCCCTCAATTTCACTACAAAAATACTACCATCTTTATGAAGTATTTCTTATCCATGCATTCAATCTTTCCCTCCCTCTTCTATACTTCTATATAATTATAAATAGCCAAATATTTAATGCTAACAGCTTTTCAACTTTTCATATATTATTCTCATTTAATCCTCACAATTCCATTATGCCAAATTATAGATGAGAAAACCAGATGGAGCACTCACTTAACTTTGTCAAGCTACCAAGTTAGCAAGTAGTCGGTCGAGATGGCCACTACAGTCTTGACTCTTGAGCCCATTTTCTTTAACACCACCCTATTCTGCCTCATTTAAAATCTCTTAACAGGCTTCTAACTTCACATTCAATTGAGAGAGAGGTGCACCTTGAGAGCACAGCCCTGATCATTTATACATGTGATTAGAGGTTCAATAAATGCACTCTCAAAGAACTAAATAGAAGAGAACTCTTAAGAGTAATTCCATGTTCTTTAACCAAAACAGTACCCTGTTTTGATTTTCAACAACTCACTCAGGTCTTTATTATACTTACATTTTGATCTATTACTAAAGTCTTGAATAAACAAAATAAAAAGTAATTCATTACTTAATGGGATCTTAGTTTTGGCTGCAAATAAAACTCAGGATGAATACATGGCTGATACCCTGAAATGCTGAATCATAAAACTGTCAATAACAAGCAAACTACAGATTTTACAAAAGAATTAAGTCCATCTCTTGCTTAGGTTTATTTCCCATATCACTTACATGGGAAATAAACCTAAGCAAAATGGTAGGAATTTCAGGGAAACATTATAAAACACCCATGAAAAGCCTTCCATATATTATATTTTCTGTCTAACTTCATTTTTGCTGCATAAACTTAGCATATCCAGACCAGTAGGGGTAATAAACTGGTAAATGGCATGCCTATAATCCCATCAATGGGGAAGGCTGAGACAGGAGGATCCTAAATTAGAGGCCAGCCTGGGCAATTTAGCAAGATGCTGTCCCCAAAATAAAAAGGGCTAGGATGTAGTTTCAGCCGTAGAGTGACCCTGTTTTCACTACCCAGTACCAAAAGAGACAAGGACAGGCTTGGTTTTTTTGTTTTGTTTTTTTAACCTGAAACTGATGGAAGAAAAGTAAGAATAATGCATCTAGCATGGCCTGGTATACATACACATTCAATATACTCACCTGATTAGTAAGCGCCAAAATAAAGCATTTTGTGATAGTGATTTGTGTTAGTGCACAGAAGAGGAAGGGAGTGGTGGTCAATAAGAAGGAGGAGGGTGTTCACTTTCTGGTAAAGATTCAGGGTGATGTCTACAGAATATAACACTCTCCCTTTTTACCAGTACTTTTAAGTCAAACAATGTGCCATGCTCGTTATTCAGCCCTACAACATAGATGTTATTATTCTGCTCATTTTACAGGTGAGGAGACCAAAGTTCAGAGGGCTTAAGCCTCTTGCTCAAAGTTACCCTGCTATATAAGCCAGAGCGAAAGAATTGAACCCAGGCAGTCTGACTCCATAGCTCGAGCTCCTAAGCCCTAGAGCAGCACCGCCGGTCCCGCCCCTAAGGAGCCCCAGGGCTGTAGGAAGGAACGCGTGGGCGCTTTAAGACTCCCCATCCCGCGGGATGGGCAGGATAGGGCAGTAGCGAGGAAAACAAGGCTCGAGGAGGCTGAGACTCAAACTAGGTCACAGAGAGAGCTCTACACAGCTTGGGGGCAGGCTCCCCACTCCCACGGGTCCACTGTGGGCGCCAGAGCCGCAGAGTCCTCCTGCACAAAGGTGCCCAGCCCGGCCAGGTCAGGCCTACGAGCAGGTCCGCAGGCCCCAGGGCGCCGGCCGCGGTGCCAAGGCCGAAGTCAGGCCGCCGCACCTGCCCAGCGTTCCTCCAAGGGCCTTACCGGGTCGCCAGAATTTCACGGGTCCCAAGGGCGCAGCCATGCTGGGGTGAAAGGTCACCAAGAAGGCTCCACCCCGCCGTCGCGCGCGGGTCCCGCAGGGTCCAGGGGGCGTGGCCCGCGAAGAACCTCTGCCCAGGCGGATCGAACGGTAGGACAACCACGCCCCCTGTGGCACCGCCCCCTCCGTGCCACGTGACCTTCGGCTTCGCTCCAGCCCCGCCCTGGGGCCACGTGACCCTCCCGCCCTGCGTTATTGAAGCGGAGGACGCGTGTCTGTGTTTGTGTTCGGCTTCGTGGGTCTGGATGGCCAGTTTGCTCCGTGGAAGCTGCACACTTATGGGCCCGCGGGCATTGAGACAGGCGCTGGCTTGAGGGCCCTCGCACGCGACGTGGTGCTGAGGTCCCAGATTAACCAAGACATTACGCGCTGTCTTGCTTCCCTGTTTCTCTTTCAGTCTCCTCATTTCCGAGTCGAAAGATAATAATCCTGATTACGTCGCAGGTTTGATGATGCAGTAAACGCGGGGTGTCTACGTGTGGCCAGTTAACGATTTCTACCTGTTCACGAAGTTTGCGTGCCAGGGCTAGGGATGGGGTGAACTGTAAATTTTAAAAGGCTGGAGAAACAGTAGGTTTTATTAATATCCGCAAGTAAAACAATATGAAGTGTTATAGAGGTGACAAGAGTAATGTAGGAAAAGAGGGATGGGGGAGTATTTGCCTTGGAAGAAGGGAATAGAAATAAAATCAAGCATTCACCTAGCTGATGAATTTTCCTGGTTCCTATCTGACTTTACTCTTAGTTGTAAAATGAGATTTTTTTAAGCAAGCTAGGAGTGGTGGCATGTGCCTGAAATCTTAGGCTAAAACAAGAGGATCTCAAGTTTGAGGCTAGCCTGGACAATTTGTCTAATTTAGTGAGACCCTACTTAAAAATAACAAAGGACAGGGGATGTGGCCTAGCATATGCAAGGCTCTGGATTAAGTCCCTACTACTGGGGGGGGGGGGAGTATTAAATGACAGCATGTAGTGTACCTAACAGAAAGCAAGACTTCAGGCAGTGTTACCTCTCACTCATTACTTCAACTCAGAGCAAATGTGGGTGGGGTGTAATCTGATTTTATCTGCGTATGTTAGAGTTTTTAGTTCTTCATGACATTGATCCTTCTAAAAGCAAAAGACAAGATTATTTGTGAATACAGAGAAAGTGAAATAAGTGCCACTTTTTAAATTACTTTTTTTTAAAAAAAAAAGACTGAGTCTTCCTATGTTGCCCAGGCTAGTCTCTCCTGGGCTGAAGCAATCCTCCTGCATTAGCTTCCCAAAGAAGCTAAGACTACAGATTTGGGCCACTGGGGACAGCTTTATTTCTATATCTTGATATTACTCATGACTTAATATGAAGAAATCTTCCTGTTTACAAAGAGACAATGGATTGGCCATGCCCAAATTACTGGATTGCAGTCTTAAAGCTGGAAGAGATTTTAGTCAACCTTTAGCCTAAATTCCTTGTCTTATAGAAAATTGAGGTCCATGGAGGTTAAAAGGACTTGATCAGAATCAATGAGCTAATTCAGTACCAGAGCTAAACTGAAACTAGAACTTAGGCTTTCTAATTCCCAAGCTAGTGTTTCTTAACAACATAGACCATTTAAAACCACTAGAGCTAAGCTCTTCTACATGAGAATCAGTCCATTTGCCTCAGAAAGTTCTCCAAGTCCAACTGTCCCCAATGGGTTGTTTTGCTTACACAGCCTTCAATTAGAGAAAACACCTAAGTAATAACCTACATGTTGATGGTGTGATTTAATTGTCACAAACAAGGAATGATTTCAATAGACTCTTCAGTCTTCCTAATCAACTATTCTTAGGAAGAATGGTCTAAAAATAACTACTCTAAAATTAAAGCCATTGTTTCTTAAATTGCATCAAGAATTTATGTAGTTCATTGCCAACACTTCCACAAAAATTTCATCATTTTGCTATACAGAGCTACATTTTGCAACTTCCAAATGATGATAAATTTTTCCAGAAAGATAATGTCCCCCAAAATCATGTTTCTTGGCTACATTATAATTTGTGGCTGTGTTAACACTCTGCTTTGAAATATTTCCATATCAAGAATATTGACTTGGGGGGGCTGGGGATGTGGCTCAAGCAGTAGCACGCTCGCCTGGAATGCATGCGGCCCGGGTTCGATCCTCAGTACCACACACAAAAATATTATGTCCGCCAAAAACTAAAAAATAAATATTAAAAAAAATTCTCTCTTTAAAAAAAAAATATTGACTATGTTTAGGAGATGTAGAATTTAAAAGGGGTTTCATCCCTATTCCAAACACTTAAAGACTTACAGATGCAAATGATAAAAAACCCAACCCAGAAAGTCCACGAGTAATCTGACTTGAGATACAGCTACCTCAAGACATGTTGTCGTCAGGACTCTTTCTGATGATGTTCTGCACCTTCTGACTCAGGTGTTTGGCAACAAGATGGCCAAAGCAACTTCCAACTGCCTCATCCACTTAAGCATCAAACCTCTTTCCAAAATTCCCAGGCACAAATATCTCTAGCTGATTCATGTATCCATTCCTAATCAATCACTAGGGCCAGGGAATATGATTGGCTCAGGCCCAAGTATATGTTCCACCCCCAGGGTCAATTGTGGTCAGCTTTAATAGAGCCAAACTGAGAGTTGGGAACAGAATGGTTCCTTAGAGGGTGATATTATCAAAGGATGAATGAAAAAAGCAAAGAATAATATGTCCACCACAAACACCCATGTATCCATGTGCTGGAATTGTTAACTACAGCTGACCCCAGGCTGAAGAGAGGTCTTCTGCAGAATTACTTTATGGGATTGTACTATACCAGCCAATAAGGATTTAAGGTGCATTCCTCTGCAACTGTTTTAACATATGTAAACCCCATGTGGTTTGTTGGTTTGTACACCTAGTGATCACATTCACATGTATTAGCATAAGCAAAAGTATTTACTTGGCTCCAAGAACCTGAATGCAGAGAGGCGGAGAGATCCACTGGAAATTTAGCAACCAGAGGAGTCTGTCACATTGGCCAGAGGAGCATGCGATTGCTCAGAGCTGGTTGGGTTGGGGAAAGACTCCTTAGGTCTGTGAGATGCTTTCTGGATAGTCTCAAAACTGGGACACTTCTCAGAATAAAAGGGAGTGTAACACCGATGGGACATGGGGATAAGAGAAAAACTGGAATTCTGCCAGGCAAACTGGGGCACCTATCTAGGTGTGTGGCACTGGTGAAACCTAGTGTTAACAATGCTTATCTGAATGTTTTGGGATACAAGGTACATAGCCCACATGTGTTGGTATTTGTCACTATAACCAAAATATATGACAAGAACAATTTATAGGAGTAATGATTTATTTAAGCCCATGGGCTCAGAGGATTCTGTGGTCAGCAGGCTCCAAGGCAGAAACATCATGGGAGAAGGGCCTGGTAGAAAAAGGCCACTCAGCTTATGGCAACCAGGAAGCAGAGAGAAGGGAAGGAGACTGAGAAAAGCTAAACCTTTCCAGGGCATATCCCCAGTGACCTCCTTTCTCCAACTAGGTTCCCCCTTCCAGTAGTTCATTCAGCAGTCAATGGATTAATCCACCAATGAGGTCAGAGCCCCCATGATTTAATCACTTATCAAAAGCAACACCTCTAAACACACAAGATTTGGAGGACATTCTAGATCCAAACCATAATACTATGCTCACAAAATACTTCTGAACACTTTCATCTCATTTATAGCTTCAAACAGTTGCACTCATGAAGTTTGAGTCTGGGCACACCCCAGAACTCTATCATAGTTTATTACCAGGATGTGATTGCCAGAATGGTTCACAGTACCACTTTGATAAGATCCTTGTAAGACATTTTTATCTTCTTATAGAACCAGGGATAATTGTCCAACCTGTTTCTGGATTTACTTCGATTTATGGACATTGTGAGGGGTGTATCCAACCAGGCTTCTCCTTCTATCTGGACTACTGAAAACTTTAAAGTTATACGTGTGGCCTTCGTGAAGTAAGTGTGACTGTCAGGGCATGCACATTTTTAGCTTCATGCCTGACTCCATTTGCACCCTCATCCCTTGGGTTTCCTTTCTGTAACTTAGTTTACATGGCCTCATGCCTTTAGGATCCTTGTTAATTACTTTAAGTTCTTTAAGTAAGGGGGAGTTACTGCCCAGCCTGTCTACAGAGATGTGGTAGCCATCTTTTCTGCTGATTTTTAATTTTTTCTTTGTGTGTGTGTATGTGTGTGTGTGTGGGGGGGGTACCGAATGAACCCAGGAGTGCTCTATCCCTGAGTACATCCCCAGCACTCATTTTTAATTTTGCAACAGGGTCTCAATAAGTTGCTCAGGCTGGCCTCAATCTCCCAAGTATCTTGAATTCCCAGAGCACACCATCATGCTCGGCAGATTCCTAAAGTTTACAAGAGAATGTCAGTCCTGCAGGAGGATCTCTAATTCAAACAAACCTTTAGGAGAGAAAAGAAAAAGAAAAAACAAACAATATTGTCAAAGTTGTTCAGGTATGATAGTGGTATTGTGGCTCTGGATAGGCATAGCGGCACATGCCTGTAATCCCAGAAGCTAAAGTGATATATCCCAGACTTTGTTGTTATGTTGTTTTAAAAAGTGAATTATCACTGAAATATTTACAGACAGATCAGTAGTGGCCAAGTCAGTATACAGATAAAATCATATAATTCTCTCCCAAGGTGGGATAACAAATGTTTTTGAACCATTCAGTTTGCCACACTCACACTCACCTCCCCTGGGAGTGGAGTCAATCATAAACCTTTTTTTTTCAACAGTTCAGTCCTGACTGAACCCAGGACCTTACACATGCTAAACACACACTATACTACTGAGCCTCACCCCAGCTCAGTAAAGTAAAATAATTCACTTTCTTATTTTTTCTTTCATTTGCACTACTTTAGTTGAACTTTGGGGTGGTCTATCACCAAGATACACCCCTAGCTCTTGTTTAATGTTTTTGTTTGTTTTTAATTTTGGAACACAGTCTTGCCAAGTTGCCCAGGCTGGCCTCAAACTTTGGATCCTCCTGCCTCAGCTGGGATTACAGGTGTGTGCCGCCACACCTGGGTAGTAATTGACATTTTAAACAAGTACTCCAGCAGACTCCATGCAGGTGGTCCTCAGATCTCCCTTTGAAAACTGCAGCTATAGTGATATATCCCAGACTTTGTTCCAGAAAAGCTTTTCTTGTTTTAAGAAACTGGGCCATTTTCTTAGGATCCAATATATCTCTTGCTCTAATCTCTAATTATTTACAGTACTTTTGGAGAATAAAGTCTTTGAGTCCTACTCGCAAAAAGAGGACTACATGGTCAGGCTAAGTCTCTGACAGGCCAACTACTTGCCCTACTGAGAGCAACTTACTGCCCCTTACTTCACATAAGAACCCTACTTCAATTTATTTGATCCAGCATTTCCTAAACTACACATGGAACTTTATGTAATCCTATTAACAGTTCCATAGAACACCAAGTTAAAATTTTAAATAGTATTTTAAAACATTGTCAAAAATTAGGGCTTTGGACAGGCATGGCGGCACATGCCTGTAATCCCAGCAGCTCAGGAGAGTGAGGCAGGAGGATTACAAATTCAAAGCCAGCCTCAGCAATTTACCAAGACCATAAACAACTTAGTGAGACCCTATCTCAAAATAAAACATAAAAAAGTCTAGGGTTGTGGCTCAGTGCTAGAGTGCCCCTAGATCCCTGATACAAAAAAAAAAAAAAGGGCTACATCTATCTATTCATGAGGCTGTTTCTGCTTTCATTCACAATCCCATTAACTGCCATCACTCAGTGTACATGATCCAGTGCCTCTGATCCTATAAGTAGAAAAACATAAAAGTCCTGAACGCAGAATCTGGAAACCTGTGTTTACACTCTCATGTCATCATTTACCAGCTGTGTCATACTACTTAATCTGGGCCTAAAGAAAATTGAAAACAGCTATCTAACCTACGTAGCTCTCTACCAAATTGTCACAAACAATAGCACATACAAAGTGACCTAAATCTGTAAAATGGTTTCAGATAACCATGTTTATTCGGGGCTTAGCCCAGAGTCGTTTGCAACAGACATGAACCAGTTCCGTAAATTTGGTTCATAGCCACAGATATTGCACTAAACCAGCATATGACCCATCCATGGCAAGGGAGTCCTGGATCATGCATGAAAACCTGCAGGAGTGCTTTTTTTTTTTTTAAGAGAGAGAGAATTTTGGGGCTGGGCATGTGGCTCAAACGGTAGCGCACTCGCCTGGTGTGCGAGCGGCCCGGGTTCGATCCTCAGCACCACATACAAAACAAAGATGTTGTGTCCGCCGATAACTGAAAAAAATAAATATTAAAAAAAAAAAAAAAGAATTTTAATATTTATTTTTTTTTTAGTTTTCGGTGGACACAACATCTTTATTTGTATGTGGTGCTGAGGATCGAACCCAGGCCACACGCATGCCAAGCGAGCGCGCTACCGCTTGAGCCACATGCCCAGCCCTGCAGGAGTGCTCTTGACCCAGGTGCAGCAGCATTCTGCGTGACAGACAACACCCTCCCTATTACAGAGCTGTTTGCTCGAGCAAGCCAGGAAGAAGCCACTACTCAGCTCTCTTCCTTTGATCTGTCCATGTGCATAAGACTGGACAAAAACAGGATTCCACAGCCACACCAATCCTGATTAGCAGGATGTAGAAACCAGTCACAGTGCCTGCTACCGGACCAGGAATCTGGTATAATTGTTAGTGTCCTCTCTTGCCCCTACCCTGGGATATAAGATTGCTAAACACTGTCAATACACCCATCTGATGAAATTGGGCCCATGGGGCCACTAGGGCTTACGTTGGTCATGAATCCAGAAATGCACCCAAAGGCCTCCTTTGGCAGAAAAGCAGAGGATCAAGGCCCTCACTGAAACAGCTCAGGCTTTTTCTTTGAAAACAGAAAAGCTAGTGCACATGTAGAGGCTGGACTGCTGCAAGTTCCCCCAAACTCAGAGCAACATCGGTCTCCATCATGGTAAGGGTGGTATGATCCCCAATGATAGCTTTATGTACGCAAATACATTTTTTCCATTTTATAATCTAAATCATTTACTTGTTCCCCACCCCAATACTAAAACAAAATTATTCAGATACCTATTAGGTGTATTTATATGCAAAAGTTAAAAAAAAAAAAATCCAAGCAAACAAATTATTTATTTAATGCTAAGATAAAAGATATTCTACAGAGATAAACAATCAAGAAACAGTCTTGTTTTTCTAAATGGGATTTTGATCATAAAAACGGCAGTGACTCAGACGTTTAAGAATAGCACACAAGTCAAGAAAAGTGTGGAACATTTTATGTCTTACTAAATGAACCTCAGCATTCTCTTTAAAGAGTTATCAATATTAAAACAGTGCAAAAAAAACTGTACCCATAGTGTTTAAAATCATACCATCAATACCCAGTTGCTACATGACAAAGATAAAACAAAAACCACATAAAATAATGCACAGAACAGAAATTCAAAGGTGGTCGAGGTGCTAAAGTCAAGTGAAAGAGAGACAGTCAGGGGCGTGTGATGATTTTAAATCTGGAAGCTCTGGTGATACCCAGCTGGACACCACCGGGAGTCACACTGAAGTCACTGATAAGAGGGATAAAGTGCTAAATCTCTAACAGCAACCAAATTAACTGATGCTCTGGTGAAATTCCCAGGACTGATGCTAAGGTAGTTCTCAGAAAGGACCGTTCTCCTCGACAGCATGGCCAGCATGTGGTTGAGCCGGGACCTCACGCCAGCCAAGTGCAACTGCCGCTCTTTATTCAGGTTTCTGAAGGAGTCCCGCAGGCACAGCTCCAGGTGAGGGGTGCCCAGGTACTTGGTGTGTCCAGTACTGAGGGGGTCGGTGGCTCTGAGGGAAGCATGGGAGCCGATGGAGCTGGCCACCGAGCCCTGGGAAGACGTGGAGGAGGAAGACTTCAAACTGGAAGACCTCGACACAGACATTTTTGATACTGGGGACCCTTCTTTAGACCGAGTTCCCTGAGAAAAGATCCCGCTCTCATCCGCGTCAGTCTGTGTGGTGGTCGACTTGGTCCACACCACTGTCTGGGAGGTGGCAACCCTGGTGGCCACAGTGGTTTGGGTCCCGGCACACAGGGTGCTGCTGCTGGTTTGTGTCCCCACCTCCCTCACGCTCACCGAGGGCGTCTCCTCTTCCGGCTCTGTCTGGGTGGCGACACAAACAGCATTTCTTTCCCCCAGAATGTCCCTGTGGCTATGGAAGTGGCCCTCCTCGCTGACAGTGGAGGACTTGGAGTCCTGTCGCTTGGTCTCTGCCTCACCCTCCAGGGGCACCCCCAAGCCCAGGTCTGTCTTCCTGGGTGAACTTGACAGCCTGGCCAGCCGCAGGCGCAGCAGGTTGCCCAGTGTGAGCTCTTTGGACTGTGGTTTGCGGTCAGCGAGGTGGTCAAACTTGCCACTGATCCGGAAGTGGGACAGGAGCTTGGGGCTGATGGGCTTTGATTGCGCGTACAGGATGCGGAACTCCAGATCAAAGCATTCGACCACTTGGCCAGACAGAATGACCAAGTTGCTGCTGTTTAATTTGCCATCTGTCCATGTGAAGCTGAAGGGGTGAAAACCAACAACAGAAGCGGGTAAGAATGTGGAATTTCAGTTCACTTACTATCGACCTGATAAAGCCCAGGTATCCTGCCATGTAAGTCACAGCTGTGGTGGTAACATACATTTACTGTGAATTCACCAGCCTTCTCATTTCCATATAACAGATACATGTGTCACCAAAAACTAAGAAAGCCAACAGTTAACCCACACAATCCTTAGCCTCTAAGTTTTAAAAACTAGAAAGGATTCTGAAATATTTGGGCCAGTACCCTCATTTTAGAGGCAAAGAAACCTGCTAGAGACGACATAGTGGAGAGGTGATGGCAGATTCTAGATTGGGCTCAGCCCTAAGGAATCAGTCACCCACCCGTGCCGGTTTCGTACTACCTCTTTCCCTTTCACAAAGGGAAATAATTTGTTAGTTTAACCGGAATTCTAGTACTCCAAACACGTTTAGAGCTATTGGTGGCCACGTGCCCCTGCCTGTCCAGCACCCCTTCCCATTCCTCTGGAAAAAGAGCCCATGCCCAGCCCTGTCTCAAAAGGCTTTGAGCATGTGTCCTCTACAATCTCCAGGATGGCCGATTGTACGGTCCCCTTGGATTCATCCAGGGTGGGCACGTGACCCTACCAGTGCAGTGAGTTTCAGAGTGCTGAGAGAGGAAGTCAGCTAGGGAAGACCATGGAAATAAGCTGGGATCTTTGCCTTCAAAGGGAGAGCCTGCTTGGGAATAGAGATCAGCCAGGGAAAAGCACAACCAGGAGACAATGTTCTGATAAGTGTCCAGCCAGGTCAGGAGGAGCCGAGAGCCACTGCCCCTTTCCACACCTCCTGTTGTGTGAGCTGAGAAGTTTCATTCTGCATAAAGCAGCTTGAGTTAGCTTCTGACATTTTAATCACCCCACTGATAGAGACTTGTACCAGAAGTAGGATGCTTCAATGAGATCATAAAAATCCTATCAGCCCTGCCTCTTGCAACCAAGAACATTGCTTAATGCACACACTGCAGAGAAGGAAGATTATTTTGAAAACCCTCAATGAGATAATGTAAACCAAGTGTCTACCCAACACCAGGATGACAGTATGTCCTAACAAATGGAGCTGTCATCATCACTGGTGGTACCATGCTTCATTGGAAGAGGGCAGTTTTTATATTTTGAGATTTTTAGACAGCCAAAAACCACTTGAAGCTAAGTTTTGTTAGCATGGAGAAATTCTTCTTTGGAGGGAAAACAAGTTTTCTGCTGGTATTCAGAAGATTTTGCAAAAAGAAGTCAAGAAACAATTCTAATTCTGTTCTGATCGATGATGGTACTTTATGAAAGGAAAAGTGTCAAGAGCTTCTTTATCTTACTGTCTTTCTGCCAGACCCTGGGCCCATACATATTTATCACTCAGTGATGCACATTTTTAAGTAGGTTTTACTTTTCTACACTGTACAGACACACATCTTGCACATCATTGGACCATCTATGTAGAGGGAGCAAAATGTGCAGCCAAGGAGCCACATGAGTAAAAATGGCACAACTTCCTGAGATGAGTCAGCCACTTGTTATCTCCACCCTCCATTGAACACCCGCTACCCACTGAAGACGCCATCATCAAAGTGAGACTTCAAAGGTGAATTGGGAACTTGATCAGTATTTTCTAGACTACAGCACTAACTGATATGGCTTGAAGCAAAAGGAAGGAAGGGGAGAGCTTCAGGTCTGCCTGCAACACTGATGCCAACCCCTGTAACTGCCCTTACCTTCCGGTGACAACATGGTCCAAATCCCCAAAGAACTGGGACTTGAGGCTATGTCACTGATAACCCCAGGCCTGGGCCAAGACTTCACCCTAGGACAGGAGACTCCGTGATCTCCAAGCTAGTTTAACGTTTGCATTTTTGTTTTGTGGGGCACAGGGGAAGTGACCCCATCTCATTACCTCTGACAGGAGGAGACTTTGATCAACCACTCGCACACGTAGGTGTGCACACGTGGGAATGCGTAGCTGCAAAGGCTCTCACTGAGAGGAACAATGTCATATCTTCATGTGAAGAATGTGGATCAATAAGCAAGGCACCTGTTGGAAACGTACCTGTAGGAGCCTGTCACCACTCGAATGCCATCAATCAGTGTGAACTTTTCGTGAACCTTCCCGACAATTTTAGTTCCTGACCTTGCGTAGTAGATGTTTCCCGTGATAGTCCGCACTGTCATCAGCTGTCGGGGAGGGAGCAGGGGAAAAAAAAAAAAAAAAAAAATCAATGAACACTTCAATGATACTCATCCAGTAAGCAAATGAGCAGGACCAGAGGGCTTAGTTTACCATTCACAAACACATGTGCTGGCAGTGCGTGGCTTGGGGTCACCACTCTAATACCACACGTGGCACACGAGCCTGATGTTACTTGAGTAACATTACTTCTACATTTAGTCTGTCTTTGCGTATGTTCTTTTCTTGTATTTACTTTTCTTTCTTTTTTTTTTTTTTTTGGTACTAGGGATTGAACTCAGGGGCACTTAACTACTGAGCTACATCCCCAGCCCTTTTTTGTATTTTATTTAGGGCCTTACTAAGTTGCTGAGTCTGGCTTTGAGTTCATGATCCTTCTGCCTCAACCTCCCAGGTCGCTGGGATTACAGGTGTGCACCACCACGCCCAGCTTGTATTTACTTTTGAGACCCTTAGTTCACATGTGTATGTCCTCTAAAAGAGCATTCACCTTTTGGGAGACTAAATAACAGAACCAAGAAATGATTTTTTTTCCCCTAGTACTGGGGATTGAACCCAGGAGTACTATACCTTGAGCTCCCTAGCCCTTTTTACTTTTTATTGCTTACAAGACTAAATTGCCCAAGGCTGGTCTTGAATTTATGACCCTCCTGCCTCCACCTCCTGAGTTGCTGGGATCACAGGCGTGTGCCACCACACACAGCCCAAGAAATGATTTTGAAACAAAATGTGGGAAATAAAATCACAAAAGAAAACATGCCAATAATAAATACATTTTGACAAGGCTAAGATAAGATGATACTTCTTCTAATCTTTTGTTTAATGACATCACTATGGAATAGTAGCCTATTTCTCTGTCCCCCACACAGTAAGGGATTTAAAGACAGGAGCAGAGGACAAGCCTTCTCTGACACAGGACTAAACTGCAGCAGAAACACTCAGATCACGTGGGGCTCAACTGGCAAGGTCACATTTCCTACCAGTGCACGTGTAACAAAAAAGGTGCACTGGCGGTACACTGCATACACATTCACGCAGATTTCTATTCCTGTAAAGTGACATTTGAGATGCATATACAATGCTATGCAAAATAAGACAGTCTGCATTCCCTTTTATTGATACTGGGGATTGAGTCCAGGGGCATCATCCCATTAACTTACAACCCCAGTTCTTTTCTTTAAAAAAAAAAAATTTTGAGACAGGCTGGCCTTGAACTTGCATCCTCCCACCTCAGCCTCCTGAGTTGCTGCAGTCTGCATTCTTTAGAGCAGACCAGAAACTACATGTTGTTAGAAATCTTACACATTCAAATTAAATGTTTAAGATTGTTGTTTGACTCTCATCCATTCCACAAACTGACAGAACCCCCTACTATGTGCCAAGCCCTGAAACAACAGATACTAGGCATGCTTCTTGCCCTCAAGAACTAAAATAAGAGGAAGAAAACCAACTGAATGATTAAAAGCCTATGGCAAGACTTGCATGAACCAAAGAAAAGAAAACCTATGTCTACCCAAAATCTCTACATGAATATTTATAGCAATTTACTTATAAAGTCAAAACCTGGAAATTATCCAAATGTCCTTTGATGGGTGAATACTGCCAAGTGACAATGGCCAATCTAAAAAGGTCACATTCTGCATGATTTAATTTACATAACAGACTCCAGAGGGCAAAATGATCAGATGGAGAACAAATTAGTGGGTGCCAGGGGTTGAAAGTGGTAGTGACTATACGAGGGAGATCTTTGCAGTGATGGAATAATTCTGTCTTGATGTCCACATGAGATAAAATGGGAAAGAACTACATATGTACACACTGCACCAATGTCCATTTCCAGGTTCCAAAATTGAACTATAAATCACAAAAGAATCACCACTGGGGAAACTAGTTGAAGGTTACTTGGAGCTTCTCAGTGTTATCAGTGTAACTGTATGAATCCATCATTGTTTTAAAAGAAGTTAAAAACAAAAGCCAAAACAAACAAAAAACTATGGCTAGATACACTAACACTGCTGTGGTATTCTTATCAAAATGTTATGAATTGAGCCACGAATAAACATCAGACAAACCCAAATTCTACAGACAGCTGGTCCATATTCTTCAAAAGCATCAGACCCTGAAAGACAAAGAAAAATGAAGGAACAGCTCCAGAGGACAGGAGCCAAGGAGACTTGAGGCCTAAATGCAAGGTGGAGTGCTGGACTGGCGCCTGGGCCAGGACAAGGGCGTTAGTGGAACGCCTGGCAAAATTCATGAGGTCAGCAGATTGGTTATTAGATCAAGCTTATTTCCTGATTTTGTTATTTGTGGTGAGGTTTATAAGATGTCAACATTTGGAAAATTTGGGCAGAGTATTCAGGAATTTCATATATTATTTTTGTAACTTCTTTATAAATCTTAGTTCAAGGTAAAGTTTTTCTAGTTTTTAGAAAACTAGAAAATTTCACAGAAGTACATGTGGAATTGGCTGGAGGAGGGCTTCCTGGAGGAGGCAGTGACTCAGAAACTGTCGTAAAGGATCAACATACAAGAACAGCATAAAAATACCACTATTGACAGAGTTAGGTGTGGTTTTACCTATCTTTCCCTTGGACACACATCTGAATGTTGTGCAGGCTTCTGTGATTGTGCCCAAAGCACTTCTAAACACCTACACACGTTCCTGCAGACAGGGCAATCCAAAGTTCTAAGCCAGCCACAGAGCCCAGGGCAGATGGGAGTCAGCCCTGACTTCATAAGGGCACAGATTCACTAGCAGACATACCCAGGTGGGAAGGGCAAGGCGCGAAGATGGTACCTCCCTAGGAAGGAGTTGAGAAGAACAAAAACTGGAGCATCCAGAGATAGAGACCTCCTTCAACCCTCCTGGGGAATCTGGATGACCGTGGGGGGAGCAATCAATAGTGGGCAACTGCATCAGCACCTTTTTCCTGGGCTCCTGCCGAGAAGATGAAGGGAGCCGATCGCAGGGTCAAAGCTGTGGCTAGGGCGATTCTGTGATTTTTCTGCTGCTAACACACAGCCTTAATTATAGAGAGAGCGCCTTGAAATTACACACGGACACCTTCTATTTCTTCTCCTGGTGCTGGATGAGCAGTCAAGGACTAAACGCTCAGTTAGATGACTGCTTTTCCCAGACCTGACTTGTGTTTTCCTCCTGATCTCCCTTTTAAGGAGACAGTCACGTGGCTGTCCCATTTCATTTGGTCTCTAAGTCCCAATCCTACCTCCATCATCTATTTGCCTGTGGCACTAGTGACAGGTTAGTAACTACCTAATTAAGCCCAATCCTCCACTTTGTCATTAGAGGAAACAGCCAATAAGAACTCTACGGGAGAAGTTAAACAGCCAAAATTTTGCAAGCCAAACTGCTTGATAATAACAAGGTGTTCAGTTAGTGTCTCCCATGTGGAAACCTGGAGTAGCAAAGCCCGGATTCTGTTTGCTTTGCTGAACACTTTATTTCTAGTACTCACAATAGCATGTGGCAAATAAGTGGTGAATAAATCAATTTCTGAAGGTCGAAGTCTAGGCTGCTTAATTTTTAGAAAATGAATTCTAAAATAAATACATCTATTTGTCTTGCCTTTCTCTACCAAAGAGACCAAGCCAGCTAAGTCGTGCAGCCTTACATTTAAATACTTGAATATTTTCATGACCTGAGAAGAGGACATGCGGTCTAATTTTATAATAATGAGAAATGAGCAGCACAGGACAGTGATTATGCATACAGGATAGGAGGCAGACAGTCGGGCCCCAGGACCACTACTTGTGACCTGTGGACACACGGGCTCTCTGTGTCACCATTTCCCAGTCTAGAACATCAGGACCCTGCCACTTACCTGACAAGGCTGCTGAGAGGAGCAAGTCATGCGAAATTTGTCAAGAGCACTGAGCAGTGCCCAGGATGAAAAGTGGGGACTCCTGGGGCTACTGTCACAAGCAGCAGCATCCAAGGTGCGTGCAGGCCCTCACCGTGGAGCTGATCTGCGCTCTGTGTTAGGAGAGGCCAAGGTTTGAAGCTAGGCTGCCACTGTTTCTTCGCTTTTCAACAGCTTGAGACAGAATTCTCATACCATTCAGCTTACCCACTTGCTGTACACTTCTGTGGTTTTCCTGTGCATTCACGGAGATATGCAGCAGTCGGCCAGTCTAAGCTACCACCTACCCACCCCCACCTGCCTCCCCGGTCCTGATGATCATCTGTCTTCTGTCTGAATAGATTTCTCCATTACAGTCTTTCACATAAATAGGATCATAGAATATGTGGTCTTTTGTCAGCATTACATTTTCGGGCCCATCCATGTCATAGCATATGTCAATACTTGCTTCCTTTGAAGGCTGAACAATAGTCTACTGTATGAATATATGTTTATCCATCTATCAGCTGAGGGACGTTGGACTGTTTCCATCCTAGGCCCTTATGAGTAACACTTCTGTAAACATTTATACCCCAGTCTCTGTGTGGCCCTGTTTTCATTGCTCTTGGGTGAACACCTAGGAGTGGAATCATGAGGTCATGGGCACTGTTCATTTTCTGCCAGATTCTGAGCAAATGACTTTGCCTACAGCCTCATTCCCCCACTTGAAAATGGGGACACCACCAACAACCACTTTGTCGATCACGTTTATTGATTGTGGCAACACTGGAAATAGCAGACTACAAACCTTTTCCTGTTCGGGATGAACTTTCAGATCCATGCACATGTCCAAAAAGTGGGAAAGGAGAGCCTGGTCCAGAAGGATGTACACAGCCACTCCCCGCTCCCTGCATATTTCCTGAAGGTCTCTGAAGATGTCAATGTCCGTGAAAACATCCATTACCACCGCAATCACCTACAGGGAGGCAGAGGGAAGAGAAGCCGTCAGCTCACACGGACACCACCTTACAGCATGCTGCCTGAACCCTGGAGCCCATCTCAGAGCTGCAAAAGGATCCCCACCCCACAATGCCTTCCTGCCCTCCTTCTTCCACAGCACTGGCTTCCCCCACCCTGGACTATTTTCCTTCTCTAAAGTTACCCAGCCCCCCCACCCCACCCCCATAGCCTACAAACCTTGACCTGACCCTGCTGCCTTCCAGTCACCCTCCTCCTCACTGGCAAATTTCCTAATAATATAGACTAAGCTGCCGCCTCGCTTTCCTGTGAGCCTGCTCTGTTCAACTCTTGCTCCTTCACTAAATCTCGTCTTCCAGGCTCCATCTGGACGAGCAAGCTGTCCAGGTTCTGGGCTACCACACTATCAACAGACATGCTGCTTTCCCCGCCAGGCTGTGGCTTTCTGTATCTGTAAAGCAAACAAAACCTTAAATTCTCTCTGAGGTCTCTTCTGGGTAGAACATCCTCCAACTCTGTGATTTGGATTATTGTCTGATTTTGAGTCATGCTCTCTGTTTTTACTTGTTACTCTGATTTAGAAAGGCCACCCCATCCACCAGCGACACATGGCTTGAAATGATCAAAGGAGACCCACAGATTCTCCCATCTTCTGCTTCCCTATCGCTGAACACCCATCTTAAGCTTGGCTCTGTCCCAGCCAGGCCTTTCTAACCAAACAGCCTCTCCTCACTAAAAGATGGCCCTGCATTCGGAGGTCTGGGAGCAGTGCAAACCCACAACAAGAACACGGAAATTTCCTAATGATTCTGCCCTACACTCACACGAGTCCTTTTCTCCCCCCCGAGTAGCCTGGCTCCACTTGTGTCTGCTAACTGTTTTTCCACACCCAGTATCACATTGCAGTTAAGAGCTGACTCTCAGCCATGCATCCTTGGGCAAATTATAGTTGTTTTGAACGGTTGATTCCTTCGCCAAAGAACAGGTCTGCAGCAAAATTAAATGACTCTGCATAAAGTGCAAGGTACAAAGGACCCCTCAGGACCTGCTCAGCTATTCCCTTTCCAGTCCAGGGCTGCAGTTGGCCAGACAGTTCCACGCAGGGAGGGAGCCGCTGGTTCCTATCTCTGCTCATTCATTTAAAGACAGGCTGCTGAGGCCTCAAAGCCTTTAATCACCCCTTTGTGGGGTAAAACCACAGCCCTCAGCTAACTTCTGGCCAGGTAGTTGGGTGTCAAAACAGCTTAGAAACAAGCTCCTACAAACCAAGTCAGAAGCCAAGGTTCAGGATTCTTTTGCAATCAGGAGCTATCAGGGCTTCTCCCACTTCAACAGTAAAATACCGTGACTTTTGGAATCACATTAACCCTTTTTTCTGAAGGTTACAGTTATCTGTAAGTCTCACCCCATCCACTGCAGCTCTTGAATGGGGATGGATTCATCTCTGGTCCCAGAGGACTAAGGACACTCATTACCGCTTAAGGACATGGGGACTACGTGAAAATGCAGAGCAAAGGGGGAGTTTTGCTGTCTTTCCACAACACTCCAGGGTCCTGAGGGACTATTTGGATGAGGGACCTTGACATGCCAGGTCCTGGGATGTCACTGCCATGAGGGAGCCTGGGAAGACCAGTTATCCCCCTTGCTGCCTCTCCCTCCCCTCCCTGCCTGACCTTCATGGTGCCCTAACTGTGAGCTATTATTCTTGAGAAAGGACACAGCTAAACCCACTGGGCATGGGATTTAAAAAATAAAAAGTCTTTCTGAATTGGTGGCAGCTTCAGTTTTATACATCCTCTTTGAGAGCTGTATCCATCCCATTCATTTGGGTCACATAACACAGTTAGTTAAAAGGCCAAAAGCCTGGGCACAGAACTCAGACCTGCGCCTTGCTAGCTGTGTGACCCTGGGCAAGGTGCTTAATCTGTCTTAGTCTTGGCTTCCCCTCTGGAAGATGTAGATATTAACAGCCCTCGTGTTAAAGGGCTGCGTGGAGATTAAGGGAGACACACATTGGAGTGAAATAAGCGTTCGATCATGCAGCTGGCACCTTTTTAAGTCTACCTCAGGCTACTCGTGTACCAGGCGCAAAGAAGGCTGTAAAGAATCTGACCAGATGTCAGAGGCAGGGAAGTAAAATGATACATGCTGTGAGAAGTCAGTAAATCTGGGCAAAACTTTTTTTTGGAGGGGGGACGTGCAAATTTTCTTCCTTGCAATGGCAGTCACGCCACAGACACTCGAGCAGGGAAGGCTTCCTGGAGGAGAGGGCGTCTGGGCTAAATCACAAATAGGATGCAGACATGCAGGCAGGGAGAAGTGAGGCCATGGTGACGGAGAAGAGGTGGGAACGAAGGGCGCATACCAGTTTGGCTGGAATGTACAGCATGTGTGGAAGAGGCACGGACGTGACTGGGAAAGATGGATGGATGAGCAAGATGGCAGCGGCCCTGAATGCCAACCAAGGAGTCAATACAATCCCCCCTCCTCACACACTCCCCACGTGAGCAATGAGTTCAGGGTGACAGCAACAGGTCAAAAGAAACGGATGCCGAAGAGAGGCTGGTGTGGGTTGGAGACCTGGCCCCACCTCCTCCAACACAGGGCCATGCCACCCAAGGCCCACGGCACTGCGGCCATGTGACACCCGCAAATGTTTAGGGCGACAGACTGAAAGAGGAAACCCCAGTGGCGGGTTGTGAGGACAGGCCAGGCAAGAAGCAATGAGGGTCGCAGAGGCAGCAGAGGGTTGGAGGAGGGAGAGGGGACACAAGTCCACAGAAAAAGAAACAAGCTTGAGACGGGCTTTGAGACAGACCTGGAGATGGCAGTAAAACCTTCGTGAAGGAGTTGTGGATACACAGGGGAGAGCAGCACTCGCAGAGAGAGCACAGAGGACAAGACCCGCCTGCCTCCCTCATCTCGCACTCTTCTTTCCAATACTTGGTGGAAGCCTACCGGAGCCAGGCACAGTGTCAGACACTGGGGACATAAGTCAATCCCTGTCTGCAAGAACCCAGGCTAACGAGACAGCAGATGAGCTGGGGTGACATGGTGTGATGGGCCAGTGGACACACCCAGGGGGCTACGGAAACAGGGACCCGAGGAACACAGCCCAGCCAGCAGCCCAGCAGCCGCCTTAGGACTGCAGGAGTCGGGAACCTGGAGCAGGGCCCAGGGCACCACAGCCTGCCAAACTGAATTTCGATTCATCACTTAATAAAACAATTGTACAAACAACACCTTTGTTATTTGGTATCTAATTTGCTATTCCTTCATTGGTTTTGCTTTGTTTTGCGGTACTGGAGATGGAACTTGGGGCGCTCCACCAGTGAGCTGCACCTCCCATCCTTTTTATTTTTAGATGGGGTCTTGCTAAGTTGCCCAGGTTGGCCTTGAACTTGCAATCCTCCTGCCTTGGCTTCCCAAGTAGCTGGGATTATTGTTCAGTTTTAAGGCTGGACCTTTCCAGTGTTGGACTTATAAGCTGGTCTCTGATCCCCTCAGGACTTCAGTGGCCTGGAGCAGATTTTCCCTCCCTGCTCCCGGGTGCTCAGTGTGCCTCCTTTCTTATTAAAGCAGGACTCTTCTGAGAGGGCCAGTCCTCCTCCCAGGGGCTTTCATCAGGAAGGCTTTCTTTTAAGACCCCTCCCCACCTCCTGCCTTCATGAACCCAAGCCCTGGGGCTTTTCACATCCCTGAAGACACAGACTCTTGGGCAATGAACTAGTCTTATTCATACCAGCTAAGCCCCATGTTCCAGGATGGACACATCTGCAAGGTGGAGGTGTTCATGCTGCAGACTGCTGAGCCCCAGATGTGCACCTGAACTTGAAGGATGGCACAGACATCGGCCATTCCAGCTGCTTCCAGAGACATAAGGTGAGTACGGCGAAGGAGACACCTCCAGAGGATGGCAGCCCATGCCCAGTAAGTGCCTGGTCACCCTGGGCATTACCTTCTCTCAGCCTGAGCTGCACACAGGGCCTGCCCACTCTCTAAGGCTACAGAGCTGGGCAAACAGTGATTTTTGAGAGTCTATTCCAGGACCAACACCCATCTGCAAATCAGTCCCAAGATAGTTACTACAGAGAAAAACACCCAGCTGGTTAGAAGCTGGGGTGGCTGGGCTACCACCTGAACCCACACCATACCTGAGCTTCTCCAGCCACATCCAGAGCACCCACACCTGGGCCAAACCCCATGTCTTCATCTCAGGCCACAAACCCTGTCAGATTCTTGCTAGACCCCTCAGTCCCTCTAACTATCCTTTGCTTATTTGCACCAAAGGACTTGAGGACCCATGTGTTTGAAAAGCAGAGATCGCTGGCAAGTCTTTGGTGGGGGATGCAGGGGGCAGGGAGTGTCAGAGCCTGGTCACATTACTTGTCATATAGAACTGGAATCATCTAGAGATTTCAAAACCCCACTATTATCCTCAGTTTACAGATGAGGAAACTAAAGCTTGGAGAGGCTAGGTAACTTGTTAAGAGACTCAAGTAAGAAAGTGTAGGAGCTGGAATTTCAACCCAGGTCTGTGCAACTCCAGAGCCATCTACAAGAAAAATGTTAGGCTAAATGTTATTCCAGACAAGTCTATGGCCCCATTTTCGAATGACTGAGAGCTTAGAATGAATCCTGAAAGGATCAGCAGAATATAGAATTAAGGTGTACAGGCTCAAGTTTACTACAGAGGACAATTTACAATAACACGAAATACTTAACAGACGTCAAGGAACTTGGAACTCCCTGGCCGGCAGGGTACCTTCCCTCTGCAGCAGTACTGCCCACCAGGAAACCTGAGGAAGCGCAGCTGTTCTGTGAACAGGCTGTAGTCAGACCTGGGCTTCATCTGGCTCCCCACTCTTGAGACCCAGGTACATAATGCCACAGCACATTAAGCTGTACTGACCTCTGTACTACCCTCTACCACTTGGTGTTTCAGTCAATGAGAGACTCCATGGGCAGTTTCTGGCATACAGAAAACCCTCAAATGAAGCTACTTGCTCAGGTTCTTAGTCCTGATTCTGCTCTATCCCTGGAAGCTCATTCCACTGAGACTCAGTATCTTCAAAACAAGGCCTCTGTCTAGTGAATCATGCGCCCTCCTACTAGGCTGGTCCGGCTCTGACCAGCTCCTGTGCAGGCTCCGGTGGCCACTGGGGGCCAGTCATTCCAGTTCTCATTCCAGCTCTTCTACATGAAGCAGGAAGCACGTGTGGATCACCCCTTCCCTGTGCTCCCCAGTTTCCCTCCCTTCCCATTCAGACTCACAGAATAAAGGCAGGTGTGCAGTGTGCTTGGAATTCAACCAAAGGTTTGCACACACTCAAAGATGTGTCAGCACGGGCAGCAGTCAACAGCAGCCTGGCCACGAAGCTCCCGGCACTGACCCATGACACCACCAATCCCCTTCTTGCCATCTACTGTCCTGGAGGCCCTGGTGCCTAAAAGAGCACCATTTGTTATATGTTTTAATGCAACTGAAATTATCTCCTGGGGATTTTCTTAAAGATCTTTAAATGATTGCCTTGACATCATCTTCAAGGTTTAAAAACAAGAAAGAATGGAAATTTCCACAGCAAAACCTAAATTTGTGGCTGGATGTTGTTCTCCCTAGATTTCATAGGCTGTTAGTATAAATTAACAATTTAAGCACGAGGTTACAGTGTGATAGGCCTCTGCCCACGGAGTGGCCGGGTGCCTCTCTAGGCAGGGGGCAGCGGCTGTGGGAGCCAAGCTTTCATACCCTCGAGGGCCAGACCACATGGGGGCACTTTCTCTTCACTGTCCAGGTGGGCTGGGCTTTTCAAAAGCCAGAAAAGCATCAAGAGAGGTTTTTCTGAGTGGCAGGTCATGAGGATAAAGGAGGCCCATCATTTTTAGTTTTTATAATGGTATAAAAATCCAAAATCCAATGCACAAAACAAGTACATTCAGGGACCCCTAGTTTCTATCCTTATCCCTTCCCTCCTATTTTTCTTTTTCCTTCCTGCCCTTCCCATTAAAATAACTATCTCAATTATTCACTTTTCACTTAGTTTTCCATTTTTTAATGTAAAACAAGTATATGCAGGTATTATGAATATACGTATTTTTATAAATGTTCATACTCCCCCCAGGTAAAAGGAGAATATGATCATATCATTTTAGACTATTGCAGTCCAACAGAACCTTCTGAGATCCCAGAGGAACTGAATTTGTTATTTAGTTTTAACTGATGTAAACTTAAGTGGGCACAGGTGGCTAATGCTCCTGCCCTAGGCACTTTGAATGATAACACAGAGCTGGTCCTCACTCAGAGCTGCAGGGGACTCCACTGCAGAGATGCAGTAATTTGTTTAGTAATATTCTACTGGCAGACATGGAAGCCCTTTCCAGGATTTTGCTACTAGGATTATGCTGAGACAAATAGCCTATTGCATATGTCTATGTTTTTGCCAGTGTATCTTTGGGTTAGAAACATATAAATAGAATTATTAGGTCAACGCACAAACATAACTGAAATTTGCTGATATTGCCAAACCCCCATCCAGAGGTTATATCATTTGCAGCAAGATTTTTAAAAATTCTTATTGGTATAGTTCAGTAGGAAAGTGCTTACTTAACATGCACGAGGTCTTGGGTTTGAACTCCAGCACCCCTAAAAAAATCTTTTGGGATACTGGGGATTGAACTCAGGGGCACTCAAACTACTGAGCCATGTCCCCAGCCCTATTTTGAATTTTTTGTTTTAGAGACAGGGTCTCACTGAGTTGCTTAGCGCCTCACTGCTGCTGAAGCTGGCTTTGAACTTGAGGTCTTCCTGTCTCAGCCTCCTGAGCCGCTGGGATTACAGGTGTGCGTCACGGTGCCTGGCAAAAATTTTGTTTTTAAAAGTCACTATACACACTACATTTTGTTCTTTTGGTTTTTGTTTCTTCTGTGAGAGCAGATTCCATACCTATACAGGAGCCAGAGACTAATCCTACAGCTTCCTGATGAAGACTTGAAGAATAAGGAGATAAAGCAGCCGACCAAAGAATGGGGCTGCCAGAGCCTGGAGGAGGGAGGGGAGGTACTGCTTAGTGGTCAGAACCCCAGTGTGGAGTGAAGAGCTCTGAACAGAGAGGAGATGGACGCCACAACACTGGGAAGGTCCTTAAGACCACTGAATTGTGCACTTAGAACTGTTAAAATAGCACATTTTATTTTGTATGTTTTATGATTCAAAAAATAAAAAGTCTGGGGGTGGGAGGGAAAGGGAGGGGGAAGGGAATTAGCAAGGATGGTGGAATGTGATGGTCATCATTACACATGTACGGAGATTTGAATTCGGTGTCAACATACCTTATATACAGAGGTATGAAAATTGTGGTATATATGTGTATTAAGTATTGTGATGCAAAAAAAAGAGTATATGCATAATGGCATAATTTGTGCTGTATATGGGTAATAATGAGTGTAATGCATTCCACTATTGTCATGTATTTAAAAAATAAATAAAAAATAAATACAAAGGCTGAAGATTCTAAAATCCTTACCCTAACACATGATCAAAAGGAAGAGATAAAGGGCAGCCACACTGGGTGGTGGGGTGACATCCTATGATGATGCCTTACTGAGAACTCCCAGGGCAGTGGTTTTCACCTAGGGAAACCAGGCGATCCCTCTGCCCCTCCAACCAGGGGCATTTGGCAACTGTAAAAATTAGTGGTAAAATATATATAACCTAAATTTGCCATCTCAATGCACATGATTTGGTGGCAACATTAAGTACATTCATGTTGTACAACCATCTCCACGGTTTCCAAAACTTTCCATCACCCCAAATAGAAACCATGCCCAATTAAGCACTAACTCTCAATGTCGGGACTTCCTAGCGGGGAGACCTGCTACTGGTATCTAGTGAGCTGGGCCAGGGATATTGCTCAGCATCCTACAAACCTCAGGACAGGCCCGCGGACAAGCAATCATCTTGCCCAAAGCGAACAGTTGGCAAGGTTGAGAAACCTCTGGATGGATCCAGGCATCTGGGACAGGAACTGACCACATTGCACAGGAGCTGCTGCAATGCAGGGTTGAGCAAGAGGAGAAGCCTTCGTCCGGTACAATCTCACACACACCAGGGGCCTCTGACAGATTCCTCAGCTGTCATTCCTCCTGGCAGGGCTCTGGCTACACAAAGATCCTCACCACTAATGCACAGGTCATCGAAAGGATGCCCAAGGGTGAGGTCACAACAAAAGCAGCCTCTTTGGAACAAAAGTGTCTAGGGAATGGTAAGAAGCACGGCTGTGAGGAGTGTAGAATCTCCCGGTACTGTGAGCATGGCCAGTGGACTCCCACTCAGAAGCCAGCAATAGCCAGGCAACCACATCAGAAGAACATCTCCAAAGGAGGCCAGGACTTCCAGGCAGCCAAGCACTGATTCACATGGCAACCAGGGACTGAGCCATTCATCAACAGATACAGTAAGATAGGGGTAGATTCTATAGCAAATATAAAGAAAAAAATCCCGTGTTAGTTCAAAACCATCCTAAAAAAATCCCTTATGAAACAAACATATGAGCTCCCAACAGGGCAGGTACAATATTCCCTCCAACTCTGATGAAGTTCAAGTGAGCAACACAGAAATGGCAGCTTGAATTCAAGACGTACTATTGGCAGAATGCCTGTATTTGGAAAGGTGCACAGAAACTGAGCCAATGCAAATTCAGAGTCCCATCCTACCTATCCAGGGATGAATACTAGTTAAGTGGAAAGGCAGACAGAATCACATGACTACTTAGTTTTCCTACTTTTTCCTTCTCCCCCCTCCAAAAGTATGAGGCTCAAAGAGTAAGGGCTCTTATGACAGACCTCCACAGTATTTATTGAGCACCTATTATGTGTCAGATACCCTGGGTGATTCTGTGTGGTCAGTGAGCTGCTCCATACAACCTATCCCATCCATTCAGGCTGTGATGTCAGGATTAGGTCCCACCCTTTACCAAAAAGCCCTGGCTTCCTCTGCCCCTACCTCTGTCATGGAGCTTCACGTCCAGGTTCCTTCCAGAGCCACACCTAAGGATGGAAGTTGGTACGCAGACCTCCACAGTGAGGATAAATAAAGCTGCACAGGGCAAACACTAAGGTCTGAACCTGTTCTGGTGCAACCCAGTCCCAACCTCTGGGGTCATTTCATGGGACCCTTCGTGTGGAATTCAAAGTTCCTTCATTTGCCCCCAAAAGATTCCCACATACTCCTCTGCTTCTTGTACTATAAATAGCTGTCTGGCTGTACCTTCCCCAAGAGAGACAAAATATCTGCTAATCGCATTTTCTTGTTTACAGAACTTGCAACATGGAAATTAAAACTCCAAGTCTTTATGAAGCTGTTCAAAACTTTCAGCCTGTTGAAACTACCAAAGTATTAATCCCTCCTCTCAGCAAGGAAGCTGTGTAGAGTAGGGATGAAAGGTGTGGGCCTTGAAGCCAGGCAGACTCGGGCTCCAGTCCCGCCGTCTCACACTGTTTGATTTGGGGCGAGCTACTTAACCTCTTTGTGCCTGGTCTTTGAACTGTGGTCTTTTCCCAAGGATGAAAGGGTTAAGGGAGATAATCCAGGTGAAGGACCTAGCATGGAAATAGACACACTGAAAACATTCACACCACCATCAAGTACCTTTGCCCTCGAAATACAGATGCAGACATCTGAAAACAGCCTGAGACATGCACCTTTGTGGTCCATGCACCTGGTGGTCAAGGGAATGGATGTCAAAGGATGTGGTCAGAGTGACACAGCCCCTCTGATGTATGCAGTGCACAGCTTTACAGGGTGGCAGCACCTGAGGGTCACCACAGTGGACCTCTGTGACCTCTCCACCCAAAAGCCTCTGTCCACCTGAGGATGAACTCCTTGTGGACAGATTTCTCCTCTGCACACAGGACACGAGCAGGGCACAGTAGCTGACAGTGGTCAACTTCCTGCCTCAAGCTGTCCTGTCTCCATCAGTTCCTAGCCACATGACGTTGCAGCAACTTACGCTTCTCTATGTCTCAGTTCCATCTGTAAAATGAAGAAAATATTTGAACATACTTTGGGGATTACTTAGAATAGCATTTGGCAGATGAAGCAATTTTTACTTTTTAACAAAAGAGATGATCTTTGGGACCTCAAATTTTGCATGCCTCAAATCTAAATCCTTATTTTCCTTCCTGAATTTCAGTTATCCAATCCAACTTAAAAAAAAAAAAAAAAAAAACCAATCCTCCTTACTCTTCCTATAGCTTCCTCCCCTGCCTGTTCTCTCCTAAGCCTAACCATCAAGTTCCATCAGTTCTTCCTATAACTCTTTTCCTGCCCACACCACCTGAGCGCAGACCCTCTTCTCTTACATAGATCCCTCTGGCCTCCTCCTTACAGCCCTGCCAACACCATTCTCAGCCCTCTTAAACCATCCTCCTTTCATGCTCCTGCCAGAAGTAAGTGCTCAGGACTCCAGTCTGACCACACCCCACCTCCCTCTAAACCTCTAATGGCTTCCCATTGCTCCTTCACCAGGATACACAGCCCTCCAGTCTGGCTCCAATCTTCCCCTTCAGTCTCTTCTCCTACCACTAATCCTCATGCACTTCTTGCTCCAGCTGGGTGGGATCTGGCTGCCTCAAAACATGCCAGGTCCTTTTGCACCTTTGGCCAGCCCCTATCCTCTCCAGTAGGCAAACCCCACCCTTCCTCCTGGGCTCTTGAGACTTTCTCTCTGCTCCTCCTCTACTTGCAGCAATGTCCTCACCCCTTCCCACCAGCAAACTGTCCATCCTAAAATGCATGCAAGGATCATGCCTTCCCCTGTGACCCCAGTCCTGGCAGGGTGATTTACAATAGGCAATGAATAAGTAATCTGGCAGATGGCAGATACTAGGGTGCAGAATAGGCAGGAGCTATCCAGGAATGTATTATGAAATGCCTGCAGGCCAGGGCCTGAGCTCTAACTTTGATCCTTTTAAGGGACGGCAAAACTGCATTTATAGTTTTCCCTCTAGCCTTTAGCTCCAGTGCCCCCACTACCACTAAAATTTGGGCCTGAGCCAAAGGCAAAGTCAATCCATATCTCTGTCTTTCATGGAGACCCATTTTATTTTATTGGTTGACAATGAACCTTTGTTTTACTTATTTATATGCGGTGCTGAGAATAGAACCCAATGCCTCACAGATGCCAGGCAAGTGCTCTACGACTGAGCTTCAACCTCAGCCCAAGAAACCCATTCTTTACTTGTTACACATTCCAAGTGCTCAATTCTCTTGGAGGGGAGCCCTGGGAATGCACTGCTACCCTAAAATTCTGCCTTTTCCAACTGTTTACTCTTACTGAACCTACAATGTCTTCAGCACCAAGTGCCCTCAGTCCCCCCCAAACCACCATGGGGTGTGTGTGGGGGGGGGCACGACACCAGCCTAGCTGCAGCCCACATCCTTTCCCCCAAAGGCAAAGCATCCTGCCAGTCAAGTAAAGAAGAACCAACATCAGAAACACAGGTTTTTTTCGTAGACTTGGACTGATGCACAAATATTGTCACTCAAAGTCATGCTCAGACATGAGTCCTACCAAGTGTTTCCATGGTCTGGGGCTTTACCAGCCACTTCCCTGATGCAGCCAAAAGGTCAGGAAGCTGAGCACTGCCAGTGAGCAAGCAAACAGACCATGGCTCTGGACTAAAGTGCCTGTTGCCACACCCTCCCTTATTCCCAGAACCTTGCTGCCATTTCATTCTACCTGGCAAGCAAGACCTCCCATTGCACCCCAACACCTTGACACACAATGAATGAGTCAGACACTAGGACAGAAGTCCACCATGGCTAGAGGCAGATCTAATGCAGAGGTATCTACACTTTAAGAGATTACTGCGCCTGGAATAGTCCCTGATCATGGAAATGCACACCCCTTGCCTCAATCATTCACAGAAAGGACAAATTCTCCCTTCTCAGATAGGAGACAAAGGAGCAGGGGTATCACTTTGCCACTTCTGCGTTTATCCACGTTCTACAACATAAGACACATGGAAGTAATTAGCAAAATTGATTCCCAATGCTCCACAGTTGTCTCTGGGGCCCATCTTTCAGGAACTTTTTCCTAGGTAAAGCAATTCCTCAGTAAGACGTGTCCTAACAGGCTCCAGAAAATGGGATCCAGTGTTGGCTGACGGCCAGGAAAATTTGCAATACGGTTTGGTTTTTAACTAACATTAGGAACGCAGAGTACTTCTGGTCCCTCCACCAGGACATGAATTTTGGAAGTTGGAACTGTGGCACAATCCACGTTCTTGAAGACCAAAGGTCCTCTCACTTTCCCCTTCCACAAAGAGCTGCTGGGGGGAACCAGGGAATCCTACGGAGACTTGCAGAGTGGGTTCAATCAAGGACCCCGACCCGCGCTCCCAGCAGTTCTCAATTTCCCACTCCTGAGGAGGGTCTCGGTCCGACCCGGCGCAGAGGTGACCCCGAGGACCCGCTCACCTCCCGAGCGGAGCGGAGTTGCTGGCGCAGCGCGTCCTTACAGCCGTAGGGGCCGCGGGCGTCCGTGCCACGGGGTTGGAAGTGAGCCTCGACGCGCGTGGCGCCGCGGTAGGCGCCCTGGTAGAAGGCGGGCCAGCCGAGCTCCAGCAGCGGCGGCTCCAAATCCGACTCCTCGGGGAAGTAGGTACCGGACGAGCAGTCGTGAGATGAGCCGAACGAATCCTCGGCCGCCGCTGCCGCGCCCTCCTCGCCGGGCCGCTCCGCAGCGCCCAGGACTGCGCGCACCTCGTCGGGGTTCAGGAAGCGGCCCAGGCGCTCGCGGCGCAGGAAGGCCGCGAAGGCATCGGGGCCGCCCGCCACCAGCTCCTCGAGCGCCAAGCGCCGCGCCTCGCTAAAGAGCTCGGCGGGGTTGGGCGGCCCGCACGGCGACAGGCAGGCGGTGGGCAGCTCGTCCAAGACATCGGGACGCAGGGCCATGGCGGCTAGGAGACCCGACCACGCTCGGGCTGGGAAGCGATGCGGACCCACTTTATAAGCATCTTTGAATCAAACGGGCCCGCGCCATTGGCCGCCCCGCCCCGCCCCGGGTGTCCCATTGGCTGCCACCCTCCTAACGGCGGGGAGGGGAGGAGCTAACTCCGCACGGCCACGCCTGCCTGTTGCTATTGGCTGCCCAGCGGCCCGCTCAGCCCCACCCACAGACTGTGCTGCCTAGCTGGCTGGCTGCGACTGCAGGCTCCGGCTCCCTCGGCAGGATTGCTGAGCGGAACTTAAATTTAGCTACTCTGTGCCCGCCGCGACTTAGCCGTTCCAGCTCCGGCCCTTCTAGAGACCGAGCTCTGCGCGATCTGCTAGAGGGAACCGGCGGGCCTGAAGTGCTGTGCAGCCCCGGGGGGCGCCCGAATCAGCGAAGCTGGGAGACCCGAGAGGCCCGGACCATTCCCCGCGCGCCCCCTGCTGGCCGCCCCACAAAGTGGCCCTATAAGGCCTGGGACTGCCAGATCTATCCAAGGAGGACAAGTTGGTGCTTGCTTCTGGGCACTGTGACCACACTGTTGCTGTGCTCTCAGAGCATGGGTGTGGTCAGCTATGACAAATTTATCCCCTGCATCTAATCATCCATTCATTCGTTCAAAAAATACCGGACTATCATGAAAGCCACTCCTTCAATTACACCCTTTTCTTTTCTCTCTCTCACTTTGTAGTTTTTGCCCAGCAAAACTTCAATTCAATCCTGTTTAAGCCTCACTTTCCACCTACTTTTCATCTGCACCCAGGCAGCCATACGGGGCTGGAGGGGGGAAAAAATGCAACCTTGCTCGTGGACTGGTTGTGCTCCAGATGCCAGATCTTAAGTGTGCCCTAAGATTGCCTGCCAGCCCACACTGCACTCATTCCCTCTATCTTTTCCTCTCTCCTTATTCTCAGTGAGCTTATTTCCCATTTCACTGAGAAAAAAGTAGAAGTCAGAAGAGGTCTCCACAAGCACCCACCGTCCCCACCATGCCACCTCCCAGCAACTCTGCCCACACAGGCATTCTGTTTCCATGGGTGAACTGTGCCTATCTGACACCACCCTTTCTGCCAGGGCACAGGCTTCCAGTCTCTCTACTGCTAACCCCTTTCTCTCCAGCAATTCTCCCCTGTCTCCTGAATCGTCACTTTCCATTTTTTATTATGTATTTTTCTTGTGCCAGGGATTAAACCCAGGGACACTCGACTACTGAGCCATGTCCCCACCCCTTTTTGTATTTTATTTAGAGACAGGGTCTCACTGAGTTGCTTAGGGCCTTGCTGAGATGCTGAGACTGGCTTTGAACTTGTGATCCTCCTGCCTCAGCCTCTCAAGCTGATTACAGATGTGAGCCACCACACCCTGCTACTTTCACTTCTTTATTGATTCATTCCTAACAGTATACAGTATGCTGAAGTATAGCTCATCTTGAAACAACTCTCTCTTGCCCCTACATTCCTCTAGAGCTACCCACCCCCATTTCTCTGCTCACTTTCACAGTCTACATCCTCAAATAAGTGGTCTATAATGATTCTCCAGTTCCCCTTCCAATTCTCTCTTAAACTTTGTAATCAAGCTAATGCCCCACTGTTGTGCCAAAACCTCTTGTCAGGTCACCATGAGCCCCGCAGTGCTAAATCCAACAGTTGATTTTGGGACTTCATCTTCTTTGTGTAAATGGGCAGAAGGCATGTGTGCAACTGTAAAGCACTTCATCCATGTCAGCGATTCCAACTTCTAAAATAGTTGAATGAGTTCTGCTGCTAAAACACCTCTTCCTCTCTTCCCAGCCTCTCCCCATCCCCAGTCTGTGAAGTTATTCAAGCCCAGTGTGGAGCCTTCTGTGTCCCTGCTCTGGGAACCAGCATCCAGAAGGCTACAAGAGAGCGCCCTTGGGCTGGGGATTTGGCTCAAGCGGTAGCGTGCTCGCCTGGCATGTGTGCAGCCTGGGTTCGATCCTCAGCACCACATACAGACAAAGATGTTGTGTCCGCCGAAAACTAAAAAATAAATATTAAAAAAAAATTCTCTCTCTCTCTCTCTCTTAAAAAAGAGAGAGAGAGAGAGAGAGAGAGAGAGAGAGAGAGAGAGCCCTTTCCATCCTCTTTCAAGACATCAAGAACTTCTATATGTGACAAGGACAAGGGCCATGGTGTGGGGTTGTGCAGACACATAGCTTGTTTATGCTCATCTTGCTGATGGAGCGGGGGGGGGGGGGGGAGAGAATAAAACCAGGGCTTTTTGTGTTGCTGTAATAAGGTAAAGGACTATACAGGACTGTGCTTCCACACTGTAAGCTAAGTGAGGAGGACTGGAGTGGGTAGGGGAAGGGACAGGACAAGTCAGTGCATTCCATGCATGCAACAGAGGAGGGGGACCCAGTATTACATATAAGTATGTCCTCAGGCAAGGTTTTGAAAATATTGGCAATAAACATATGCTACTAGAGGGCCTCACATAATTTCAAAGGGAATATATGACAGAATCAAGTTCATTTCCAAATGCCTGTGTTTTCTTGAATTCATCAGTTTTCACCATCTCCAAATCTAGAAAGACATCAGCCATGTGACATCAGTCCCCAGAACTCAGGGGCCTCCGGGGACCATGACCTACCCGCCACTCTTGCACGACTTTGCAAATTCAAGTCAGTCTGGTCCAAGTCAGTCCCCAGCAATAACCACAGTCACACTAGCAGATGTTATTAAAAGGAATTTAATAATCTTAATTAAAAACTCTTAACAGCGAATTCTGTCACAGGCCTTGGCAGCTGGAAGCAACTCCAGGGGCATATGCCCCTTGGGGATGTGGCTGGGCCCAGTCTTGGACATGAGACCCACCGCTGCCACATGGCAAGGAGTTACCAGGAAGTTATTCAATACAATATCAAAGATCCATGAGGATATTTTTTTTTAAAAAAAGTTTTAAATATATTAGACTCTCTTGATTGCCATTTTTACACAAAGCTGCTGATACAGTATACAGAGTTTTAACTTTTTTTTTCACATAAAATACATTTTTCTTAAGTGTTCTCTGTACATCAGTGGCTTCTGGTCTGGTGAATTATTGCGGAGGGCTGGGGGTCTGCAGACTGTTTCCTGGGTGTGCAGAGCCAGGCCCCGCACAGTGGCACTTGCAATGCCCATAGGAAGCAGGCCCTCTAACCAACAAGAGCTCCCTCTGGAGGAGAGGACCACAGCTTCTGGCAAAGGGAGTCACTCCTGCTGAGTTGTCCACTGACCATGTGACCCTTTGCTCTTGTGTGCCCTGGGGAAGGGGAGGCTAACCCCAGGCCCCAAATAGCAGGGGTTACATACAGTCTTTCTGGGCATCTTGTAAGGAGCGCCCTTCTGGAAACTACCCCCGCATCTTTGCTCTGGGAGAGCAGGTGGGAGAGACAGCTCCGAATCAAACAGTGCCTGACACCAAGAACCAAGAGTCGCATGTTACTACAAAGCCAGCAAACTTGCGGTAGGCCGGGACAGGGGCCACATCTTTGTCTACTTTTCTAAGCTTTTTGAAACTGACCAAACAGTGCAGAGCTGTACATTTGATGGAAAATTATATCCTGAAGTCTTCAGTAGACCTGGGCCTAGGGTTCATTCAGGTTCCCTGAGCTATTGGCCGGAAACTCACAATCTGGTGATAACCACCAATTTCCAGTAATTTGGGGCATAAGGTGTGAGCAAGAGCCAGAGCTCACAGGGAGCCAGGCGGCACCTGCTTTGGAAATAGCCTCCTTCAATCTGCCAGGAATTGCCACCAGACCTGGGTCTCAGCGGGAGCTGGGCATCAGGTGGACCTTGCCAAGTTTCTCCCAGCTCTTGATCCACACCTGCCAGGGAGAGAGGCTGATTCACAGGAAAGATTTGATGTTAAAAGTAGGAGCTGCTTTCCCTCCCAGTCCCCACGGTGGGGTGGGGGGGGGGGCGGGACTATGATAGATAAGCAAGACACAATGACTTAAGACCAGTGATGCATTTGGCAGCAAAAACTGAAGACTCCTTATCTTCTAGACGATGACCTCAGACTGCTATTATACAATCCCCCCTGGGGATGCTGGCCCCAAGGCAGCTGACTCTGAAAGTTCCTGATGAACCTGGGATGGTGTCTGCCTGGGACCCTAGATCCAGCATCTTCACTCAGTGGCAAATGTTATCCAGGGGTGGCCACGAAGGTATTTTCCAGTTAAAAGGATTTACCCACTTAAGGATTCCAGAAGCTGAATGGCATGGGGACCCTGGGCCAGGATGCAGTCCCTCTGCTCAGGTGAACCAGGTAGGGCTGCTGACGTCTGTGGTCCTGAAGGAATGAAAACCAGGAAATGTTCTCCTCACTCCATCTTTGTTCCTCCTCCTTCTGCAGAACCTGACATAGTGCCTGTATGTTTCAGCTACTCACGAAGTTAATGAATGAACGAACTGATGACCCTGGTTCTCTCACTGGAGGTTGTTCTCTAACTCATCCCTCAACATTCAGGAGACCCCCACCACCACCAGGAAGAGCTGTCCAGGGACTCAAAGTCCTAATAGGGAACATTTATCCCTGATGGAAAACCAGAGCTAAAGCCCTGGAGTCATCTCTCTCTAAGGTCAGCTCCTGTGGGGGAATCAGCTGGGATTCCCAGCCTTCTGGGTGGAGAGGAATGACCCAGAAGAAGGAGGGAAGGAAGGAGGGAATGGCCGGGAGGGCTCAATATGGGCAGTAGATGCCTTTAGTCTCTGGCTCCTGCTCAGGAAGATCAGAACACCTGCATAGTTGTTTCCTGAGGAGGGGGCTGCCCAGGCATGCCCCACCTTGTAGGCCAAGTTAGCCACAGAGGCATCTCAGTCTTAGTGGAGCTGCATACTATTTTAAAGCCAGAAGTATGGTTTTTTGGATATTCTCCTGCTTTTGCCATATGCTGAGTTGATGGAGATTCTACTCCCAGACCCCAGAGTTGCGAGAGGTGTCATGTACACCTGACTTCAGTCTCCAATGCTGCACCTGTGCCCTAGACTCCTCTGTCCTGGAGTTGGGGTGGGGTGACCAGGTACTGGGAGATCTGCTCCTGCAGCCACCAGGGCCACTCTCTGACCCAGCTGCTGTGCTCCTGGTAAAGCATCAACCAGACCCCTTGAGGTCCTGCTTCCTCTCTGGGATATAGGAGCCATGGGGGCCACAGACAGGACAGAGACTGACATAGAGCAGACCCCATTACTAGGTTGTGGCACAAGGGGGGCCTCCTCCAGCCTCAGTCCCCTGACCCAGGGAGAATTCTCACAGGCTCAGAAAGAAGGTTAGAGGGATCCCTGATCTGTTCCCCACATCAGAATCTGGACCTAGAAGGCTCCTTCAGAGCTCTAAGGAGGTAGTTTTAGGATAAATAAAGGCGCACAGAGCAGGAAACAAACCTGCAGCTTGTCCGTTACACCAAAAGGATTTGGCTGAGCCTGTGGTGGGCGCCTGACTCAAGGGTAAGAGTTTCAAAGGGGCTCATGAGATAATGCGATGATGAGATGGCATCAGGAAAACCAGGGCTAGACATTGTAGGGCCAGGGAGAAGCCCACTCCTCTTCTGAAAGCAGTACAGGATGTTGGCCATGGGCACCTTAGATTTGCAGCCTTGGGGTACCACCACCCCAGTGGGAGCAGGCTGGGAGCCCTGGGGCCAGGCAGGAACTCACAAGAGCTAACTGGCAAACTCCTCTCACTGAACATTCCAGAAAGGCAAAGCGGGGCCTGGGGCCTGAGCATTCACTCTGCACACTTGACTGATATGTAAGGCAGAAGATGTGGGGCACAGGCTTCCCAGCTGCTCACCCTGGTGGCTCAGTCTGAGGAGGGCTAGCTGAGATGCACGGGACCAAAACAGCCCGAATCAATTACAAAGATGGGCTGGGGGCCTAGCAAGGCTCTGTCACTGCTCACCAGAAATGTTCTCAGAAATTAAGTCCTCCCTCTCCCTGGAAAAGGGCCTCTTAACCAAAGCTCCTGGCTTAGCTTCATTTTCCCAGCATCAACGGGTAAACCTGATCTTGACACCATCGTGGGAGAAAGTGAATTCAGTTACCTCCAACCTGGAGTTTTACAGCCTAAAAGGATGTTTTCATCAAATATAGTCTGGAAACACTGACTTTGCTGCATCCCTCTCCATCCCACCCCTTTATACCTCCACCTAGAGCAAAATCGGAGTAGAATGGCTTGGTTTTCCACTTAGCCCCTAGGTGGTCACACAGCTCCTGTGTCCTGATATGGACAGGAGGGCAGCTCTCAGCAAGGATGTGCCCATCACATCTCACCCTGGCTTCCCCTGAACATAGAGGACTTCCTGTCCCTGCCAGGTGTGGATGGTAGCCCAGGACCCTGGTACAACTCTGAGCAGGACTGTGGGTCTCAGCTTAGTAGGTTCCTCCCATTTAGGCCACCTGGCTGTGGTGCCAAGACCGTCTTCACTTCAGTCCTTTTGGGAATGGCCTGCAAATTCTCAGCCCCACTGGCTCTCCATGAGCCCAGGTGTCATTCCTGAACATGTGGATTGACAGTTCACGAGTGTGTGTGTGTGTGTGTGTGTGTGTGTGTGTGTGCGAAGAGACGTGGGAGTACTGATCCTCAGAAGCCTTTCTCAAGAACAGAACTAAGGTCCCAAGCCCGCCCTCCCCCAGGCTGGCAGCAGAGTGAGTCGGGGCCACTGTGTTTCAGATGGCAGACAATGCAGCAAGAAGCAGAACTGTGGGGAGTGGGGACGCTGTGACAGCTGCCGAGGAGTGGGGTCCGCATTCCTATGGAAGGCAGAGCCCACCTCTCCCCGGCTGCCCTGTGATGCCTCCCCAGTCAGGGCAGTGGGCTGGCCTGGGTTCCAGGGACCCTCCCCGAGGCATCTCTCTCCTCCAGCACACCGAGACTAGGAGATACGGCAGCAGCCGTGGACCTTCTCCTCCATCTCCTCCATGGGGGCCTTGAACTTTAAGAGCGGGGGATCTCCACTGGTGACCGTGTAATACACGGAGGTCCCGTTGCTGCTGTAGGGTGAAGTTCTGCCTCCGATCAAGGGGGCCTTGCCTTCGTTGCTGCTCTCCCCGGTCCTGGCCATGCTGCTGCCCAGATGGGTGCTCAGGAAGGGGTGGCTGAGCAGCTTGGCTGCAGCCCGCTGGCGCTTTAGCTCCAGAAGCGTCTGGGGGCTCTGCTCCTTGTAGCCGCTCCAGGGCGGGGTGGCGTCGGCCACGCTGGGGCTGCTGTAGGCCATGCTGTAGTCAGGCACCTCGTGCACCTTCCAGACATCCCCGTTGGACAGTGCGTACTGGTAGGCACTGACTGGGCCCCGGAGGCCATTCTCAACAGGCCCTTCCAGTTCACCCCGGGAGATCTTGGTAGAAAATTCTGAGAGCAGCACGGGCTTCTCCAGCCTGGGGTTCTGAGGGTGAGAAGAACAGCATTAGCAACTGGCTAGAGGGGCTGCACCCACGACCCACCGCACCTCTGCCGAGGGCACAGACATTCTGACACATTCTCCATCTGTTTTCTCTCCCTGGGTCATCGGGCCTCTGTGTTCCTCTAGGGCATCACACATCCACGTGTTCTGGAAGAGCTGAACAACCCCATCCTCACTCCAGGGGCTGGACCATGACCCCAGGCCTGGCTAGTGCACATATTTTTCTACAGGGATGGGTCCAGGAATGAGCCCTCAACTGAAGGTGATTCAGTGAAACTCTACCCCAGGACTTTTGCTAGAACAACTTGGAAGAAGAAGTTTCCGTAGGAACTGCAGGAGGCAAGAATGGTGTAAAAGGGGGCTGTGGAGACGCCACGTTAAAAGTGCTTTCTCTGCTTGTGAGAGAAGCCACCATTAGGATAAAAGAAAAGAGAGAGAATGAAAGAGACCACATCTCATGTTGTGCTTTGAGCTCTTAGGTCCAGTTAAGCTCAGATTTTCTCAGTTACGTGAGCCAACAAATTCCGCTGGTTGCATGAGTCAATTTCAGTTGGATTTGCCCATCACTTGTAATCCTTCCTCGCTACTCTCAGCAAAGCCCCACTGCACATGATGGAGATTCCTGTCCAGGGGTGCTGGATGGTCCTTGCATAACAAGATCTTGAAAAGCAGCCACTGCCCAGAAACCAGACACCAACAAGGACATATAAGTGACAGTGGCAAGGATAGAAAGGACACTCCACAGAATGAACAGACACAGGAAAAACTGGAAACATGTGACAAGAAGGTGATAATTTTCCAAGTATATCAACAGCTCTTTAGAAGTCAATTTTAAAAGACCTACGCACCCTTTTTTTTTCTTGCTTTGTTTTGTTTTGTTTTTCAGTACTAAGAGTTGAACCCAGGGTCTCACACATGCTCAAAAAATATTTTTTAAAATAAGGATCTATTTTGATGCAATTCCAATCAAAATCCCAATGGCATGCCTCATAGAAATAGAAAAAGCAATCATGAAATTCATCTGGAGAAATAAGAGACCCAGAATAGCTAAAGCAATCCTTAGCAGGAAGAGTGAAGCAGGTGGCATCACTATACCAGACCTTAAACTATACTACAGAGCAATAATAACAAAAACAGCAAGGTATTGGCACCAAAACAGACTGGTAGACCAATGGTACAGAATAGAGGACACAGAGACTAACCCACAAAATCACAATTATCTTATATTAGACAAAGGTGCCAAAAACATGCACTGGAGAAAAGATAGCATCTTCAACAAATGGTGCTGGGAAAACTAGAAATCCATATGCAACAAAATGAAATTAAACCCCTATCTCTCACCATGCATAAAACTTAATTCAAAACGGATCAAGGACCCAGGAATTAAACCAGAGACTCTGTGTCTAATAGAAGAAAAAGTAGGCCCTAATCTTTATCATGTGAGATTAGGCCCCAACTTCATTAATAAGACTCCTATAGCGCAAGAATTAAAACCAAGAATCAATAAATAGGATAGAATCAAACTAAAAAGTTTTTTTCTCAGCAAAAGAAACCATCTGTTAGGTGAACCAAGAGCCTACATTCTGAGAGCAAATTTTTACCCCTCACACATCAGATACAGCACTAATCTCTAGGGTATATAAAGAACTCAAAAAACTAAACACCAAAAAAACAAATAACCCAATCAACAAATGGGCCAAAGACCTGAACAGACACTTCACAGAAGAAGATATATAGTCAATCAACAAATATATGAAAAAATGCTCATCATCTCTAGCAATCAGAGAAATGTAAATCAAAACTACTCTAAGATATCATCTCACTCCAGTCAGAATGGCAGCTATTATGAAGACTAAAAACAGTAAGTGTTGGCGAGGATGTGGGGAAAAAGGTACACTCATACATTGCTGGTGGGACTGCAAATTGGAGCAGGCAATATGGAAAGCAGTATGGAGATTCCTTGGAAATCTGGGAATGAAACTGCCATTTGACCCAGTTATCCCTCTCCTCAGACTATACCCAAATAATTTAAAAACAGCATACTACAGGGATACAGCCACATCAATGTTTAAAGCAGCACAATTCACAATAGCTAAACTGTGGAGCCAACTAGATGTCCTTCAGTGGATGAATGGATAAAAAAATGTGGCATTTATACACAATGGAATTTTACTCAGCATTAAAAGAGAAAAAAATCATGGCATTTTCAGGTAAATGGATGGCATTGGAGAAGATAATGCTAAGTGAAGTTAGCCAATCCCCAAAAACCAAATGCCGAATGTTTTCTCTGATATAAGGAGGCTGACTCATAGTGGAGTAGGGAGGGGAAGCATGGGAGGAATAGATGAATTCTGGGAAGGGGGGGGAGGGACAGGGAGGAGGCAGGGGATTAGCAAGGACGATGGCATGTGATGGACATCATTATCCAAAGTACATGTATGAAGACACGAATTGGGAGTCAACCTACTTTATACACAAACAGAGATGTGAAAAATTGTGGTATATATGTGTAGTAAGAACTGTAATGCAAAAAAATAATAAATGTATAAAACATGAATTGGTGTGAACATTCTTATATACAAAGATATGAAAAATTGTGCTCTATATGTGTAATAAGAATTGTAATGCATTCCACTGTCATGTATTTAAAAAATAAAATCAATTAAATAAAAAAAATAAGGATCTATGCTGTGCACCAGCAAGACTGTTTCTAGGACTTGTTTCATAGACAAACTCCCTCATGGGTACATAAAGGCCTGCACGTTATCTCTGGGAAAGCAAAAATCGTGAGCAGCCCGTGCATTGCAATGTTCTGCAACTGGTAAAGAGAATGAAGGAAGTCTCCACATGTTGGCATGGAAAGATCCCCAGGAAACATAAAATTAGGTTAAAATATAACATTGGGACAGACACTTTCCATAGTGTGTTTATTTATTTATTTTTTTATGGCTCCTTCTGAACCAAGCAGGCAGATCAATGCCATATCACAGAAAGCAGGGGACATGCACACAGATTTTCATGGTCCAACTCAGTGCTTCTCAAACCTTAATGTGCAAATGAGTCACCTGGGGATCTTATTAAAATACATATTTTGATTCAATAGATCTGGTTTGGGGCTTGACGCAGCATTTGTAACATTTTGCTGCTGAGGCTTTGAGTAGCAAGGACCTAAGAAACTGATTTGGATACACATTGGAATCATCTGGAGAATCAAAAAGACATTTACAGTCAGCCCTTCCTATCTGCAGGTTCTGCACCTGCAGATTCTATCAACCTTGGATCGAAAAAAAAAATAACACAAAACAAATTCTGTTTGTACTGAACATGTACAGGCTTTTTTCTTAGGGTTATTCTTTAGACAAACACAGCATAACAATTTACATAGCATTTACATTGTATCAGGTATTATAAATCATCTTCCATAAGTAATGGGAAGACTGCCTGGTTATATGCATTTTATATAAAGGATTTGAACATCCACTGATTTGGGTATCAGTGGAGGCTCCTCTGGAACCAAGTCCCCATGGATACAAAGTGACAGATGCATATAATGACAATCTGAAAAGACTACATATTACATGATTCTAACCATATAACATACCAGGAAAGGCAAAACTACGTAGACAGTACAAGATCAGAGGTTGCCAGGGTTTGGGGAAGATGAATAGGTGGAGCACCATGGGTTTGGGGGGACACTGAAAGCACCCTGCATGGTATATGATAGATGCATGTGTGACACTCTGCATTTGTCAAAACTCACAGAATGTACAACCCATAGTGCACCTCCTGTGAACTGGAGGTGTTAGCTAATAATAAGTGTCCCAACAATGGCTCATCAGTGATACATATGTGCTACATTAGTGCAAGATGTTAATAAAAGAGGAATCTCAGGAGCATGAAGAAGGGGTACATAAGAACTGTCTATATTTTCCACTAATTTTCCTGCAAACTTAAAATTCCTCAAAAAATATATTAATAATAAAAAAAGAAACTCATACATACAATGCCTGGGACCCCACCCCAGAGATTCTGGTTTCATAAGTCTGGGCCATGCCTCAACATTAAGAGTTTTTGTTTTTTAAGATAGAAAGAAAAAAATCTGTTCAGGTGATACACACACACACACACACACACACACACACACACACACATACATATTTGTTGTTGGATCTCTATTTTATTCATTTTTTATATGCAGTGCTGAGAATTGAACCCAGTGCCTCACACATGCTAGGCAAACGCTCTGTCACTGAGCCACAACCCCAGGCCTCCTCAGGTGATTTTTGTTGCAGTTACACCACAGATTGAAGAGCCTACCGTGGTTGTGCCCAGGACTAGGGAGTTAGCTCTGCCAAAGAGTGAAGCAAAGCCAGGTGCAGTGGCACCCGCCTGTAATCCCAGAGGCTCAGGAGGCTGACTTTGATTGTGAGTTCAAAGTCAGCCTCAGCAAAAGCAAGGTGCTAAGTGAGACCCTGTCTCTAAATAGGGCTGGGGATATGGCTCAGTGGCCGAGTGCCCCTAAGTTCAATCCCCAGTACCAAAAAAAAAACGGAGTGAAGCAAACTTTGCCTGGGGTGGGGGACTCACAGGCCAGAGCCATGGTGGGAATCTAATGTTGGGGGCAAGCTAAACAAATACCCTCTCAGATAACAAGGCTCTCAAATCCTTGTGTCATTAGAATCTACACCTGAAGGCTGGTTAAGCACAGCTGGAACCCAGGCCAAGGCTGCTGATTCAGTATGGCTGGGGTGGGGCTGGACATCTGCTCTTCTCACAAGTTCCCAGGTGATACTGATGCTGCTGGTCCAGGGACCACACTTTGAGAATTCCCACTTTAGAGACTACCACATGCTAACGCCTGAAGCCTTGAAAGGAATAGAGATGGAAAAGGAACAAGCTTTGAACTCTGTCGCTGTGTCCTAAGATCTTGTTTCCTCCAGGATCGGGGCTGGAGTTTGCATGGGGCCCTGGATGCTGAGAGCTGCCTGGAGGTGGGTTGCAAGGTGACTGTGGTCCTGCTCTGGCCATGCTTTCTCTGCACCTCCTCTTTTCCCCAGGCCTGAAAAATCTATCCCCAGAGGCAAATGAACCCATCTATTTGCCTTATATAAAATCAAACAGGTTATAGTCTTGATGAGGAAGCCCAGAGATTCACAACAACAGAATCAGTCCTAAGTGTGGTTCTTAGTTCCAGAACCCCCTGTGGATCCCAAAATCTTCATATGGTCAAATTCCTCATATAAAATGATGTCGCATTTGCATATAACTTACATATATCCTCTTGTACACTTTATATCTTCTCTAGATTACTTACAATACCTAATGCAATGCACATGCTATGTAAATAGCTGTCATGCTACATTGTTTAGGGAATAATGACATGAAAAGCATCTGTACATGTTCAGTATGGGCATAGTCTTTCAAAAAATATTTTTGATCCAAGGTCAGTTGCATCTGCAGATGCAGAACCCACAAATATGGAAGGCTGACTATATTCCACAGAGCAAAGAAGAATGATCTGGTACTATATGCCACACATGGATGAATCTCAGACATAAAAGCAGCCAAACACAAAAGACAAAATACTGCATGGATCCATTCATACATACATATGCAAAACCAATCACAGCACTCAAAATTAAATAGGGGGTAGAATGATCTGGTACTATATGCCACACATGGATGAATCTCAGACATAAAAGCAGCCAAACACAAAAGACAAAATACTGCATGGATCCTTTCATACATATACATATGCAAAACCAATCACAGCACTTAAAATTAAATAGGGGGTAGGGGAAGGGATTGATTGGGAGAGGGACCTCAGGATCCTTCAAGGGTGATAATGTTCTAGAGACTCATCTAAGCACACACATTTATTTAAAAAAAATTGGAAAGGGTTGGGATTGTGGCAGAGTGCTTGCCTGGCATGTGCGAGCACCCCATATAAATAAGTAAATAAAATAAAGGTCCATCAACAACTGAAAAAAAAATTGGAAAACTCACTTAAGATTTGAATACTATTCCATACATAAGATATGCTTCAACCACAAAGAAAAAATAAAGCATAGCTGGGAAACATGTGAATGTGGTTTTTTGATCTACAATTCTTTCCTTCCCTCTCTTAAGCTTAGGGCTGGGCAGAACAGGGCTTGCCCTTGTGCCCTTTCTGTGCCCAGCATTCCCTTGGCAGGTGCCTTCACTCGTGCTGATGAGACAGTCTGAGAGTGACCTCCACGGGCATTCCAGGCAGCTTATCATTTTGCATCTCACCCTAAGCAATATCCTCCAGGAGTGTTCCATCTGTTCACTGCCAGAAAGAACGATCCCTGAAGGTACAGCTAGCTTCTCCCTTCTGCTCAGCAATTCTGCTCTAGCCCTAAACTTGTCCTCTCCAATCAGTAAGACATATGACATGCATGGACCTGACCCTGTTGGTACGGGGTTGATCATGACCACCCAGGACCTCTGGATGTGATTATTTGGAATAGGTTCTTAATTAGCTAAATTAAGACATGGTCATACTGGATTGGGGTGATCCGTAATCCAACGGTGTCCTTAGAAGAAAAAAGAGACTCAGACACACAGGAAGAAGGCCTATGAAGACAGAGGTGGAGATTGAAGTCATGCTAACAAAAGTCAAGGAACACCTGAGCCACCATAATTTGTTACAGTAGCCACAGGAAATTAATATGCACCGTTACAGGAAAGCACTTCAAAGCCCAGGCCCACTAGCACCTTCTGGAACAGGCTTCTTAGAGGTCCCTTAGCTCCTGGGATGACCAACCTACTGAACCTGTCTTCTGGAGAGTTCCAAACCAGATCTGCTGGAGAACAAGGAGGCACATGGCAGTCACTATCTCCCTCCTGCATCCCAAGCTCCCAGCTCTGACTAACACACCCGAGGGTCACCACATTAACTACAGAAGCCACCACAACTGGACGGGATCCAGCTGCTTAAGAGCCAGCTATTTCCCTCTGAAGGTTCCCATATAAAGGAAAACCCAGGCCTGGCCCTGTTCTCCCAAGACAATGGCTGACACTGGGCGGGGTGGGAGGTCACTCACTGGGTCCTTATTCTCTTGGTCTGTCCTGGTCTCCCTGATGTCCCCGTTGTAGGTGGAGGTGCGCTGATCCTCGGCTGCGCTCCGCTGCTGCCACAGTATGGCCTCGCCCTCATACTCCTTTCTGTATAGGTTGGTCCTGTCCGAAAGGCTGGCTCGACGCACCACCTTCCTGAGGGGACAGAGCCGGTGCTGGAGGCTGTGCCCAGGCACCACAGGCAAGGGCATGCAGGGGGACCCTAGCTGCCCTGCTCCTGACTCACCCACGGCTGCCTGCGCTGGATGTCCTCCGGCTCAGGGACGACTTGTGCCTCAGCTGTGACTTCATGATCACGTCATGTTTGTGCTTGAGCTCCAGCAGCAGGACCTTGAACTCCTCCTCCTCACACAGGTCTGGGGGGCAGAGAAAGCAGTTGTCAGGGGCAGAGCAGGGACCTATGGCCCAAGAGGGTACCCATGACAAGAGGAGCCACCATCCCAACCCACTGAAAGCTGCAAAGCCTATTGGGGCACGCAGGGAGGGAGAAAACAAGGCCAGGCTTATTTCCTGGGCTATAACCATATCCTTAGAAGAGGGCAAGAATGGGAACCCCCAGTTTCATGCATAGTCACAGCCCCCAAGGCTCCCAGCTGGGACAGAGGGACTCCCTCTCCTCTTTGATAGTTTCTGGGAGAGCCACTTGAGAGAAATAAGCGTAACCTCATCCTTGTGGCTCAAGCAAAAAGTCATGAAAGAAACTGAGAAACATACACAACCCAGTTTACCTAATCCTTTATCCACCTATCTACCTACCTGTTGACCTGGTTATCTATCCTTAGGTTCATCCTCTGCCCACCCATTTATCCATCCATCCAGCCAGCCATTCAGCTACATATTAACACATCTACCCATCAACATCATCCATCCATCCATCCATCCATTCATTCATCTGTTCATTAATCTATCATTATTAATGCAGTCATCATCCATCTACCTAAATCCACACCCATCCCACACCATTCAGCCATATATTCATCCATTTATCCTTTCACCTATTGAAACGCAGGGCCTCTGTGCCTACCAGGTACTGTCTGGACTTACCTATTGGCATTTCATCCATGGAAGTCCTTGCACTGAGACTAGCTCCGTGGGACACCAGTAGCTCTGCCATCTGCATCTGAAACACGAGAAGAAGCCCTTGTTCCCTTGACCAGGCATCACAAAGCCTAGGAGGCAGAGGGTGCCCAAGCCTCTTAGTTGTATTTTTTAAACTTGATGATGCTGGAGATCAAACCAGGGCTTTGTGGGATTTTTTTGTTTGTGTGTTTGAGACAGGGCCATGCTGTGTTTCCCAGGCTGGCCTTGAACTCATGATCCTCTTGCCTTAGCCTCGTGAGTAGCTGGGATTGCAGGTATGCAAAGTATGGTGGATCTAAGTTGATTCCCAGGGAAGATCCTCAACCTGGAGCCATGGGGGGACCCGGGAAGATGCAATGGGGGTGGAAGCCCCTCCTCATGCCTTGGTCACACCAATGGGGAGAAGGAGGAGGAGCTGGCTGTGACTCAAGAGCTGTCAGGTATCTGAGGAGGGACTGTGTGTGCTGCAATCCTATCTGGGAAACAAATGGAGAAAATACTCAACGCAGAAATGGTGGGAATTTTCTAATTGGGAAAATTTGATTATCATCTCATTAAGACACCACTGACCAAATGTCTTTACAACTCCCTGAGTCTTCATCCCACGTAACTACTGTAGTCAACACCTTAAGTGGGTTTTCTGAACCAACTGCCAGCTCAAGGACTTGTTGACAATAGGATGTCCTTGTGCTGGCCTCCCCCACATACCTGTCCCCAGAAGGCTGCTGCATGCAGGGGCTCCCAGCCATCCCAGTCCTTCACATCCACACGGACTCCGTGGTCCAGGAGGAGCTCAGCTGCACGCAGGTATCCATGGGCTCCAGCTATATGCAGCTGGAAGAGAGGGGATGGCCCCACATTTGCAGGCAGGTATCCCCCACCCCCACCAACATCCCAGAGCATCTTTGGGGCCAGCAGAATGGAATAGAATGAGGTAGGAATATCAGCTATATTGCAGAGGGTTATTAAATCTGGAATACAGATCTAGAAGAGAAGGCAAAGAGAGTTCTACTCCTCTGTAGTTCCCATACAGAGTACTGAGCCCTGGAGCTCGGTACTTGGCTGGGAATATAAGGCACGAGTGGGATAGTGACGCTGTTAATAACGAGACTGATCGTTGCTAAGATCTGCTGAGTTTATAGACTTGGTGCTGAGCACCTACATGCAGAATCCCACTTAACCTCTCAACATTCCTGTGAAGAAGATATATTATCTCAAGCTTTCTGAGAAGACCTGAGACCTAATATGTGTCTGGCCCGGGTTGGAGGGCCTCCCTGACGCCGGAACATTCAACCTCACTACGTGACCCTATTCTTAAGTTTTAGGCTGAGCAGATGATCCAAGCATGGACCCAGCTGATAGAAATGAGTGTGAAGTAGGGGTCAGAGCTCTGAACCCAGGTAGGAGATGTCCTACAGTTACCTCTCCTGGCCCACCAGGTCATCCCTGAGGGGCCATGAAGGGAGCTTGGTACTATGGAGCTCTACCTGCTGAACTTGAGACCCCTGGATGCCCATGACCCGCCAGAGCCTAAGCTCGGTGCAGTGCTCAGCCTTTGTGGGAGTGGGATTCCAAGTCCAAGCCCCTGTTTTCAGTTTAGCGGCTGCAGAAGCCGACTCTCCCTCCATAGTAGTGAGCTTCAGGATGCTTGAGGGTCTTGGAGCAGAAGACAGGGATGTTTCCCTAAATCACTGACACTTGGCTGCAAGAAGTGGAGTTAAGCAGGCAAATGAGAGAGGGAAGAAGGTTCCACTGTTTTGTCTAGAAAGCATGTGATAGAAGAGGTGCTCCTAACTGTGAAGTGATAGGAGAGGTGCTCATAACTGTGGTGACTGTATGGATAAAGGGTGGATGGAATGATGGACGGATGATTGGGGGTGTCTAGCTTCTGAAGACAGGGAGCCCAGAGGAGAGGCTGTTGCTGCAGAATCAGGGAGAGCTGATGAGGGAAGGCAGTGGGGGAGGAGAGGAGACACTAAGGCAGGGGAATGGACAGTGCCAAGCAAGATGGCACAGGTGAGTGGGTGAATCGTGGCATTAGTCCTTGAGAGAGGGACATCACTGGAGGAGGGGATTGCTCAAGAGGGGTACCAGGAGCCTGCAGTGAAGAAGGATCTTGGAGACAGAACGTGTGCACAGAAGATCCAAGCCTAGCATCCAGGGCTCCTGACTCCCAGCCCTGACCACCAGGGGCTGATCCACTCCAAGTCTATGAGGTCTTGGTTCTGTTTCCCCAGCCCAACCAGCCTGGCCCATCTTCTCACCAATGTGGCACCCTGGGCATCTGTCCAGTCAAGGTCCTGGCCAGCTGCAATCATACAATGGATGTCCGCAATCATCTGCTGCTCAGGGGCCGCCCGCATCTCGTTGATTTTCTCCTGGGTGATTCCTGCAGAGTACAAAAGAGGACCAAATCAGCATCCTCATGCCGGGGCCCCAAAGGGAAGGGAGGGCAGGTGGGGAGGTGTGGTTCCAGAAGTCTTCCAGTCAAGGGGCACACAGGCAAGCCCACAAACCATTGTCCCCCAGGCCTGATGAAATGAACACCACAAGTTGACCCACAGAGAAAGAGCCATTTTCGCCTGGCACTCAGGAGGCACAGTATTGATATTGGTCACTTTGCTGTTCCCCTGTCTAAAAGTCCCAACCACCCACCTACCCGCCTCCACCTGCTTAACTGCCTGGCTCTGTCTCTCTCTCCTCCCCTCACCCTCTCTGTCTCTCGGGTGCTAGAGATTGAACCCAGGGGTGTTTTTACCACTGAGCTACCTCCAGTCCTTTTTATTTTGAGGTAGGTCTCACTAAGTTGCTGAAGCTGGCCTCAAACTTGTAATCCTCCTGCCTCAGCCTCCCAGTTTGCTGGGATCACAGGCAGGAGCCACTGCACTCAGCTCTCTTTCTTTCTTTAGGTCCCAGCCGGTATCATTTCCCCACTGCTAGTTTCCTTGGTCTGGCCCACAGTTGTGTTTGCAGCACCAGGTATACAGGACTCAATATATTTTGGTTGCAGAAATGACTGAATTAATGAATCTATTACTTGAAGAGTTGAGTAAATAGAGGTAGAAGGGCCCAGAAAGACACTTGATAGCCTAGACTGCAGGCTAAAACGTGTAGCTGTTACTGGCAGCTACTAATGGTACTTAAGGAGAGGATGACATGCTCTATAAAAAGATCATTTGATTATTCGAACAAGCACCCTCGAATAAAATTCAAGAGGTCTATAAACTTGAAAAGATGAAATAAAATACATGCTTATTTTGGTTAAATTAAATTTAGAATTTCCTACATTAGAATAAAAGCAAACCCCACGGTAGTATTAGGAGTCAGTGCCTGTGAGTTTATCACGAACAGAAAGGAGGGGTTCCCTTATTGTTGTATTATTGTTTAATGAATTAATGAAGTTTCTACCTAATGTATTTAAAAATATTTCGGTAGCTACGTGTAAATATAATTTGACTTCCTTGACAATTCTATGATCTCTTAGCTACGTTGAGTGACACTATTGTGAGAAGGAGTCTATAGAGTCACCAGACTGGCACAAACATCATTAAGAACCTCTGCAGAAGGTGAATGGAAGTGCTTAGGTGTCAGGGAACCAAGAGACCTAGTCGGTGGTAACTGCAGCGATCTGGGGAGACACACAAGGCCAGGGTCAGACAGGACCTTGGGCTGCGGCTGAGGTCTGGACTGGAGGCCTGTCTACGGGGAGGCGCTTCAGAGGCAAGCATGGGGGTGGCGGCCCAGGCAGGTGGCCTCTCCCATTGCTGCACTGTTTCCTCTCTGAGTCTCGTTCGTGAGCCGAGAACAGCCCACATCTTGTTTATCCAGGCCCCTGGCAGCCAGCTTGGTGCCTGGCACAGAGCGGCACCCGCAAAATGTTCTTAACTTTTTATTATTTTCCCAAATGGAAATATATCTTTATGGTGACTGTTTACTGAATTGTCACAGCTGACAAAGAGGAGACAAGGCCAGCTGAGGCTGCCCGCGTGTGTGGGTGACAGGGATGAGAACAATATCTCCCTTCAGCATAGCACGCTTTTCAGGGTCCTTTCGTGTCCTTATCTTGTTAATCACACAGATAACAATAATAATGAGCAACTATCACATTTACTGCAGCCTGAGCATAAGGAGGCAGGCATACAGCTAACATGTTCACTTGCATTAATCTAATCGACACTCCTTGCAATACTGTGCCCAATTCATACCATGCTGTCCTCCCTTACCCTGGTACGCCATGCAGGTCTCAATGACATCCAGGGTGGGCTCGTCCTCGCAGAGGTCATATGGCATGTTCCCATCAGAGTTGACAGCAAGCAAGTCAGCCCCACTGCAGAGAAAGGGTCAGGGTGAGGGCCCGGTGGGTGTGGCTAGGGTTGGTCTGGAAGCCTCTGCCCTCTGGCCTCTCAGCCACACCCCCGGCATCCATGACTCCTCCATGGGCACCCAGCAAAGTGATGCTCATGGCTTCGGCATCCCAGGGCCCCAGGTAGAATAGACCAAAGTCCTAGAAGACCTCTCTCTGCTTCCTGTTCTGTTGAAGCAGCAGGTGGGCACCCAGGGACAGATACTAAAATTCTCCCTGATGACAATACTAAAATATAAACAGCAATGGGACCAATCACCAGGTACCTGCTTGGAACTAAGCCTGCTCTAAGCCCTTTATACACGTCACCCTATTTAATCCTCATAATAGTCCCCATGGGGTGGTGCTGTTGGCCTCATCTCACTCAGGAGGGAAAAAGACTCAAATAACTCTGTCACATCCAATGTCAAATAGCTTGGATGAGGTAGGGCCAAGACTCAAACTTTGATCTCTCTTGTGTTAGCTCTTTTCACTTCTTGTTCTGTGTCAGTCTTTGCTGATATGTAGATACATACCCCTCTAAGTCCCCACCCAAAATGCTGGCCAGGATAGGGGCAGAACAAAGCTTTGGGACTCCCTGGCAGAATTCACCTTTTGGGCCAGCAGTGTCCAAGCACAGCTGTGTGGGGGCTCCATACAGCAAAATTACCTGGGGACCATTGAAATAGGAGGCTTCGCTCCAGCCCTTCTGAAGCAATATCTGGAGGTGAAGCCTGGGAATATGTATTTTAAATCCAGGCCTCAGGTGATTCTGATACAGATCAGCATTGAGGACCCACTGAATTGGACCAGTACCACTCCCTTTGTCTTCTGAGCATCATTGCAGATCCAGAATATGGCCACCTGATGCTCCTGGCAGACTTAGCCATACTCAGCCCTCTGCTGTGACCTCCTGGAGCTCTTGTGTGCCCTTGAGCAAGCTAATCCACCTCTCTGAACTGGGGAAGCAGTACTGTTACCTTCCACTCCACCTCTGGGAGCCACCTGATGGGCTCCTGCTGCTTGCCAAGACTTGTGCAAAATGTTCCCTGCCCTCAGCTACTCTTCCTGGCCCTCTGCACTCAGATGCTGTCTTTGGTCACAGGGAGGCCACTTACACTTACCCCCATTGGTCTTGCTCTGTCCCTGCCCCGATATTCTGCCTGACTCCTCAGGACTTTTGCATCCCCTATGTGCCCAATGCCTAGCACAGGATCTAGCCCAGTTTAGAAGCTCACCAGCTAGATTCAAATGAATACATTTAAAATTGAAGGTGCTTTCTCTGTTTGTTTATAGAATCTGAGAAGTCTAGGAAGAATTTCAGGGTCAGAAAAGACCTTCATAGTGGTATAGAAATAAATGGTCTTACTCCTGGGAAAGACACTGCTGTATGTTGCCTCCTATACAAAAAAACACAAAACAAGTTCTGCCTTAAAGAAAAGCATGTGGACAGACTTTGAAGGTAAGACCAAGGAAGTGTGTGTGTGTGTATGTGTGTGTTTGCATATATATTTTAATAAATAGCAAGACAAACAAAATAGCAACAATGCTTTAAGAAAGTAAAGGAGATAAAGGTAGATTTATGGAGAAAGAGAAAAGGAGATAATAAAAATAGGATGATATCTTGGTCCTAAAGCCGGTCAAAAGCAGTATAATTTATAGACTAATTTCTCTAATAAATGACAATGCAAATCCTCAACAAAATACTAGCAAACCAAATTTGGCAAAACATTCAAAGGATGCATATCAAAGGATCCCACCACGAACAAGTGGCATTTATCCCTGGGACACAAGGATGATTCAACATGCAAAAGTCAATCAATGTAATACACCACATTAACAGAAGGAAGGAGAGAACCACACAATCATCTCAATTGATGCTGAAAAAACATTTGACAAAATTTAATGCCATTTCATGACAAAAATACTCAACCAACTAGAAACAGAAAAAAACTACCTCAACAATAATAAAAGCCATATGCAAAAAACCCACAGCAGATATCACACTCAATAGTGGAAGACTGAGGACTTTTCCTCAAAGACCAAGAACAAGGCAAAGATGCCCACTTTTGCCAGTTCTACTGAACACAGGAGGTTCTAGCCACAACCATTATGCAGGAAAAATAAAAGGCATCCAAACTGGAAAGGAAGATATAAAATATATAAAATTATACTTGTTACAAATGATACAGTCTTATATGCAGAAAACCCTAAAAATTCTACACACACACACACACACACACACACCAAAAAAAACTGTTGGAATTAATTATCAAATTCAACAAACTGGCAAGATAAAAAGTCATCGCACAAAATCAATTGCATTTCTATAAGTTAACAATGAAAAATCTGAAAAAAATTAAGAAAACAATTCCATTTACAATAGCATCAAAAAGACTGAAATACTTAGAAATTAATTTAATCCATGAGATTAGAAATTTGGACAATGAAATTGGAAAAAAAAATTTCTGAAAAAATTTTAAAAGACAGAAGTAAATGGAAAGACATCCCATGTTCATGGATTGGAAGATTTAATATTGTTAAGATGTTGATACTACACAAAGCAATATGTGTATTTAATGCAATCCCTATCAAAATTTCAAGAATGCTTTTTTGCAGGATAGAAAACTTATCTTAATATTTATGTGAAATATCAAGGGACCACAAATAGCCAAGATAATCCTAAATAAATAAATAAATAAATAAATAAATAAATAAATAAATAAGAACAAAACTGGAGAACCCAAACTTCCTGATTTCATAACTTACAAAGCTACAGTAATGAAAACAGTGGGATGCTAGGCATTGTGGTACATTCCTGTAATCCCAGCAATTCAGGTTGAGGCAGGAGGATTGCAAGTTTGAGACCAACCTCAGCAACTTGGTGAAACCCTGTCCAAAATAAAAAACAAAAAGAGTTAGGGATGTAGCTTACTGTAGAACATCCCTGGGTTCAATCCCCAGTACTGGAAAAAATAAAAAAGAGTGGTACTGGTTTAAAGACAGAGAAATAGGTCAATGGGAGTAAAATGGAATCCAGAAACAAAATTTCACTTAAATATTAATTTTCTATGGGATGCCAAATTGTTCCATGGAGAAACACAATATTTACAATATTTGCTAAGAAAACTAAGCAACTAAGCATCTACATACAAAAGAAATAAGTGGGATCCTTACCTAATAATACACACAAAATTTAATTCAAAATGGATGCATGATCTAAATGTAGAATCTAAAACTATAAAATGCTTGGAAGAAAAACTTCACAACATTGGATTTGATAATGATTTCTTGGATACGAAACCAAAGGACAGGTAACAATAATAACAACAAAAAATAAAAAAATTGGATTTCATGAAAATTTGAGATTTTGTTCATCAAACAACACCATCAATAGAGTAAAAAGGTAACCCATAGAATAAAAGAAAATGTTTGCAAATATGATATATTTGCAAGTATCTGATAAGGGATTTATATTCAGAATATATAAAGAACTCCTAAATCTCAATAACAAAAAGAATCTGATTAAAAAATGAGCAAAAGACTTAAATAGAAATCTCTCCAAAAGAAGTTTTACAGGCAATAAGCAATGAAAAGATGCTCAAGATTACTAATTATTAGTGAAATGCAAATCAAAATCACAATGAGATACCACCTCACACACATAATGATGACTATGTAGCACCCAATGAAAAGTAAACCATCAACATCCAGAAAATAGTGTTAGCAGAGATGTAAGGGAACTGGAACCCTTGAGCACATCTGACGGTAATGTAAAATGGCACAGCCACTGTGGAAAACATCGTGGCATTTCCTCAACAAAATTAAAAATAGAATTATCATAGGGTCCAGCAATTGCACCTTTGGGTATATATCCAAATGAACAGAAAGCAGAGTCTCCGAGAGATATTTGTACTTTCACATTCAAAGCAACATTATTCACAATAGCTAGAATACAGAAGCAACAGAGTGTCAATTAAAAGACAAATGGACAAGCAATGGAACATACATACACAATGGAATGTGGTGTGAGTATACCCATGCGTGCACACACACACTCAATGAAATACTAATCAGTTTTAAATGAGAAGAAAATTTTGATACATGTGACAACATGGATGATCTTGAGGACTTTATGCCAAATGATATAAACCAGGTGCAAAAAGGCCAATCGTATATGATTCCATTTCAAAGAGATTCTTAGAAGAATTAAATTCATAAATACAGAAAGTAGAATGTGTGACCAGGAATTTGGGGAGTAGGCATTGGAATAGGAGGGATCATAGTTTTACAGGTACAGTGTTTCTGTTTTGCTAGATAAAAAGAGTTCTGTTGTGGATGGTGGTGGTGTTTGCACAATAGTGGGAATATAATGAATACCACCGACTTCCAAGCTTCATGGTCAAGATGGTGAGTTTTATGTCATTGGCGTTTGCCACAATAAAACAAAAGGGGGAAAATGATGAAGGAGGAGAGAAAGAATGAAGTGAGACAAAGAGCAGAGAAGATTGAGAGGGACCAAGAGAGAAGGAGAGAGAGAGGTAGAGAGAGAAAGAGAAAGACACACAGACGTGGTCAGAGAAAAGGGGAAAGAGAGAGTGGCAGAGAGAGTGTGGCAGGCACCAACAGAGACCAAGAAAGAGTGGCAGGAAGTAAAGATGGAAGGAAGGGAAGGAGGGAAAGGGAAAGGAGGAAGGGAGGGAGGGAGAGAGAGGAGACAGCAGGAAGAGAGGAGAATGAATGAACTCGGGGTGAATAAAGCAAGAGAGAGAGGGGGTCTCTCTTGGGGAGAGCCGGGCACGTACTACTGAACGAGGATCTTCACCAGGTTGATGTGGCCGCAGGTGGCCGCCGCATGCAGGGGTGTCCACAGCTCATTGTCCTTGGCGTTCACGTTCGCACCATGGGAAAGGAGCAACTTGACAATTTCCTCAAAGTTGTCGATGCAGCACTGGGAGGAACAGAGGCAGGGTGAGTCCCTGGCAGGGCCCCAGGACTTGGTGGGGACACATCATGTGCCCCTCAAGATGTCACTGGGGGAGAAGAGCGCGGAGCCAGACTACCTGGGGTGGATCCAGCTCGGTTATTTTTATACTGTAAGCATTGCCCGTGACCTTGGGCTGGCCACTTCACCTGTTGGAGCCTCAGTTTCCTTGTGAGTAAAAATGAAGTTAAGGTATAAGACAAAAGCATAAAGTTTTAAAGAAAAAAAAATCTGTCTGCTCTGAAGTGTTTTGTGAATGTTGTTGGAACGGGAACTGATAAGCAGGTGAGGTTTTAAAATCCCAGAAGGCTTTCTCCAAACAACATTTTACAGGGAGCTTTGAGATAACCGGTCAACTCAAGCAGGAGTGCCCAGGTTAAAGCGGGGGTGTGTGTTGGGGAGGGGTGGCCCCTCCCAGCTGTGGCCTTCAAGGTGTGGCTGCCAGATCATGGTTTAGAATCTCTGATTTAGAAGCTTCTGACCCAGGAATCAGATTTGGAAAGCCCCCAAATAACCAAGTCTCCCCCAAAGAACCCAGCTCCATGTGCAGGTTCTAATCCTGAAACCATCTCTGCTAGGAGACTCCTTACTTGGGCGCCCACCTGTGTGGAACAGTGACCACACACCAGGTGAGCCCAGCAGGGGGAAGGCCCAGGAGCCTGCAGCTCTGCAGAGAGAACACAGGGCACAGGAGCCTCCAGACTCCAGGGTCAGGGAGTAAGAAGCTCCAAAGGGGACAGAGGGACTTCAGCCAGGGCTATGCAGGAGAGGGGGCAGAGAGAGGAGGATGTCAGGGGCTGCTTTGCAGAGTGAAGGCTGGAGGGTCTCCCTAGCAGTGAATTCTAGAGGTGCCAGTAGGGCACTTGAGCTCAGCCCTGCCCATCCAGGTGTGGGCTTGGTCCTCAGTGCAATCAGAGACATTGGAGAACTCTACTCAGAAAAATAGAGCAGACTTGTTTAAAAAAAAAAAAAAAAGTCACTCTGCTGGTTCCATGTGGGGAACAGATTGTGTGTGTGTGTGTGTGTGTGTGTGTGTTTGTGTGTGTTTACACCCACATTAGGAGGGGACTGTGAGAAGCTACGTCGAAGTTGGCAGTTAAGGATGACAGTGGTCTGGCCTACAGAAGTGACGGTGGGAATGAGGGAAGCAGGAGGAGGAGCAGGGGCACCTGTGTGAGGTGGGTACCATGTGGGTATAGTATGGGCAGCACCACAGGACCCTCCGCCCCCAGAAAGCCAGGGCTCAGTGCCAGAGGGACATGTGGGAAAGGAGCAACCATTTGCACAGATGTTGTTAGAGACCCAGGTTCTTTCTGAGCCAGCCACTGTGGACAGGTGGAGAAAGATGTGACCCTGTGGGTCTAGGTGTTGCCCAAGGTGGGCAGGAGAACCATGCAGTGATGTGGAATGGCCAGAAGAGGGCGCCAAAGACATCAGAGTGAGGCAAGGGAGAAGGGGTGGGTCCCCAGGCTATCACTGGAAGATGGGTTTGGGGAGCCCAGGAGTCAGGGGACAGAAGGATCAGAGGTCTCACCCTTAGATACTGCAGAAAGCATGGGGGTGGGGTGAAGCCTCAGGATGAAGGGACAGGGGATTGCACATCCAGAACTGCAGTCTTCTGAGCCTTCTGCCCAGGGGCTGGGCCAGTATGAGCCTGCGACCCCAGGGCCAAGCAAGGGCTGAGTTGAGGCTGAGTGCAGGGGTGCACGTGGAGAGGGCAGTAGGTGGCGGGGTGGGCAGGCCCTGCATTCACCAATACAGGAAATGACAAGGGGCTTTCCACCAATTGTCCCTGCTTCCTCACTTCCCACATCCAATCTGTCCCCAGCTGTGGATTCATTTTGTCCATCATGGCCCCATTCCCACTGCCCGGGGTGAGGCTCATCTCCCCCTGCCTCTCTTTGGCGCCTTCCAAACACCCTCAACCAGAAAGAGCTGCCCGGTTCATCTCATCACGCTGCTCTCGGTTTGCAAACATCAGAAGGTTCCCTGTTGTCAAGACAAGCGAATCCCCACTCCTTGGCCAGGTCCGTGGAGTTCTCCATATGCCCTGGTCTCCTCTGCTGTACCGGAGCAGCAGTGACACTAGCAATGACAACAGGAGCAACAGCCCTGGCAGCAATGGTAACGACAACACGCCACGTCACATTATCTTTATTAGTCAAGGCTTTTGAGAGCTGACTCGGGCCAGGCACCTTGCTAAGCTCTGGCCACGCTCTGCCACATTTAATCCTCAAAGCGAGCCTGTGAGGACCCTCTCATCCTGTTTTATAGATGGGGAAACTGGTTCAAAGAGGTCTGGGTGCATGATCCCACGCACAGTAAGAAATGGATTAAATCCAAGATTAAAATCCTCCTACAGAAATGGGTTGAAATCCAAACAGCCTGACGCCACGGCCCTGTTCCCAGCCTTCCTGATCCTGCCTCCTGCCGTCTCCCTGAGGCTCCCTGCATTCTACTTGTGCCACAATCACCCCCCGCAACTCCAGACTTGAAATGCTGGGCCCCTCCTCATGCCTCCATCCAAGCTGTTGCCTCTGTGATCCGTTCTTCCTCTTCTCTCTAGCGAACTCCTACTCAGCCTTCAAGACCCAGCCCAGAGCTCCTTCCTCTTGGAAGCCTTTCTCAGTTTGCCTTTGAGACAGGTCATCAGCTCCCAGCTTCAACTGCCACAGAGCCTTCTGCTTACTCCACGCGAGGACAGAACACCCCGTGCTGCCTGTGCCTGAGGTCGCACCACACCATGACCTCGGAGCGCGCCGTCACACCTCGCTCACCTTGGGAGCCCCATCCCTAGCAGAGTGCCTGGCACAGAGTACAAACTTGTTGAACAAATGAATCGGAGCCTGCAGAGCAGTGGGGGGCAGATGCCTCCTGAGAGGGAACTGGGAATGGGACTCAAGGCAGCGTGATGGTGGAGGTGGGGGCTGGGGTGAGTTTCACTGGCCAGCCATGAGCTCTAGACAGCTAAACTCGGAGCCTAACATGTTAGGTTCAGGAATCTACAGGAGGGATGGTGCTGGGGAAGCCACAGGATCAGCAGGAAAGAAGCGAGGGCATGATGTAAGAGTGACGGGAGCCCCAAGACAAAGGCAGGACACCACCGGATAGCTGCTAAGCCTGGGATGGTGCCTCCAGGCGGGAGGCCCAGCCTCTACAGAGCAGCTAAGACCCCTTGTTTTAATCCTGCCTCTGCCACGATTCACGTGTGATCTTGGAAAAGAGACCTCACCTCCCCGAGCTGCACGGTCTAATAGGGCGGACACGACTCACTCACATTCACTGAAATTAAACTCAGAATCTAGCTTCTGGGTCCCAGAGCCACACTGTGAGAGCTCTGTGGCCACCTGTGGCTGGTGCCTATGACACTATTCAGGGTAGATACACAGAGCCTTCTCATCAGTGTAGAAAGTCATGTGAAAGTCCCTGGTCCTCAGTCTCCTGAATCAGAAAATGGGAATAATGACATTTCTGAGGTTTGTCGTGAGGACTGAAATGAAATACAACAGTGAAGTGCTTTGTTGAGAAGTGGTCACATGACAAATTTTAATAATGACCGACTAACATCTCTCCAGTGTCCAGGGTATCCTCACAACAACCCAGTGAAATGGGTACTGGTTGTTCCTTTGTCAAATGAGGAAACGGAGGCACAGTGAGCTTCAGGAACTCGTCCAAGGTCACACAGCTGGCCAGCGGGGGCTCCAGGCCTTGATGAAGTCTGTTCTCTACGAAAACAGACTCAGGGTCCAGAACATACCAGGGAGCAGCCCGTATATTTTATCATCACACCCCTGGCTGATGAGCACCTCCTGGCTTGGGGAGCTGCCATTTGGATGCTCGACCCAGGGTAAGCTGGGGCAGCCACCTGCCCTCCACTCTGGCCCAATTCCAGGCACCCTGGAGGTACAAGAGCTGGGGGTTTGGGAGAGTTTCCATGAGCAGAATTCAGTGGGATACCAAGGCAGCTGCCCCTGAGTGGGCACCTGAGGCCCTTGAGGACAGGAAGAGGAGCCAAGAGGAATATACAGAGAACCCCTGGGCTGCAGGCCTGAGAGCAAGACTCTGCCCCTAAGGCTGATGGGTAGAGCATGGCCAGTCTCTGTCCATCTCACCCCCACCCAGGGCCCCAGGTGCCTGGCCTCTCCCTCCAGGTCGCACTCAAGTCCATCTGCTCAGAAACTTGGGCCAGGGCCCAGGGAAGCTTCATTCATGGGTTCAGCACTCACATATGGAGCACCTACTGTATGCCAACATGGAGAAAGAGGCTGGGACACACCAATGAGCCTGAGGCGCGGGCTGTGTCCTTGTGAGGCTCGGGATCTGGGTAGGGGGGAAGGGCAACACTGAAAGGTCACACTGGTGGTGGCTGAATCACTAATTAGGAAGCGGGTGCTGAGAAGGTAAAGGGCACTCTTGTCACGGCACACCCTCAGGCTCCTGCTGTGGACAGAAGCTAAGAGGAACCCGGAAAATACTCCAGGGTACAAGCCTGGAGAGGCAGGGAGCCGAGGGCTGGGCAGGGGCTGGTGGGCTCGGAGCAGAATGGCAAAGAGTTACTCTCAGTTTATTCTTTGCCCCCAGTGTTACAGAAGACATCAAAGGGCTTTAAGAAAACTCAGGTAGATTATTGACCCGAGCATCCCTGTGGCTGCTGCATGGATAAAGAATTATAGCAGGACCAGACTGAATTCTGGGGACTTATTAAGGGGATATGGAGGAGATGGAGGTGACAGACAGAGCAGCCTGTCCCCAGGCAGAGAGGGCTGGACCCACTATGCTCCCTTGCAGAGGGTGTGTGTTATGACAGCACTTGGCTGTGGTCACAGTTCTTGGACCAGGTCACTTAATGCCTACTAATCATCTTTATCACCCTGGGAGGTAGGATGTCCTGGTGGGTATGAGTGTCCTTTGTCAAATGTCAAGCTCCAAACACACTTGCTTTGCTGGGCAGTGAGCATGCAGTGAACAAAAGCTCCCTGTGCTCTGAGCCCATCTCTGCACGCATGTGCGTGTGCGTGCACATGGGCTCTGTGGGCATGTCTGTGACAGGCACATACATCTCCGAAGCAGACAGGCGCCTTGCAGACGGGCCGCCTGTGGCTCTCCCTCCTTCTGCCCCTCTTCCTTAAGGATTCTGGACCAGAAAGTGCAGGGAAATGGGGCACTTGTCCAGGTGGGGAGCAGGGAGCTAGGGAACCCCAGTGAGCCCAGCTTACCTGGTGCAGGGCTGTGAGTCCATCCTCATTGCACAAATCGGGGCTGACCTTATTCTTCAAGAAGTAGCGCACTGTAACAGAAGGGAACAGGAGTGAGATCCCCAATGCATACAGGTGTGCACCCACGAAGGTAAGACCCAGTCTCCCCCAGATCCTGACACTAATGGCCTTGCTCATTCCCGACAAAAGGCTTATGGGATAAATTAACCCCTTCCATATTCTACACATAAGAAAACTGAAGCCCAGAGTATAGGTCTTTGGCCCAGGATTTCCAACAGGTGGAAAAATCTCACCAAAGGTGAGACTAACAAGTGCTAATCACTGTCAAGCCCTTCCTCAGTGTCTGGTTGTCCAGAGAGAGCACTTTCTCATCTTTAAAACCTCCCCTTGGAGTCCAATGGGTTGGGTTCAATTTCAGCACCATCCAAACACTTCCCTTCCTCTGCCTCATTTTCCTCATCTGTCAAATATAGCTGCTGCTAATCTTATCTCACTTGGGTGTTGTCAGGTCGGATGGAGGTGAGTCATGTCAGGCATTCTGCACAGTGATGGGCGCGTGGTTTGCAGGTGACTGGCTTTGGCAGCTATAACCATCTTTATTTTTGGTGGTACTGGGGATCCAACCCAGGGCCTGACGCATGCCAGGCAAGAGCTCTACCACTGAGCCACACCCAGCCCTATAACCATTTTTATTCACACGGGGTCCCTGCACCAGATTGTTCATCTATGAGTGCCAGACACCCCACCTTTGGCCCCACTGAACCACAGAGAGTGGAGGTTCCAACCATCCCATCTCTGGACTTGAGCTATGCCCCAGCCCCCACCTCCATGCATGTGTGTGTGTGTGTGTGTGTGTGTGTACACGCACTTGCGTGTGTGTTTTCAGGGATGGTGGATAGATGGGATAGGCCAGAGTGAAGGCCACTGGCAGCTCGAATCCCTCTTACTTAGGACGACCCTTCTCCCTTACCACTGTGACCTTCCTTCCTACCCGGCCTAATGCTCACCTAGGACTCAAGTGCACAGGGAAAGATAGGAGGAGCTGGTCCACCAGCCCTGCAGGGCCCTTCCCAGTCTTGGCCACTGAGTCCTTCCCTTGCTCTGGTCCTTGAGTTTTAGCAGGACCACTCTGGCCTCCAGCAATGCCTCTCCCCATGGAGTGAGGTAGCCATGGGACCAATGGACAGAGTCTACTGGAGCCTATGGTTCTTCTGGGCCACCTCTCTACCCTTCCTGTTTAAATGGCTCTGAGCCTGCATACAAGCTCAAACCAGGCTCCCACTAGATTGAGCTTTCCAAAGATGGACTGGGCAGTGAGTGGGCAACTGTACCCCTAGGTCAAAGAATGAATAGGGCTGGCTGACTCTGGGGCAGGTAGATGGACTTGGACATGGGCTGGCTTGTGTGTGAGGCCCTGGCTGAGGGTGCTGATGAAGCAGGGCTAGAGGTTCAGGCCCTGCAAATGGGAGGGGCAGGCTGGTGCAGGCCCCTGTGAGCTCCTCCCTCCCCCACCAACTGGTTCCCCTAAACCATGAGCCAAATCCACATCCTTGAAAGCCCACTGTGGTCACCATCTTCACGCTATGGCTCACTATGCTATGGTTCCCCACTGAATTGTCTCTGCTGTAGCAAAAAAATGAGAAGTGAGCTCTGAAGGGTGGGGAGGTGGCCAGCCACCTTGCAGGACAAAATGTCAGCAACCCCAACAGGTGCCAAGGAAAAGATGACGATAGGTAAGCACTGGGGGGAGTCCAGATTGGTGGGCATGGGGGCGCCCTTCGGCTCCATCCTCATTAGGCACAGCTCCCAGACCACAGCTCTAGTTGCACCCAGGGTCTCAGTGCGAACAGAGGCCCTGTGTTCAGGGGAGATTGAGGCCTCCACCCAGCAAAATGTGAGGTCTTCCTCAGACTCGCCCAAGATACACAGCTGCTGGGGGTTAGATGTGACAGGTCTTTATCCAGTAAGACACAGATCCACGGGGTGGCACTACCTAATATGGAGCTTCTAGCGACATTTAGCTGTTGTGGCTCTTTAATCAACATCTAAAATTCAGTTTCTCAGTCACTGTGTACTCAACAGCTGCATGTGGCTACCATATTGGAAAGTGTGGAAATAGAACATTTTTATCATCACAGAAAGTTGCATTTGGATAATTCTGCTTCATAAATGGAAATTAGCCCCATAAAAAAACTACTAACACCCTCTCCCAGGCCCCAACTGCTCTGGGAACAATGCCCAAAATCCTTACTATGGCATACAAGGCCTGCATGACGTGAGTCCTGCCTACCGACCAACTTTTTGTATCTATCCAGGGCCACCATTCACATGGTGCTTTGTTGACGGGCAGCTCCCAGAGCCCTGCAACAAATAACTCACTCAACTAAACACAGCGATCCCAGCTGCCTGCCTCGGCAGTCTCATTTCTTAAATTCCAAACATTTCCCACAATAGTTTTTTTGTCAGCCACAATCACCACCCTTCCTCTGACCTAGGAGCTTTTGCATAGTCTATTCGCATCGCCTAGAAGAATCAGTCATCCACCTATCCATGAATCGGTCCATCTATTTATCCATCCATCCATCCTTCACCTGTCCACACATTCACTCATTCATCCATGTGGCCATTCATCCACCCACCCATCTATCCATGCACCACCATCTATGTACTCATTTCTAACACACATCTGAACACACACACACTTGGCTCATTCCCCAGCCTTGGGGTCTCAGCTCAAATTCCCCAGACTCCTCCCATTGTATACCCTCGTTGCTCTTATTCATCACATATGCCCCCTCATCACAAATATAATTACATGACTATTTGAGTAATTATGAGCATTGGCTCTGTCTGCGCACTGGACACTGAGCACCAAGAAGGCAGGACTGTGACCTGGTATTTATGGCTCTATCCGTAAGACCTAGCATACACTAAGTCCTTATGAACTCTTCCACGATCTTAACCAAATTGGCAGCCCCCTCTTTTAGTCCAAAGACACAGACTCGCTATCTCTAAGCAAAGCAGACCACCCTCCAGTGCTGACCCCCGCAGACCCCTGTCTGTAGTGTGCAGCTCTTTCACAGGTCCCTCTGCATGTAGGTGAGCTGTGGGGACCTGCTCCTAGCCTCAGGGCTACGCTGAGAGATTCAGGAAAAACCACTGAGCACCCAGGCCTAGCCACAGGAGGTTGCTCAAAGCCTGACAGAGAGCTTTTGGGAGAGTAGAAGTGTCCATTTTGACCCTGTCCCAGAAGGGGTTCTGGAAGGTTCTGTACATATAAGGCAGATTTAAGTTGCCTGAGGTGGGTGGTAAAACAGGCTTCCTGTCCAGGAGACTCTCTTTGAAGCAGAAAATAAACATCAGCTGCCAAAAGCAGAGTCTGTGCACAGTAATTATTGGGGTGCTCTCTGTGCTGCGCGGGAGTCCAAGCCATGTAATTACCCTGATGTCGGACAGTTATTTTCAGCCCAAGAATTGGGACAAATCATCGCCATCTCTAAGAAACCCTTAATATTCATGAGCCAAGGCCGCCTCGCAGTCCCACTTTCCAGCTCTAGCTGGGCATCTGGAGCCTGGCACTGGGCCCAGCTCACTGGAGCAAAGTCCCTGGTACCCAGCGCACCAGACTTGCTTGCATCTGGAGTTGATCAAGAAAAAGGACTCCTCTATCAAGAGTCCCCTTACTGAACCTCTCCTAGACACCCAGCTCAGTGTGGAACCATTTTCTTTCATGGATGCACATCTATAATTATTCCAAGAGAAGCCAGGCGTTAGGAAGGGATAGCTCACAGGCACACACGCCAAGCAGAAGACCTGGAATTGGGCAGCAGACTTCCTTGATTTCCAAGTCCAGGTTATTGCCCAGTGCTCTGTGCTTCCCCTGAGGTCAAGTGGGGAAACAGCATTTGGAGAGCCCTGCTGAGCTGAGAGCTGGTGTGTGGTGGGGCAGGGCTGGAGGGGTGCATAGCCTCAGCCTCTGATTCCAAGACATGCAAACATCGGAGGCCCTCGGGTCCCAGGCCAACCCTCTTCTTGCAGATAGAAGGGCTCTGGGAACTGCAAAGAGGACAGAATGATCATTCCTGTGCTCGTGAGGGGTGGGGGACACAGTAGGATCCATCAGAGCCTTGTCAACAGGAGCTGGCCTCTCTTTACTCTTTCCTAAAACCTTTTCACGGCCCCAAGCTACTCTTAGGAGAATCAAACTCCTTCCATGGCCTTCATTGGGATTGGCAAACTGGCCCATGGGCCAAATCTGTTAGCAGCCTATTTCTGTAATAAAGTTTGCCTTAGAGCACATGCACACTCATCATTTACATATCGCCTACGACTGCTGTCACCCCACAGAGCTCGGGAGTTATAACAGCAACTGTGTGACCTGCACAATCTGAAAGATTTACTTTCTGGCCCTTTACCAAAAGGTTTGCAGACCCTGGTTTTCCAGGTCCTATGCTGGGGGCTTGCCCACAGGGCTCCCTCCATGCCCAGTCCAAGGGCACCGAACTCATCCTAGTCTGTGTGGATGGAATGTCCTGGATGTCCTGAGCCATACTCAAGTCCCATCTCCCTACTTCTCTGGGCTCATCTCTTGCTCTGTGAGCACTTCAAACAATGGAAGAAACTGGCTTGGGGTCTAAAGGTTGACCCAGTCTCAGAAAATCAAAAACAAGAGGGCCATGGTCTTCCCTCCAGCCAGGAGTGCCCACCACTTCTCCTGGCCCACACTCGAGTCTGCCCCTGCCCACAAGGCCCCCACTCCCAGTACTGGCCATCAGCTTATCAGAGAGAGGCATCTGAACTCAAGCATTTTTTAGCTGTGACTTTAGGCAAGTTATTCTTCCTCTCTGTGCCTTCACATACTCATCTGTAAAGTGGGGATCACAACAGCACCTCCTCTGTAGGGTTGCTGTGAGGATAAGACAATGCCCAAGAGCTACTATTATCATTAATTAAGAAAATAAAAATAGAAAACAAACATGGCGCTCCTGCCTGGGCTGGGTGCTGGGTGCTGGGCAGTATGCACCCAGACCTCACGCCTCTCCAGAGTTCTTAGGCTTGCTATAAATGACAGAGGGGGTTTCTCCAGAGAGCTCCGATGGCACTGGTTCAAGGGTCACCATGAGGCCAGAGTCATTGTCCCCTGCACCCCCACCATGGGCAGGACCCCACTGAAGGCAAAGAGGTGACTCCCACCCTCCTCACTCCTGTATCCTGCTGCTGGCGCTGGCCCCGCGGCTCCACCCACACCTCCCTGGCAATCTGGCTGGAATCTGGGCCAAGCTGGGCCATCTGCTTCCCTCCATCTCCAGCTGTAGCAAGTGAGGCTGCACTGGTCCCCCTCGGCAGGAAGCTGGTGGCGGCTGCCTATGCAGGGAGAAATCAGCACCGACAAGCTTGTGTTTTCTCTGGCATCTGACCTACCCCCTCCCACAGAGCACAGCCTGACCTGGACCTGAAGGCAGTATGCCACCACAGGTGTTATTCCTGCTCCTTTCCTGGAGGAAGGGGCACTGAGAGCCCTAGGGGACCGTCCACAGGAGGTAGACCCGGGCAATCTACATCCCCCAGGTGTCCTGAGCTGCTGCCACCTGGCCATGTGCCATGCACAGTCATGTTCATGGGGGCACTGACCACTGAGCTCTCCTCCCTTCCAACTCCTTTCCTTTCCTGCCTGGTGCCCAGTCAGGGGGCTTCATCCTTCCACTGCCTTCAAGGTATGATCAGTCCCTGCCCCCTTTGGACCCTACCTCACCAAATCCTGTCTCCCTCCCTGAATCACTCTCTGATCCTGCACAACTGGCTTCTTTTCATTTCTGAAACAAAACAAAACAAGAACTGAGCTCCCAGTCTCCCAGCATCCTATCCTGCACCTGCAGCCCTCTTTCTTCTCAACTTGGACCGGCAAACTCCTCTTCATCCTTCAGATTCCAACCAAAATGTCCCCTCCTCAAGGCGGCCCTCCCTGGTAACCCCAGTCTGCATCGCAGCCCCCTGCGTTTCTGCATCTGTACTTCACAGCAGCACCCACTTCATCACCCACGGAGCTACTTGCCCCCGGGAACATTTCTCAGTGTCATCCTGCAGACATGGTGCACCACAAGAAGGTCACTCAAGGACTGCACAGATCATGGATTTTATAGAAACAAGAGAACAAATGCCCTTCCCCGAGACTCCCTCACCAATGCATCCAGGCCTGGGGCTGACTGTAGGGTCTTCAGCCCCAGCCTGCACTATCCCCTCCCTGCACTGTATCCCAGGCCTCACTCTGTCTGCCCTGTGCCCTTACTTGTTCTTTGTATAACCCAGCTTTGACTGTGTGCTCGACATTGTGTTAGTTAAGCATTTTGCATTTGGTCAACTAGTCTTCATAATGGGTTGTTGCACCTATTGTGCAACTTACCAATGGGAAAACTGAAGGTCAGGTATGAACATGTCCCAAGGGCATGTGGCTGGGAATGGTAGACCCAGGCCTGGCCAGCTTCAAAGACCAAACACTAAATAAATCACTTTGCTACAAGAATACCATGCAGAAACCACAGAAAGAGAGCAAAGAGTATATCCTAGACCATTGCTGACAAAATTAGGTGTTCTAGAACATCTCATGATAAAGAAGACAATAACCGTAATAGTTATGGCAGCAGCCTCATTATTACGCTTTCAAATGAGGTCCTTGGGGCACAGAGGTGGACCTATAGCCTGAGGTCATGTGTCAATCAGGTGGCAGCTCTGAGCCCAAGCTCCCCCATGCCCTCCATTTGTCTTCTTGCTGCGTCTTTGACATAGGCAGACCCCTGTCCCACCCCTGATTCAGAGCACCCTGGTGGCCTGCCTCCAGCTGCCAAGCCCCACCCACAGGGGCTGCACCTCCTCCAAGGAAAATCCCCTCCTCCAGGGCTGTCACAGCTGCAGTAGACCCAGAACTCTCAGAAAACAGGCCCCTTCTCTCTCAGGTCAACATCCTGGGTCCTCAAAGTACCAGGCTCCAAAATCACCCCACTGAGCCATTTCAACCTTTCCACCCACTGCTCCACCCGGGAGCAAAATAGCCAGAAATAGCTGCGGAAGCCCCGCTGCTGCCTAGGGCTAGGGTAGAAAATCAAGCCGAATAGTGGCTTCTGCAGCGACAAGTGCAGCCTGCCCCTCTGTCACACGATTTACCAAGATTCCGGGCGGTGACTCAGCCATGATAGAGGGGTGGCCCAGGAAGACATGGCTTTTCTCACTGTCATATCCCTGGGCTCCCAGCGGCCAGCCCTTCCTCTCCCCCCAGAGTCTCATTCCAGGACCCGCTCAAAAAGAAGAAAGAGTCCCACAGTAACAAGTGTTGGTGAGGAGGTGGGGAAACTGGAAGCTTCTTTCAGTTCTGGTAGAAATTAAAATAGTGCAACTGCTTTGGAAAACTGTCTGGCAGCCTCTCAGACATTAAACACAGAGGTAGCCTGTGATCCACAATCCCACTCCCAGAGCATACACACAGGAATGGACACATATGTCCCCACAAAAACGTACCTACGAGAATTTATAGCAGCATTATTCATAATAACCACCAAGGGCAAATAACCCAGATTTCCATCAACTGATGACTAGAGAAACCAAATTCCATGCAATGGAACATTATCCTGCCATAAAAAGAAATGAAGTGCTGATACTTGTCACAGCATGCTGAACTTTCAGAGCATCATGTGAAGCAAAAAATCAAAAACAAACAAACAAAAAAAACAGACAAAAAGGGCTACGTATCATATTATCCCATTTCAAGGGGAAGAGGCAGATCCACAGAAACCCAAGACAGGTGGGTGGCTGCAGGGTACCCAAACACACAGCTATAACCTTTGGCTTTCCAGAACCTGGACACCCAGGACACGAGGCTGTGCTGGACAGAAGGGGTTGGCAGATTTGCATCCACTGCCCAGAGACCTCTCTGCATGTGTGACTTACACCTAGCATCAGATGTATGCGGAAGTGAATGCAGATCCTTTAGGTGGATATACCTTGTCTGTCTTCTTATCTGGGCTACTAAGTCTCTAGAGTTAAGTGCTCAATAAATACCTGTTGAGCAAAGGAACAAATTAATTTTTTTCTTCTATGAAAACAAAATCTAAAATTTCAGGGAAGCTGATGTCAAAATAAGTTGGGAGTTAATCCTCTTGGAAAATGTAGACTTTTTGAATCGTGGAGGCCGGGGTGGGATGAGGAATCCCTTGTTGATGTGTGAGTGGACACCTACACACTAGATTTTCTTAAAAGGAGGGAGAGGACCATTGAACTCAATGGACATGGAGCGATGTGGACCTGTATGGATTCTCCACCAAAGACTGCCTACAATGCTTCCCTCTCTTCCTTTTTCCTTCTTCTCCGTTTCATCCCCCAACCCCATGGGTATTTTGACCCCCTAGGGTGCTTAAACCCAAGGACTCAAGCAAAGGGACTGCTTGTCTTGAAACACGATCTTGGAACTTCCCCATTCCATTTGGGTACACGCCAGTCCCCAGCTGTGCCAGGTCTCAGATGCTCACTGAGTCTGTCTCCAGAATTCTCCCAGCACCTCCCTTCACATCTGCACGGCAGACCCAGGAACCCAGTCTCCCTTCTGTCCCGCAGAGCCTGGCTTGCTCCAGTGTGGGCGGGCAGCCCGGGAGCTCTCCAAGGTACCTGCCATCATTCCCATTCCCCTTTCTTCCCAAATGCCCTCCACATCTCTTTCTGACTTCCTCTTGCTCTCCCAACCCCATCTCTCTCACCCCACTTTTCTTTCCACCTATCTCTCCTGAATTTTTTTAAATAACCCAATTATTTCATATCTCCAGGCAAGTAATAGGTAAAAATATTCCCAGCCCTCCAGGTAGGAGATGCATGCCCACAAAGTGTTAATGGCTTCACAGTCATAATAATATCTAACATTTATTGACTATTTTCCAACCGTGAGGGGTCATGGTAAGATGTGACATGTCATGTCCCAGGCAATCCCCATGACTTAGGATTATTATCAACCATTCCAACAGAACTTGAATGACTTGTGCAAGCTCTTTTTCTTTTCTTTTCTTCTTTTTCATTTTAATCCTGGGGGTTAAGCCCAGGGATGCTCTACCACTGATCTACATCCTCAATCCTTTTTATTTTTATTTGGAGACAGGACCTTGCTAAGTTGTTGAAGCTGGCCTCAGAACTGGCAATCCTCCTGCCTCAGCCTCCCAAGTAGCTTGAATTATAAGCATGCACCACTGTGCCCAGCCCAAGCTCATTTGTTAATAAGTATTGAGACTCAATTCTCCTCTGGTCTATTCCCTGTGTAACCGGTGTTTTAGGCATAACTAGTGCCAAGAGACTCTCAACCAAATAGAGTCAAGAAGAAAAAGTTCATTTCCATTAATATTTAGACAGAGAAAAACAGTTGTCTATAAAGGGGAAATTCCTCTATCTCCCACCAGTCCACTTGGAAACAGTCTTGCATCTCTGCCTCAGTACTGTGATTCGAACAAATTCCATTCAGGTATTCCATTTGTCTGGGGAAATCAGACAAGATTTCTGAAAAATTTAAAGGTAACCACATGAGAAATTGAAGTCAAGATTTGTATCTCTCTTCTTACCTATGAAAAAAGATAAAAGCAAATAAACACAGAATGCATGAAAGTCACAAAATGCAGGAAACAGCAACAACAAAAATCGATGCCACAAAGCGTGACACTAGATGAACCAAGAACAAACTCCCCCATAAACATAAATGAAATCCCTTGTCCTCCTCTACACCCTATATAGCAGAAAAGATGTGGATGCCAAAAAGAAAAAAAAATCAACTGTGTGCTGCTTACAAGAGACAGATCCCAAACAAAATAACAGAGAGACTAAAAATAAAGGAATGTTCAAATATAAAACAGGCAAATGAAACAACAAAGAAAGTGGGCTGGCACCATTACTATAAGGCAGAATGGAATTCTGGGCAAATACGGAGGCAACCCACTGTAGGGAGAGAGAGAGAGAGGGAGAGAGAGAGAGGGAAAGACTTTGAAATAAAATCAGAAACTGAAATCAGATCCATGGTTGCCTGGGCTCGTGCCTGGGTGGGGTGGGGAAGATGACGTCACAGCAGCCAGGAAAACTTAGGAATTGCATAATCAGTAGAGCAAAATCCAGTAAAGCAAAAATTGTTATTCTTTAAGTCAGAAGCACAATTATCCTGGGAATCTTTAGTGCACAGAAAAGAGCAGAGGGTAGACAAAAATTTCCAGATAAGGACATTGTTTAGGTACATGGTTTACAAACAAGAAATCCTGGAAGCAACTGAAATGTCTAAACAAGGGGGGCATTGACAGAGTTGGTTATGGAATATTCCCATAGTGGAACACTTTGCAGTTGGTTTTGGAATTTTTAACAACCTAGGAAAGTTTTGATAAATGATATAGAATAGGAAAACAAGGAATCAAAAGAATATGCAGTCTCAACTGGAAAGGAAAAAAATGTATTCCATGCATCCGAATACTTTTCATTGAAAAAAAAATCAAGATTTAACTGTTCTTATCAGCGATTTTTATTTTATGGTTGCAGTATTTTCCAAACATTTAAAAAACTGTATGTATTATCTTGATAATCAGATTTTTTTTTCAATTTTACCAAAAAACAAATAGTACAGAAATGAAATCTCAAGCTGGCTGACCCTAAGAAAGAACTAGCACAGCTGAGATTCCTATGTTGGGTAGGAAGTTAAATCACAATGATAATCAGGGCACAGTGGTGCACACCTGTAATCTCAGTGACTCAGGAGGCTGAGACAGGAGGATCACAAGTTTAAGGCCAGCCTTAGCAATTTAGTAAGGCCCTAAGCAACTTAGTGAGAACCTGTCTCAAAATAAAACAATAAAAAGGGCTGGGGATGAAACCCAATGGTAAAGCACCTCTAAGTTTTATCCCCACTACCAATAAATAAATACTTTAAATAGATTGTAATGATAATAATAATAAATATGTTCAGGGCTGGGGTTGTGGTTCAGCAGTAAAGCAGTCACCTAATATGTGTGAGACACTGGGTTCGATCCTCAGCATCACATAAAGAAGGAAAGAAAGAAAAAGAAAGAAAGGTAGGTATTGTGTCCATATACAACTAAAAATGTTAAAAAATAATAAATAAATATGTCCATACAATGTAGGGGCCAGCAAAGTTGGGTCCACAGGCCAAAATTGGGCCCGCCACTTACTTTTGTACTGTATGAACATTAAGAATAATTTCTATTTTTCCTATGGTTGAAAAATATCAAAGAAGAATAGCACTGTATGATACGCGAATGTTCTGGGGAACTCAGATATCGGGATCCACAGTTCTGGAGCAGGCTCATGGGTCTCTAGTCCACAGCTGCCTTCTGCCCCTGCCGCAGGGCTGAGCAGGGAGACAGACAGCAGGGCCCACACAGCCCGAAACATTTCTTATCTGGCCCTTTTCAGAAAAACTGCTGATCCCTGGGGTAGTTCTCTTTGGCTATCAAAATACATTCAAAACCACAGTCTCATTTCGCCTGGTTCCAGGTAGGAGAGGAGGAGGTAAATGTATGTCCAAGGTGGGCCCCGGCACAGAGGCCAAGGGGGCACAGGCCGACGGCCCAGCTTCTTCACCTGCCAAGGAGTGAAGGGTGCACAGGTCTCCTGCTGTTGCCCCCAGCCCCCGAGTGCTGCTGCCTGTCCCCTCTGCAAGCAGCCGCATTTCCTGTCAAGAGCGTGACCTTCTGCAACCTGGATGGCGGAGGCTGCAGCTGCAAAGAGCTGGTATTTTTATCCAGCCCCTGCTTCCTGTTTGCTGGCTGGGGGTGGGGGGCGGGTTTGCTGATGTTTGGTTCTGCCGGTTATGATACAGAAATGGTACAGACTGGGCTCCCTTGTCACATCAGAACAGAGGAGTGTGCCCCCCTGATAGGGGATGCTGCTTGTCCCCAGGCCCGCCAACCCAGGACCCTGGTCTGCACACCTCCCCTGGTGCCGCTCCATCTCCTGTGCCTGCAGATACCCTTCTCTGCCTGCACAGGAGCCGAAACCAGGGCAGCTGGTGGGCAGAGGGGAATCGGGAGCATCTCTGCTGCAGGAAGTGGAAAAATCCACTCTCTTATCAGAGACAGCAGCTAGCGAGGAGCTGGCCGGGCCTGGAGGGGAGCAAGCAGGTTGCCCGGAGCTCCTGAAACGCACTGTTCCCAGCAAGCCCTGGCCAGAGAGGACCAGGGCAGGACGGAGGTGGAGGTGAGCAAGGGACTTGGAAGTCATTTGCGGAGAAGGTCCTGAGCTCGGACCTGGGGAATCACTTGTTGATGCTCCCAGCAATAGACCAATGTGTCACTGTCCTCAACTTTCCTGTCCTCATTGTTCATACAGCAGAGACAACAGCATCTAACAAGCTGGTGACAGCAAAAGCTGGTTTCTGTGGAGCGCCAGCCTCGCTGCCTGTACCGAGCATGTGTCGGGACCAGGTCACTCAATCCTCACCGCAGCCCCAGGCAGAACAAGGCAGGCTCTGGGATGGGCCCCAAGTTACAAATGGGGAGTCAGAGGCACCATGAGTTTGATTGACTCGTCCTAATCTACTCAGCTGGTGGGGACTCCAGGACCCCCACACTTGAGGATTTCAAGGCATGTCCCAGAGCCAACCCCGTCCCCAGGTTTTAAGGGCCAGGGATCCACATCTCGGGGCCTTCCTGTTTCCTGTTCTCAAGTGTGCCCAGTGCCAGGCTGGAAGCCAGAGGGACAAAAGGATCTTTGCTACACTCATTTCCATGCAGGAGAGATGCCACCAAGTGTACTGTTGGGAACATGCCATCCACCCAAGCACAGCACCTGGCATGAAAACACAGGGGCAGTGGCTGGGAATTCAGAACATTCGTTTCCCAGGGATTTCATCTCAGGCACATCATCTACCCTGAGTCTCAGTTTCTTTCACCTGTGAAATGGGGACAATAGTCTTACCAGATGTGGCTCAGTCTTTGGACTCCAACACAACCAAACAGCAGCTCCAGACAGCAAGCATCTTTGGAGATCTTGGGGGATGACTATAAGATGGGGCTAAAGGACAGCTGTGGCATGGTGGCCACTCCCCAAGACACCAGCCAAGCATCCCAGCCTCCCAGGGGTACTTTCCCACGCACTTGGGCTGATGTGTGCCACCACAAAGGTGGAGGGTGACTTCTGAGACTGGGTCATAAAAGACATTTCCGTTTCCAGCTTGCTCCTTGGATCACTCACTCTGGGGAAAGAGAGCTGCCACTTCGTGAAGACTCAAGTAGCCCTCTGGGGAGACCACATGTGAGGAACTGAGACCTCCTGCCCACAGCTAAACGGGCGTCATCTTGGAAGCAAATCCTCCAGCCCCAGTCCAGCCTGCAGATGTTACAAACCCTGGATAACATTGACTGCACCCTCCAGAGATACCTTGGGCCTGAACACCCAGCTACCCCAGGTTCCTGACACACAGAAATTGAGATTAAAAAAATATATTCATTATTATTACTTAAGTCACCATATTTGGGGGGGAAATTTGTTATGCAGCAGACATAACTATTACACCAGAGAAGAGTTCCAACCAGAGGTAAAGAGTTCAAGCCTGGGGACATTACACTAATGGGGCACCCCCTCACCCACAGTCAGCCAAATTTCCCTTACCCAGGGAAATTCTTGACTGAACCCTACAGCTGACTCAGGGTTTCTATTTCCACTCACAGTGCCCTGAACTGCCCGCACACGTCACTCAGCACCTGGAGTCTTTCTGGCTGTAGTAGTGCGGCCCAGGCTTCCCTACCATGTGAGGATGGGCCCCTCCTAAGCTCAGGGTCCACTGACCTGCGGGAGAGAGGCAGAGAAGGAGACGTATGTCCCCCACCCCTCAGCAGCCACCTGAATGACCCTCTGTCCTGCTCACCTCCCAGCTCCCCTTCCCACTGCCCATGAGCTAGTGCAGCGGCTCTGCAGATGTGGTTCCTGGATCAGGAGCTGCACCTGGAGATTCCTTAGAAATACAAATCCTGGATATAGCCCAGGAGAGGGAAAGCTGGGTCGAATGGTGGTTCCATTCCCAGCTTTCCAGCAATCTCCACACTGCTTTCCATATTGGCTGCACCAATTTGCAGTACCACCAGCAATGTGTGAGTGAGCCTTCTTCCCCACATCCTCGCCAACACTTACTGTTGTTACTCTTCAAAGAGCTGCCATTCTGACTGGAGTGAGATGAAGTCTTAGAGTGGTTTTGATGTGCATTTCTCTGATTGCTAGAGGTGAGGAACATTTTTTCATCTATTTGTTGATTGATTGTATATCCTCTTCTGAGAAGTGTCTGCTCAGTTCCTTGGCCCATTTATTGATTGGGTTATTTGTTTTCTTAGTGTGTAGCTTTTTGAGTTCTTTATGTAACCTAGAGGTTAGGGCTCTATCTGATGTGTGAGGGGTAAAAATTTGCTCCCACAATGTAGGCTCTCTGTTCACCTCACACATTGTTTCTTTTGCTGAGAAGACAGTTTTTAGATTGAATCCACTCCATTTATAGAATCTTGATTTTAATTCTTGCATTATAGGAGTCTTATTAAGGAACTTGGGGCCTAATCCAACATGTGAAGATTAGGGCCTACTTAAAAACAGCATACTACAGGGACATAGCCACATCAATGTTTATAGCAACACAATTCACAATAGCTAAACTGTGGAACCAACCTAGATGCCCTTCAGTAGATGAATGGATAAAAAAATGTGGCATTTATACACAATGGAATTTTACTCAGCAATAAAAGAGAATAAAATCATGTAATTTGCAGGTAAATGGATGGTGTTGGAGAAGATAATGCTAAGTGAAGTTAGCCAATCCCAAAAAACCAAAGGCCAAATGTTTTCTCTGATATAAGGAGACTGATTCATAGTGGGGTAGGGAGGGGGAGCATGGGAGGAACAGACGAACTCTAGATAGGGCCGAGGGGTGGCAGGGGAAGGGAGGGGGCAGGGTTTAGAAATGATAGTGGAATGTGATGGACATCATTGTCTAAAGTACACGTATGAAGACAGAAATTGGTGTGAATATACTTTGTATACAACCAGAGACATGAAAAATTTGTGTTCTACGTGTCTAATATGAATTGTAATGCATTCTGCTGTAATATATATATATATATATATATATATATATATATATATATATATATTTAAAAAACAATATAAAAAAGAAAAAATTTTGAAAAAAAGAAGGAAGTACAAATCCTGCGGCCAGGCGCAGTGGTGCACACCTTAATCCCAGTGGCTTGGGAGGCTGAGGCAGGAGGATCTCAAGTTCAAAGCCAGCCTCTGCAAAAGTGAGGCCCTAAACAACTCAGTGAGAACTTGTCTCTAAATTTAAAAAAAAAAAAATAGGGCTGGGGTGTGGCTCAGTGGCCGAGTGTCCCTGAGTTCAATCCCCAGTACCCTGCACCCCGCAAAAAAAAAAAAGAGAAAAAAAAAAGAAATACAAATCCTAGGGCCCTACCCCAACCACTGAATCAGGAACTCTGGGGAGCGGGTCCAATTTATGGTTTAACAATTTCTCCCAGTGTTTTTGTTGTTGTTGTTGTTTTTGGGTTTTTTTTGTTTTGTTTTATTTTTTAGAACTGAACCCAGGGGTGCTTTACCACTGAGCTACACCCCCAAGCCCTTTTTCATTTTTTATTTTGAGACAGGGTCTTGCTACGTTGCTTTGAGGGCCTCGCTTACTTACTGAGGCTGGCCTTGAACTTGTCATCCTCCTACCTCAGCCTCCAGAGTCACTGAGATTACAAAGGGGTTATGTCACTTGCACCGGATCCTCTCAGTGATTCTGCTCCACCCAGCGTGAGCCTCTGCTCTGAACAGTCCCTCTGGGGTTCCTGTGCCCTAGCAACACCTTCCTTCTCTCTCTCCTTCCACTCCACAAAAAAAAAAAAACAAAAAACAAAAAAACAGTAGTGAAGGAGATACACACAGGTTTGCCACCTCCAAGTTTGCCATCTGCAAACTTCTGCAGATCTTCCCGGTCTGGTGTCCCTTCTTCCCACCCAGTGCAGGAGGCATTCGATAAGCATGAGCAGAACATTAAGTCGGTCAGCACCTGTCCCCCCAGTGTCCTAGAAGGCTCCATGGGGCTGGGAAAAGCTGACTGAGGTGCCCAGAGCATTTAATGCCCCCCAGGCTGTGGAGCATTTGTACGGAAAAAAGAAACATAAAATATGCCATTGATCATTTTTATACAGGTTCATGTTGAGATATCTTGAGTTCATTACTTGGATTAATTTCTCCTGTTCCCTTCCTACCGCCATGCAACTATTAGAAAATGTAAAGTTACTTTGGTGGCATGAATTTTCTATTGATCAGAGCTGATTTAGACTGTAAATACTTAGTCAGGTGACTTCAGGCACAGCTGTGAGCTCTGGGAAGGTATTTCTACCCCTTCCTCCTTCTTTTTGCTTCTTTCTTCCTACACTAACTGAGCATCGTTCTTGAACCCCCTACCCTGAGGCTTGGCACCAAGTCTACACCAACAGGGTTTGTTGAGTGAATAAACTAACGCCCAGAATGCCGCCTGACCCAGCGGCCCCCCGGAGGGCTCTCCCTCCTCTTCAGTTCCCAGGCCTGCTTACTGGCAGGTGGTTTCCCCATTTCCCTTCAAAAGGAGCCAAATTCCACAGACGTCCTTATGTAACCGGGGGCTGGGGTCAGTTTTCCTCCTGCATGCCGGGCTCAGGTGCACTCAGGTCCTGGGGCAGGACTCGCTGTGCAGAACACCTTCTTAAAGTTCCAGGAAGCTGATCAGGGCATGAACTTGAGCTTGGGGCCGTGGGGCCAAGCTCCTGAGTGAGGGGAGGTACCAGGCTTAGCCACACACGGCCCTGTCTGCCCCACAGGGCCAGGGAGGGTGAGGGGGATGCGGGGACTAGAGGGTGCTCCAGGAACAGCTGAGGTGCATTGGGGCCTGGACCTTGGAGATCCCCTGGGCCTGGGATGAGCCACTGCATCTGGCAAAGCTGCCCCGAGGAGCTGATAGGACAACAAAGAAGTTACCCTGAAGCCCTCACATCCTGGACGTGGCCCCTGCAGCCCAGCCAGCCGTCACTTCCCTCGTCCTCTCCCTCTGCTTTCACCTTCCCAGCTTGGACCTGAACCACTAGAGTCTTTTCCTGCCCCAGGGCCCTTGCTTATGCTATTTTGGTCTGCCTAGAATGCTCTCCTCTATCTTTCTGCACAGCTGTATCATCCTCATCCTCCAGGCCACCTAAACATCACCTATTCCTAGAGGCCTACCCTGACAGGCGTCCCTACATATATCACGTCCCTTTGTCCCCTCTCAAAGTACCTTGCCTATGCCTTCAAGACATTTTCTCATGTGGTGCTGGGGACTGACCCAAACCCTTGTGAGTGCCAGGAGGGTATTCTACCACTGAGTACCACCCCAGCCCTGGTCATATCTTTTAAATTGAAGGTTTGTCAATTTGTCAGTTTCTCCCTATGGATTATAAGCCCCACCAAGGCAGGGGTTCTGTCTGTTACTCACTGAGTCTTGACATCTTGCACAAGGCCTAGCACGCAGTAGGTGCTCAATTAATCTCTGCTCTATGAAGGAAGGCATCCAGGCCTTCCTTCTATATATAGGGGAACAGGGATTTGCAGGGGAGGAAGGAAGGGAGGGAAGGACAGAGATACCATCTTTACCTTAAAGAATTTTATCTCCCTCTTTAATATATTCCACGGGTTATGATAGGATTTTTACCTGCCTCACAACATCTGCCTCAAAAATCTTCACTCTATGCTCAGTAAAAGAAGCCTCATGCTACGTGGTTCCACTGGCACAACTTCCTAAACAAGCAAGACTGACCACATACTCTACACCGGCTAGGACCCCTATAATATAACAATTTTTTAAAAAGACAATCACAGGTGCTGGCAAGATCATGGGGACATCAGAACCTGTGAGGATCGCTGGAGGATGCAAAGTGGCACAGTCACTTTGGAAAATGGTTGGGCGGGTCCCCAAAAAGTTAGTCACAATGTTAGCAGAAGACCCGGCAACCCCGCTCCAGAGCACCCACCATGATAGCAGGTTTGCATTAATATCCATTTTACCCACAGTCACCCAAAGCTGGAAGCAGCCCACGCGTTCACCAACAGATGGGCAGATGAACAAGTGAGAGGCGCCCTGTAAGATGGGACATTGTGGGCCATAGAGAGGAGTGAGGCCCGATCTGCGCTCCACCCGGACCAGCCTGCCAACGCGGTGCTGAGTGAAAGAAGCCGCAAGAAGGCTCAGCCATGGCCGAGTCCGCGCATCTGAAGTCGCCAGAGCAGACCGATCCCTGGACACAGAGCAGCTGGGCGGCTGCCAGGGCTGTGGGAGAAGGTGAGGAGTGACAGCTTCGTGGACACGGGGTTTCCTTTGGGGATGATGACAACGTTTTGGAACCCGATAGAGGGGTCTGGCCAACAGCGTGCATGTGCCAAATGCCACTCTTCCCTTTAAAAGTGGCTCGTTGCGTGTGTATTTTACCTCAAACATAAACAAATAACTTCTAGTGGATTAAAAAAAAAAAAAAAAAAGACACCAAAAAACATCCAAACAGTGGTTGCCTGGGAGCAGGTAGAAGAGGGACGAAGAAGGGGCGTGAGGGCACCTTCTGGACTCACAGAAGTGACCAGCACTGCCCAATAAAGCATACTGTGGGCTGCGTATGTCATTTTAGATGTTCCTGTTAGCGTTTGGCTGGGGGGCGACCCCCAAAGCTCACAGTGAGAGACAGTGCAAGGTTTAGAAGAAAGATGATTGGCTTAGAGTCCTAACCAATCAGTGACTCGATCCCCTGATTGGGATTGACTGATTGGTAGCTGAAGTGGAAGGCGTGGCTGGAGGAGGCGTGGCCCTGGGGGCGTGGCCTTGGGTATATATTTGCATCTGGAGAGCAGAGTCTCTGCTTCCTCATCACCACTGGAGCTGCTTCCCGCCGCCACCTTCTTCTGCCATGATGTCCTGAGGTCCCTGCAGCCCCCAGCAATGGAGCTGGCCTTCTATGGACTAAGACCTCTGAAACCGTGAGCCCCTCTATAGTTGTGCTTTTTGGGTCCTTTAGTCACAGCAGCAATAAAGCTGACTAACACAGTTCTGGTAGCAACATCCAAGAAGAAACAGATGACATTTTAATAACATTTTATTTCACACAGTGTATCCAAAGTTTTCTTCACTTTTTCATGTAATCAATATTTTAAATTCTGCTCCGTGACGGTGGTAGTGGTCCCCCACATCTACAAGTGTGATAAGAGATTTCCTGGCACTACACACACATGTGTGCAAATGAGTGCATGTGAAACTGACGAAGCCTGGACAGAGTCTGTAGATTGCATCCATGTCAACTTCGTGGTGGTGACATTGTATTAGAGTTTCCTGCAACTGTGCAGACTGGATGGAGGGTAAAGGGACCTCTCAGTGACATTGGTTAAACTGCACAGGAATCTACAATTCTCTCAAAATGACAAAGCACGGACTGGGCTCACTGGGGTGGACCAGGCTCCTGAAGTCAAAGGTGTCAGAGGCACAGATGTGCAGCTGTCACATGGGCCGTGCCAGGTGCGCAGAGCTGAGCTAAACCAGGCCCTGCCTTTGCCTTGTGGGGCTCCCGGGATACACAGCAGCCATCACTCAGACAGGAAATCACCCATATGAGGACCACTGAGGAAGAGGCAAGCCACGCCTCAAGGGTGGAGAGCAGGGACCAGGCGCAGTCAGTGGCTCACCCAGTCACAGTGCTGCAAGTTGAGGGGGAAACGCCCACTGCCAGCATCAGATGATGGCGTATGTTCTGACACTTTCTGGGAACTTCCTCTGTGCCAGGCCCTGAGCGGCACATTGAGTCCCAGGATAACTCTTTAACATGGGCATTATTCCCACTGAACCGAAACAGAAACTGAGGCACACAGACATTGAACCATCTTCCCAGAGTCTGTAAATATCCAGAACAGCTAGGCTTTGTGTCCAGGTGGTCTTGCTCCAGAGCCCAGGGTCTGAACCATGCACCTCTGTGATCCCTGGCAGGACCCCACAGGAGGCTGATCTGTGCCTGGTGGGGCTTTAATGATCCCCATTCCCTGGGGTCACTCCTCGGTGCTCCCTCATGAGCACCAGGTTGAATGTTTGGGCGTTCATGGCTGATGAGGCCAGCAGAGCCATGCCCACAGTGGCCTTTGGGAGCATCACCTCACTCTGACCGCTGGTGTGTGTGTGTGTGTGTGTGTGTGTGTGTGTATGTACACGCACATGCATGCATGTTTTACCCAAACTTGGAATAATATTTGGCCCTAAAAAGGAATGGAGTACTGACCCAGGCTGCCACAGGATGGACCTTGAAAACGTGCTAAGTGAAGGCCATGTGTTGCAGGAGCCCATGGATGTGAATATCCAGAACAGGTGAACCCAGAGATCCAGAAAGAGCTTGGTAGTGGCCGCTGGAGTGGGGGGAGGCTGGGAGTGACTGCCAGTAAGCAGAGAGATTCCTCTCGGGGTGTGCAGAGGAATTAGGAAGAGGTGCTGTTTGCACCACCAGGTGAGGGTGCTGAAGCCCACGGACTGGGGCATTGAAACAGTTAACATCGTGAACTCACCTTCAATTTTAAATAAAACAGCAGTCGCCACACCGCGAGGGCACTTCAGCTGAACAGGAAGGCCGTGCTCAGGTGGGGAGGCCCACCTCCACCCCAGCTGTCCCCTGCACCCTCTACTGGTGCCCTCTGCATGGGAAAGACCTGCCCTGCCCCCCATGTCCCCAACACCCAGGGTGCGAGAAAAAGCAAGCAGCCACCCTCATGCCAGTACCCAGGAGGCCAAGCACACTGGGCCCAGGAGGTGCGGCCAGCAGTGTCAGCACTCACTGTGTGCCAGAGCACCTGCTCGGCTGTCCTCTTTAATCCTCACAACGACACTGAGGACTGTACTGCTAGGGTCCCACTTTTACAGAACAGGGAAGGAGGCTCAGAGAGGTCAAGTCAATTGCTGAAGGTCACACAGCAAGTAAATGGAAAAGTCCACAGGCTCTCCCTCTTCCCTCTGCACACACAACCAATCCACAAAGGATGGCACACTCAGATTTGGGGGCAGGGGGTTCCTTTGTTCCTCCGGAGCCCATAGACAGCAATCAACCTCCCTCCAACACCAAAAACAGGAATCAAATCTCATGGGCTTTGAAAACCAGGTAAGGCATGGGGCCTTCAAACAAGATGAAGGTAGAGATTCTGCCAGAGGTCAGGAGACCCAGGGTCAGGATCCTGCTCTGCTACTTCTGCTGTGGGAGCATTCTGTAGGTGGCAATCTCTCTGGGCCTCGGTTTCCTCATCTGTGAAATGGATCCCATCCGTGCAGGCCCACGGAGAAAGGGAGCCAGCGAGAACACTGTAGCAGCAGGTCATAGGGAGGTGCCCTGGGAGAAGCTGGGGAGGGGCCTCTGCTTCCCCTCGCTGTCCCCTGGAAGCCAGGCCCAGGGCCAACCCCCACTGCCGTCTTCCAGTCAGGAGTTTCCATGGGCTGGGACGCGGTGGGACTCACCTCATGCTCCAGATTGGAAACTCGGGCCAATCTGAATTTCAGTCTGGTAAGGGGACAGAGCCCGAGAGACAGACAGACCCTGGGGGACTGGGACCGAGGCCACCGGCGTGATTTCAGGCCAGCCCAGCCCATTCAACAGTGTTTTCCCTGCCAGAAGGAGGCCGCACTAATTAGGTGGAAACCGCCCTCGTTCGAATCTGTGTCCACGGCTGCGACTCCAGGAGGGGCCAGGAGCTCTCAAAGTGGGTCAGAGACTCGTTGGTCCCTTGGAGTCACCTCCTTGTCTGCTTCCCAGAACGTGGCCCTGCAGGCGTCCCTACAGGCCCTCCAGCCTCCCCGCCCCAGGCCTGGAAGATCCTCTGTGAGAGGCAGGGGACCCCAGCAGTCTGGAGGCCGAAGAGACCCCGTAGCCCCTCAGTTCTGCACAGTCTGGGCTGTGGGTTGCTGCAATGGGGGCCGCTCAGCATGTAGCATGTGCTAAGCCCGATTCCCTGCTCAGATTTCACGTCTGTCGCTCTCCAGCTGTGTGACTTTGGGCATGTTGCTTTACCTCTCTGTGCTTTTGTCTGCCCAACTGCAAATATAGGGTCATAACAGGACCTCTCAAGAGGCCTTCAGAAGGATAAAATAGGTGAATATTTATGTGGCTTTTTTTTTTTTTTTTTTTTTGGCAGCCTTGGGAATTGAGCCCAGACCCTTGTACATGCTGGGTAAGCACCTACTACTGAGCTACAGCCCCAGCACGGAGAAAGCAATTTCAGTCAGTGATTAGCAAGTGCTGGTTAGAAAGTTTCTTTTTTAATTCCTACCTTTTCATTTTTAATAGCTTTATTGAGAATATAATTCAGATAGTGTACATTTCGCCTATTTAAAGTATAAAATTCAGCAGGTTTTTTATTATTATTATTATTATTTTGTACTATATTCACAGAGCTCTACAACCACCTGGGATTCTATGCCTCAGCCTCCTGAGTAGCTGGGATTACAAGCCTGCACCATGGTACCCAGCCCTGAATCAACTTAAAACATTTTATTATCCCCCCAAAAAAATCCATATTACCCATTTCTCTCCCCCTGCTCTCTCCCTAGGTAACTATTAATTTGATTTTTCTGTCTGTCTATACTTTCCTGTTCTGGAAATATCATACAAATGGAACCAGTACTGTGTGACCTTTTGTGTCTGGCTTCTTTCACTTAGCCAGGTCTTGTCATAACGTCATTCCTTTACATGACAGAATAATATTCCACTGTGTGGCTATACCAGGTTTAATGTATCCATTCATCAGTTGATGGGCATTTGAGCCATTTCCACTGATGAGCTATTAAGAAAACCACGGATGAGTTTTTGTGTGAACATATTGTTTTCATCTCTTTCAGGGGAAATGCCTAGGAATGGATTTTATGTAAGTAGTTGTTAAATAAAACATCTTCATCTCATCTGGGGCCACCCAGCAGAGAAGATGGGAATTGATGGGTCCCGAGGACTTCGCTATAAATATGACAGGGCTGTGCTAGGCTTGCTGACACACACATTTGCACGGTTCCATTGAAGTGGCTACAGTTGTCACCCTCACTGTCTCCTTGAAAAAGCTGAGGCACAGACAGGCAAAGCCATCTTCTCCAGGTCGCACAGCTGATGGCAGAGGAGCTGGGACACGAACCTGGAAAGGGCCTACTGCCTCCTGTCGCCTCCGCTGGAGTCTAAAGGGCGGGGGGCATGGCCAGGGAGATGCAGAGGGAAATGTGGAAAGTCAACACCCCGTCCTCTGCTCACGGAGGGCAGCTCTGCTGACATTCACTGTCACGTTCACGGTCAAGCAGGGAGTTACACCTGTCAAGGGGACGAGCGAGTCCAGGCGCGAGGGAACGAGCCAGGGCTGTGCCTTATGGATGGGGAGGCAGGACGTGCTTGGGTCTCTGTGGGAGACTGCGACTGGAGGCCCAGACCAACGAGTCCTGGACCCACGGGCTGTATTATGCCTATACCCGGATGGCGAGTGGGGGACAGCAATAGGGACAGAAGGACATAGACGAGGGCCAAGGGAAGGGTAGACAGCCATGAAGGGACTGGGAGTCCAGAGCTGTACTCCCCGCACAGTGACTGCTGGCCACAGGGGACCATGGCGTTTGAAATGTGGTCAGTCTGAGTTGGCAGGGGGAACTCGGGGTACCCAGATTTCAAAGACGGATAAAAACAAAACCCAGAACCAATCAAATATAAATAAACAGATGATCAAAGGAAGTCTCTCAGGGCAGAGGAAGGGGACAGGGTGGGAGGGAGGGAGGAAGGAAGAGGAGGGGAAAGGGGGGACGTGAACTGAAGTCAAATTCCATGTGTCATGAGCTGCTACCTTTG